>NC_056726.1:1342844775-1343154775 GCF_019279795.1 Protopterus annectens | reverse complement strand
TAATATGGAGAAATTAATCATAAGCACTAAACAGCCTATAATTACCTTGCTAAGGTAAGGGAAAACGGCTCTTGTACTTTACAAAAAAAAAAAATAATAAGCACCAAACCAGGCATGTCCAAGGGTCAGCTTCTGGTAATTTCTCCTGTCCACCTGGTGAATCTGGGCATACTGGAGCAATGCAGCAATTGCCTCATGTACACAGACAACCCTCTCCTCCTAACACTACAACCTGCGAGAGATGCACTTACATAGTCAAACTGGAAGCAAAGCTCTCTCCACCCAAGACTGTGCTAGACAGTCAAGAGGAGAAGGTTAACACCTGCACTACACCTCAAGCAACACATAGCCCTTCTAAACCCACACATAGCAACACTAAACCCATATATGTGGAGGACCCTAACAGTAACCTGCCCAAGCAACAAGGACCTCTGAAGCTGAAATGCAAACACACACCAATCACAACCAGTGTTACATAGCTCACACCACCAGTGTGCCACCCAACAATAGCCCCTAAGGCAAGACAACGTACCCAACACTTTAGTCATAGGTGTCTCTATAGTCAGGCACACTGATGTCCCACTCACCAGGCTGAACAAGGAAAAAATTATAGTCAGCTGCCTGTTGGGTGCCACGATCTGCCACATAATGCATGCACTCAAGTCACTCCACAACAAGTACAAATATGACTCTGTCATTGTCCATGTTGGAGTGAATGACTTGAGATGTACCTCCCTGGACTACATGAAAAGAGACATTGAAGAGCTCTCGGATGATGTGGTCCAGGCAGGTATGACCCTAGCCCTGAGTAGCATCCTGCCTTCGCCCAGAAAGATACCACAGTACAAGGACAAAATGAACGACCAACAATTGGCTAAGCTTCTGGTGTCATTCAAAGGGGATCCAGTATCTATCTGCCTGGGACGACATGATCGACAGACCATGATGCTTTGCCAGAGATGGTCTGCACCTTTCACCCCTGGGATTCAGGTTACTGGCTAAGGCTCTTGCCACCCTATAGTGCCTTTTTCAGGCAAAGTTCAAAGGACAAAAATGTCACCGTAACAGGTACAAGCATGCAAAATCTGAATGTAGTGCTACTCAATGCTAGAAGTGTCAACCTCAAAATGCACTCTCTCGTGGCACTTCTAAAAATGGAGATCATCGATATCTGTGCAGTAACTGAGACCTGGTTCAAGGCTCCAGAGAGCACCCCTGCAATACCAGGCTACAACTCTTACCACACTTTTCGGCCACCAAACCAGGACGAAAACACTAAAGGTGGAGGAGTGTCCATATTCACACCAAGGATATTCACACCAGGCTAGTTGCCCAACACAATGCGTCTGAAATTCTCCAGGTGCAACTAACACTAGGTAAGACTGCAATCCAAATTGTAGCTTGCTACAGATCCCCCACCATGCCCCAAGATTCTCACTACACCTTTCTAAACATACTGGAAAATATTAAGATATAACCAAACACCCTAATATTGGGTGATTTCAACTACCCTGCCATTAACTGGGAAAACTACTCATGTACCAACACCTTTGCCCAACGGTTCTTGGAATTCATAAATTCCAATGCCCTGGATAAACTAAGCCTTAGTCCCACCAGGGGCTCCAATATCCTAGACCTGGTCATTACCAACATGGGAAATCGATGCTCCACACCTATGGTCACCCCCTCGTTGGTCAGGTCTGACCATAAGCTAATCCACCCTTGACATCCACATCCTACCCCCACCCCCCAGTAAGAGAAACCGCCGTAAAAACCTTCTCCAAAGCCAACTTCACGCTACTCAAGTCAGAAGTGACAAACTTCATGACACCCATGCAGATAGGAACTGAAAGTCTGACTAATGAATCCTACACTAGGGCACTGTAGGAGCACATCCACTTGTGCATGAATCGTGCCATCCCCAATAGAACCAAGACGCTCTCCTCCAAAAAAAGGAAGCCAATCTGGTGGTTCCCTGCCATAAACAAACTCTACAACAGAAGAAACTGTTGCAAAAAAAATTGTAAAATCCCATGATTGGAGGAACTCCATGGTTAGCCTCAGTAAGAAGTGGAGATCCCTCAAAATCCTCCAAAGCTAGTTACAAAAACAAAATCACCATTGATTCTAAAGACCACCACAAAGCATTCTACAGCTATGTCAAGAATCTCAATGGCAACGCTCAGATCTGCTCTGAGTTACAGCACAATGGCACTAAAATACAGAACCAACCGATATTGCCAACCATCCTGGCAGACAGGTTCAGTGCTAACTTTACCCATCTCTCGCCCCCTAAAGGGCCCATCTCTATACTGGAAGAATGCACAGTTACTGTAATCACGGCTGCACAGGTAAAAAACACACTCTCCAAAGCCAAAAACACATCATCCATTGGACCTGACAACATCCCAGGCTGCGTTCTACACGAACTACAGAACGAACTGGCACCTCACCTAAATGCCATGTTCAATCATAGGCTTTGTGCACACTGAATGACGCACAGCAATGGTTATCCTACTTCACAAAGGAGGAGCCACCACTGACCCCAGGAACTACTGCCCCATTAGCCTGATGAGCCTGGTCTGCAAGGCTATGGAATGAATCATCATGGAACTTATAAACAATGACATTGGTAATCTCCAAACTCTGGACCCTACCCAGTTCGGGTTTGTAAAAGGCAGATCATGTCTCCAACACCTGACAGACTTCTTTGAAGCAATCACCAAAGCCGTAGATGAGGGTAAGGTGGTTCACACAGCCTATCTAGATCTCGCCAAGGCTTTTGACACCATCCCCCACTCTGGAATTATAGATAAACTCACTAAACTAGGTATAAATCCCTATGTCACAAGATGGGCTGCCAACTGGCTCAATGACAGAACCTACAGTGTGAAAGTAGCAGACTCTAAATCCAACTTCAGACCAGTGACAAGTGGAGTACTACAGCGTTCAGTCCTGGGTCCTCTCCCGTTTGGTATCTACCTCTCTGAATTACAGGGTAACACAGAAGGTCTTTGGCTAACAAAGTTTGCAGATGACTGCAAACTAGGCGCCATAATAAAACCCCCTAACGATGTGGACATCCTACAAAAGGGCCTCACTGAGACAGATGCCTGGTGTCAAAGCCAAGGCCTCAAGCTCATTGCCAAAAAGTGCACTGTCATCCCTTTTGGTAAAAACTCTGTACCCATGAACTACCACATAGGCGGTAGTCTACTTAACACCGAAAGTGTGATAAGAGACCTTGGGACACCGGTGGACAGTAGACTCTCCTCTGATAATCACATCGCCACTGTAGTCAGGAAATTCATCCACGTGGCACACCTCAACAGAAATGGTTTCTCATCCAGGAAAAGAGAGGTCATTGTTCCCCTCTACTCATCACTCATTAGACCCATTATAAAGTACAACGCCCCTTTTGGTATATACCTCACAAGACATCTACAACTGGAAAGGCTGCAGAAATACCTCATAAAGAGGATTACCGGCCTCATACAGATGCCCTACGCAGACCGTCTCAAAAACTCCAGCTTTACTCTGTCGCATATCCCCTACTCAGAGGCGATCTCTGTCCAGCATACAAAGCTACGTCACACCCAGAGCTGTTGGACATGCTCCACTTAAAGAAATCCCAATCCCACCGAGCTACACGTTCTAGGGACCTAAATCTTGTCACCACAATAAACGGAACATGCTGGAGGGATAGATTCCTGTCCCAGAGACTTCCCATACTCTGGAACAAACTACCTACCTATATCAAACAAAGCTCCCCATTAGCACTCTTCAAAAAAAATCCTGATGACTGGATGGGAGATGGGAAATTCACCCCGGGGATCACTTCTGTGGCTCTGCTTGACAGGAGCACAGGAAAATAATTTTCTTGGGTGGCAAAAGCCAGGGTACCATTTGGCTAGGCTTATATAGGCCCTAGGGCCAATAGCCTAGTACCTACCTATGAATCTATGTCCCACTTACTAGGTTGAATAAAGAGAAGGTAACAGTCAGCTGTCTATCAGGTGCTAGAATCCAACACACACTCAGGTCACTCCACAACAAGTACGGCTCTGTCATTGTCTATAGGGGTGTGTATGACCCGAGACGTACATGAAAAGAGACATGGTGGAGCTCTCGGATTATGTGGCCCAGGCAGGTATGATCCTAGCCCTGAGCAGCATCCTACCAACGCCCAGAATGATACCGCAGTACAAAAAGAAAATGATTGACTTCAACAATTGGCTAAGTTTCTGGTGTCATTCTAAGGGGATCCAGCATCGGTCTGCTTGGGATGACATGACTGACAGACCTCGATGCTTTGCCAGAGATGGCCTGCATCTGTCACCCCTAGGTTTCTGGGTACTGGTTAAGGCTCTTGCACCCCTACAGTGCCTTTTTTAGGCGGTGTTCCAAAGACCAAATTACCACTGTAACAGCTATAAATAAATGCAGTCTGAGGGTCATGCTGCCCAATGCTAGCAGTCAATCTCAAGATGGAGAACATTGACATTTGTGCTGTAACGGAAACCTGGTTTAAAGCAGCACAAAGCACCCCTGTGCTACCAGGCTATAACTCATTCCACACCTTTCAGCCCTATTACATGGACCGAAGCTCCAAATGCGGTGGTGTCTTCATATTCATAAAGGATATGCACACCTCCAGACTAGTAGCCCAGTATAAGGCATCTGAGATACTCCCAGTACAACTAACATTGGGTAAGACGGCGATTCAGGTCATAGCCTGCTATAGGTCCCCAACCATGTCCCAAGACTCTCACTCCACATTCCAAAGCACCCTGGAAACTATTAAGATCCAACCTAACACTCTCATACTAAGTGACTTCAACCACCTCTCCATCAACTGGGAAAACTACTCATGCACCAATGCACTGGCCCAACTCTTCCTGCAATTCATCAATTCCAATGCCCTGGACCAGCTCATTCTTACCCCCACTAGAGAAAGCAATATCCTTGACCTGGTTATTACTAACATGGGCAACCATTGCTCTAGTCCAATAGTCAATTCCTCCCTGGTTAGACTCGACCACAAACTAATCACCATGTAAATCCAAATCTCACCCCCCCGCAAAGGTAACCACCATGAAAAACTTCTCCAAAGCTGACTTTGGACTCCTAAAAACAGAGGTGGCTAACTTCACGGCATCCATGCCAATGGAAAATAGATGCATGACTGACGAATCATACACCAATGTACTGTACGAACAATGTACATAAATGCATGGAACTAGCCATACCCAACAGAGCCAAGACGCTCTCCTCCAAAAAAAGGAAGCCAATCTTGTGGACCCCTGCCATTAATAAACTCTACAACAGAAAGAAGAAACTGTTGCAGAAAAAGGTGAAGTCCCAAGACTGGAAAAATTCCCTTATTAGCCTCAACAAAAAGTTGAGATCCTTCGTCAAAACCTCCAAAGACAGCTATGAAGGCAGAATTGCGGCAGACACTAAAAACAACCACAGACCCTTATACAGTTGTATCAAGAATCTCCATGGCAATACCCAGATTTGCTCTGAGTTACTGCACAATGGTACCTCCTCTACCGAGCCAACAGATATTGCCAACATACTAGCCGACAGATTCAGTGACAACTTTACCCCTCTCTCCCCCCTAAAGGACCAATCTCAATACTGGAAGAATGGCAGGCACCCAGCATTACTGCAGCACAGGTTAAAGCTGCATTGTCTAAGGCCAAGAATACAGCTTCCATGGGACCTGACAATATCCCTGGCTGTGGTCTACATGAATTACAAAGTGAACTGGCACCACATGTGTGTGGTGCCAGATGAATTACAGAGTGAACTGGCACCACATGTGTGTGTGGTGCCAGATGAATTACAAAGTGAACTGGCACCACGTGTGTGCCCTGTTCACTCACAGCCTCACCTCAGGCTTTGTCCCTACTGAATGGTGCACTGCTACAGTCATCCCTCTTCATAAAGGAGGAGTGACTACAGACCCTGGAAATCTCTCCATTAGCCTGACGAGTCTGATATGAAAGGCTATGGAACGCATCATCATGGACCTAATTAACAAGGATATAGGGAACCTCCAAACTCTAGATCCCACATAATTTGGTTTTGTGAAAGCTAGACCATACCTGCTCATCTTGGCCGATTTCTTTGAGACATTCACCAGAGTTGTGGATGAGGGAAAGGCAGTTCATACAGCTTACCCTGATTTGGCCAAGGCCTTTGATACCATTTCTCTCTCAGGAATTATTGATAAACTCACCAAACTAGGCATCAACCCCTATATCGTTAGGTGGGTTGCAAATTGGCTCACAGAACCTACAGTGTGAATGTAGCGGACTCCAAGTCAGACTGCCGACCAGTCACGAGTGGAGTCCTACAGGGATTGGTCCTGGGTCCTCTCCTGTTTGGCATCTACTTCTCAGAAGTCCAGGCCAACATGGAGGGCATCTGGTTGATCAAGTCTGCAGATGACTTCAAGCTGGGAGCCATTATTAACTCCCCAAGTGATGCAGACATACTACAGAAAGGCCTCACTGAGACCAACGACTGGTGTCGAAACCATGGCCTTAAGCTTAATGCCAAAACTGCGTCATCATCCCCTTTGGGAAAAACTCAGTTCCCACTAATTACCACATCGATGGGAGCCCAATGAACACTGAAGGAGTTATAAGAGATCTGGGAACACAGGTTGACAGCAACCTCTCCTTCGATTACCACTGTGGTCAGAAAGTCCTCTGTGGCACATCTCATTACCAAGGGTTTTGCATCCATAGAGTATAATGCCCCATTTGTCATGTACCTCACTAGACACCTGCAACAGCTGGAGAGGCCACAAAAGTACCTCATGAAGAGGATCCTAGGCCTTAAACACGTGTCCTACATGGATAGACTCAAAAAACTCCAGCTACTCTCTGTCTCATATCGTCTACTGAGAAGCAATCTCGGGTTGACTTACAAAGCCATGTCTGACCCAGCTCTGTTAGAAATGCTACATCTAAAGAAATCCCAATCCTCCACACCACATGCTCCAGAGACCTCAACCTCATTACCACAATCAACAGAACATGCTGGAGGGACAGGATCATAACCCATAGACTGCCCATGTTCTGGAATAGACTTCCCATACATGTCAAGCAGAACACCTCACTGACCCTCTTCAAGAGAAAGCTTGATGAGTGGATGGGAAATAGAAAGTTCACCCCGGGGATCACTCCAGTGGCTCTACTTTATAGAGGCAACATCTGGTGGCACAATGCCAGGGCACTTCTATGGGCTAGGCTTGTAAAGGCTCCAGGGCCATTAGCCTAGTACACACCTAGGAACCATTAATGTTAAAGTCCAGAAACCTTTTAGCAAGCATGCTGGTACTCATATAAATTTCCCAGTCAATGGAGGGACAGTTCAAATCACCCATGACTAGAGTGTTTAATTATAATTTGAGTGACTCAAGTAGGTCCAATAAAGCAGCACAGGTATCTTGGTTCACTGAAAGGGGCCTATAGCGAACGATGACTTGAAGGGGGTCTTACCCACAGGTACTTGAACTTGGAGTAACTCCATGGAGTTTTCCTGTCTAAGCAGTCTAGAGGTATATTTATCTTTGATGAAGATAGATACGCCACCTCCTTTGGTTCTCACACATTCATTTTGCTGTCTAAAAGTGTGGAAGGCATGGTAGCCTTGCAAGGCCAGGGTGATCTCTGCAGCCCTGAACCTGAACTCCTACTGTTTAGCACCATAACCTTTAATTTGTGAATGATATTTTCATGTTGGAAATTTTGTTCTTGAGACCTTGCCTAGAAAAGCCACTACGGGGGAGGCACATGCCTTAGCAAGTAACCAAAAGCCTAGAGGTGACACGTGAAGCAATGTGGTCCATCAACCATGTCATCCCAGGCTGACAGGAACTGGATCCCCTTAGAATGACACCAGAAACTAAGACAATTGTTGAAGTCAATTATTTTTTGTTTACATTGTGGTATCATCCTAGGTCAAGGTAGAATTCTTCTCAAGGCTAGGGACATACCTGCCTGGGACAAACATACATAGAGCTCAATTATGTTTCTCTTCATATAGTCCAGCGAGGTATGTCTCAAGTCATTCACAAGAACTGTGACGGAGTCATAAAGTTGAGAGACTTGACTGCATGTGTGATCTGACGGATCCTGGCACTTGGTAGACAGCTGACTGTAACCTTCTCCTTGTCCAGCCTGGTGAGTGAGGCATCTGTGTTTCTCACAATGGAGTCACCTATGACTAATAAATGTCGTTAGATGTGCTTTGCTTTAGGGGCTTATTTGGTGAGACACTGGTGACTGTGTTTTCATGTGTATTGAGTGCTGTAGGTGGTGGTGTATTAGGTGTAGCATGTTTATGTTTGGAAGGACTCTGGTGTTTAGGTAGGTTTCTGGTGAGTACCTCCATGTAAGATGGTTTATGTGACGAGTGCATGGTTTGCATAGGAGGTGTAGTATGTGAGCTGGCAACCTATTCATTGTTACTGTTCTGTGCATGAGATAGCAAGGATTCCAGATTCTTAGTATAGATGCATCTCTCACAAAGTGTGATTTAGGAGTAGAGGGTTGTCAGTGTACATGAGGCACTTGCTACATTGCCTGAGGATATCCATGTCAACCAGGCTGATAGGAGAAATGGAGGGAAACTGACCATCCATAATGGTAGGGTAAATCCTGTTTTCACAGTGGGGACCGAAAATGCAGGGGTGTGATAAAACTGGGTGCTCTAAATAGGGTCTATACTAATGGGGTGCTTTATAAAGGGTCTATACTAGCAGGGGATTCTCTAAATGGTTTGACTATTGCAGATTTGGTGGTTTTGGGACTGTTTAAGGGGGAAAAGCATTAAGGACTTCTTGGCCGGATCACAGGCAGCTACTACAGGAAAATTATTTATCTATAGAAGTTTTTGCGTCTATAACCACTAATGGTTACCCCCACTGCACAGTAGTGCGCGATGGTGCACAAAGGTGTGCTATGCGTAAACAGATGAATACAGCAGTGCAATGGCTGGTCGCCTAACTCTGTGGAGCTGTGTTAACACAAGTGCAAACCATCACAAATGCGGGGCTTATGTAGCAACACTGAAGCTCAAAACTGAGCCCTGTGCCAGCAACCTTCAATAGAGATAAGTCCTAACTGACCTCTCCTGCCACAAGGGTGTAGGGGAGGCCCTCTCCAATAAGCAATAGCCTGGTTTAGTGCTCAATTTAACAAACAGAACCAGATTCACCACGTCTGACACTAGTCTATGCTACAACAAAGTGCAACAAATCAGCAAGAACAGTTTAAACAAAATCAACAATACAGTTTAAAAGTGCAAAACACAGTATAAAATTGGAAGAATTAAATATGCCAAGGCTAGAGGTAGAAGAGGCTCACTTAGTAACAGTTAATTGTGATATATAACCAGACTACAAAAAGTCCCCAGGAACAGAAGGTATTCCTGTGGAAATTTTGAAGCTAGGCAAGAAAAAACTGAAAGATCTGGAAGGTTTTGTTTAACAGTATTTTAAGAGGAGGAGAAGTACCAACATCCTGGAAGAAAGCATTGGTAGCTGTAATACCTAAAGAGGGTGAAGATCCATCAGATCCAGCTTCATACAGGCCCACTTCAATAATAAACCATAATTATAAAGTGGTCATGTCTATAATGGCTAAAAGAATGGCAAAAGTAATGCCAAAATTGATAGATATTGACCAGTGTGGTTTTGTGGAGGGCAGGTAAACATTTGATAACATTAGCAGAATACTGATGATTCAGAGGGAAGCAGAATGTAAGAAAATACCATTGTTGTTGGTGGGTCTCGATGCAGAGAAAGCATTTGAGCTGTGACTTTATCAGCAGGTCAATGGAAGCACTAGCATTTCCTCAAAAAACTATAAGGTTGATTAGGAGGATATATGAAGGATCAGATGCGAAAATTAAAGTGGGTGTGGTCCTCGCTGATAATTACTGCTTGAACAGAGGAACCAGGCATGGGTGTCCTCTTTGCCCTTTGTTATTTACATTACATTTAGAATCATTGGCAAAGAAAATAAGGGACTCAGAAATTCAAGGATATAATTGGTATGGTATTCAAGAAAGAGAGACATTACAGTGTTGTGGAACATTTTGAGACAGTTTTGAATCTTTTCAGGATACAAAATTAATTTAAAGGCAATAGCTGTAAATACATACCCACATATGAATTGGTTCAGCAATATCCATATTTATGGGGACATGACAAAATGAACTATTTAGGAGTATGGATTAAAATTATTCTGGTGTGACAGCTAATGATATACCGGAAGAGACTAAACAAAAAGATAATAAAAAATTGAGAAAATGGAAGCTTTGTTATATGAATATGGAAAGTAAGACACAAGCAGTTAAAATGTTTTTAGTCCCATTAGTCTTGTACACACAGGTAAGGCATATTTTATCAACCAGAGAAGCTGTGTGTAGCAATTAATAAAGAGCTGAAGGACTTTATCTGGGAGATGAAGATGGCAAGAGTCAAGTGGGATAAACTGATTCTTCCAGTAGAACAGGCAGGATTGGGATTACCCAATTTGAAAGGGCATTTCAGAGCTACACAGTTAAGGCTCCTATAGATATATATATATATATATATATATATATATATATATATATATATATATATATATAGATTCATTTCATAATCTCGAAATACTGAAATATCGAATTTCAGTATCTCGAGACCATGAAGTCGAAAATTCAAATAACCAAAACCGCGAAACCCAAACTCCCGAAACCACAAAACCACGAAAAGACACAGCACACACTACACAACACATACACACACACACACCTTCCAACACTGTACAAAAAACAATACAACATACACGCACACAAGTAAACAAACACACACCTACCTTTACTATATGCAGGGGGGCAAGCCCCCCTACTAATATATACTAACTCCAAGGTCACACTACACTCCATGACACAGACAACCCAGCACCACACATTCCACACCCCCACACACACAAACACACATCATAGACATACAAACACCACCACTCCCGACACTAACACACACACATGCACTGACCTTCCTACCCTAACCCACACATAAAATGTCCCAACACACTCTCAAACACACAATCCCTCTCCAAAACCCTGAAATAACACTCACCTAACACGCTATCCGTACCGCAGATTCGACATTTACGGGTTCGCAATTTTCATCCGTTTGACTTTATAGGCTCGAGATTCTGAAATTCAATATTTCAGGATTTCGAGCTTATAAAGTGTTTATATATATATATATATATATATATATATATTTATATATTTATATATATATATGTATATATATATATATATATATATATATATATATATGTATATATATATATATATATATATATATATATATATATATATGTATATATATATATATATAGCACATGCAGAAAACTATAATTCAAAGTGGAAAGGAATGATGAAGAAAAGGGGCAGGAACTGAATAATTTATGTAATGTTGCTTTGGTTATATGATATACAGTAATCTATATGAAGTATAATATTTGTAAATGTGAACTTAATACAGTTTGATTGCTTTTATATAAATGTAAATTTGCCTGTGTCACAAGTCTTAATTCAATAAAGGTGTTTAAAAAAACATGCAACATCCATGACAAGAAAAAATAACTAGGGATCCTATAGTGGGTTTTAGAGAAATTACAGAAATTTTATGAACATTTGTATAAAGCAGAGGGGTGAGGAAAACCAAGCACACACACGAATGGAAATATTTATGAGAGACTTAATTTTGCCAAGGTTATAGTAACATAAGAGCAACAATTATGCTAATACAAAAAGAGGAGAGTCTCAAAACAGACAACATTCCTGTGGAAATATCGAAATTAGAAGTGATAAACATCTGGAAGGTCTTGTTCAATTACATTGGGGGGGGGGGGGCAGTTCTAGCATCTTGGAAGAATGCTTTTGTAGCTTTATTACCCAAAGAGGGTACAGACCCCTCAGACCTGGCTTTATACAAACTAATTTCAATTTTAAACCATGATTATGAAGCGTTTATATATTGATACCAGCTAAGAGAATGACAAAGTTGATAGGCATGGATAAATGTTGTTTTGTGGAGGGGAGGCAAACATTTGACATTAATGGAGCAATGATGATTCAGAAGTAAGCAGAGTGCAAGAGAACTCTGCTATTGATAGTGGATCCTGATGCAGGAAAGGATTTGAGAGAGTCAGCTAGGATTTTATGAGTAGGACAATAGCAGCATTTATGTTACTTGACAGAATAATATGGTTACTAACCAGGATATATGAAGGGTTGGGGGCAAGAATTAAGGTGGGAGGGTTCCTCTCTTACAAGCTGTGACTAAACCACGGAATCAAGTGTGGATGACCTCTTTCCTACGGTTATTTGCTTCATATTTAGAGCCACGTGCAAATGAAATACGGGAGTCATATACTGAAAAATATAACTGGTACCGTTCTCAAAAAAATAACTATTTGCAGATGATATTTAGCATTTGAATCCAGAAAAGGACATAAGCTAGATATCTACATATGAAATAGTCCAGCAATACCCATACTTAAAGGGCCATAAGATGATGTATTTAGGAGTACAGATTAAAAAGGATTCTATTACAGTAGTTATGGATATGTGGAAGAAACTAACCAAAAGGTAATACAAAAATTGGGAAAACAGAAGCTTTGAACAAAGGCTATGGATAGGAAGATATAAGCAGTGAAAATGATTTTAGCCCCCTTAGTCTTCTACACAGGCCTGCGGTGGTGCAGCAGTGAGCGTTGTCGCCTCACAACAAGAGGTTCTCCGGTTTGATTCTCGGCTGGAGCGCCTTCTGTGTGGAGTCTGCATGTCCTCCCTACGGTCGAGTGATGTTTAAGGACATGCAGGTAGGTGTGTGCATGAATGGATGTGCCTTCTTTGAAGGCTGGGCATCGGGCTGGCACCTCGGCACCGTAAAAATCCACTGCCAATCATTAGCGGACTGGAGTTCCCCTGTGGCAACCCCTAACCGGGAAAAGCAGAAAGATGTTACTTACTAGTCTTATACACAGGCCAGAACACACTTTTATCAATCAGAGAATAAGTTGTGAATGCTAATTAATACAGTGTCAAGGGAAGTTATTTAAAGGAAGGAAAGAGGTATGTGGAGTAAGCTCTCACCATAGAACATGCACTTTAAAGCTTTGTAATTAAGGCTCATATAGATAACTCAAGCAAAAGGTTCTAAATCAAAGTGGAAAAGACCAATGACAAAACATGGGGAGTTTAAGACATAGACTAGGATTTTGGATGCAAGTCCTTAAGGAAAACAGCAGCAACCAGACAGAATGGTGTAATTATGAAGTAGCACAAGTACTCTAAGAACTAAGACAGCATAGGAACGGTGAAAGAAGATGTGATGAAAGGAGATACTGTCAGTACAGCTAGTTGGAATTTTGTAAATAATTACATGTCATTGGTGAATACTGAAATGATTTATGCAAGATGCTTCCATTACAAATGCATTAGAACTGTATGACATGTGCATATCAAACTGCGTGTACAGACGTGTGTGTTGTAAAGGTATTTGTGGAGTGCTGTGTTTGAAATCTAACCACAGTGTGCCCTACTGGAAGAGAACAGAAATGTACCTCCACTACTGTAAATGTTTAAATGTATATGATTAACAGAGGAAAATGGATGATTAACCTCAGTCCAGCAAACTTTAGAAAAATATGAAATTAAATTACTTTATAGGCTATGCAATAAAGAGGCTATCTCTCAAGTTTTCAATGCAGCTAGAGAGACAAAGTCTGTACTGGTAAGCTTTTTGTATTTTCTTTTGAGTGAACTAATTGTTATGTTAGAAGCATGAAGGAATGTAATTATGACTTCCAGCATCTGCCAAAGATCTAAGCAAAAGCCCTTGTTTGTTTATTTTATAGTTAGATGCTAAATACTGCCAGTTTCTAGTGATGGGGGCCTTTGGCCTGGGAACTAGAACAGAAGACCAAAAATTATGTCATTCTGCAGGCTATCCCAGTAGTAATATTTTAGATATTAATTTGAGAAGTCTGTTAGTAAGACAGAGAATTCTGCATTCTGTCTTGGACCTGACAACAACAGCAAGAAAAAACATTCACCACATCTGCCTTGCTCTAATGAAATAGGTGTCTAGGGAACAGTATAATTTTCTTAGACATAGTCCGGAATATAGGAAAGCTTAGTTTAGATGTTTTCTTTATTTGTGTGAGCCTGTACTGCAATGCTATTTTAAATATTTCCTGTGTTTCTGAATTCTGATGTCATTGTGAATATATATTTAGTATTCTCTTGTTCTTTTATTATTAAATATATTTAAACCTTTCTTTGTGGCTGATCTGTGTAGAGACATTTAAATTTTGAGAGAACTTGCATATTTATTTGGTGACACAGTGTGGGTGGATTCCTAATAGCCTTGCTCTTGGTCAAACTACCATTTGTATTAGTATTAATATTACACAGTAAAATTGGACACCCTTTGTTAAGGTCCCTAAAGTAGCTGATAAGGAGTGACTGGTGGCAGTGATAACTACCTTGCAGTCTGGGCAGAAGGGGGCATAGCTAGTAAACCTGAGCCAGCCTTTCACCGATGTGTGTGTGTGTGTGTGTATGTATGTATGTGTGTGTGTAAATCAAACCTCAAAACTGTGTGCGACAGCTACTTGGGCAGGGATATGAAGCTCTGGTTGGATAGAGAGGGTCGTGGAGGTTTTGCCTTGGTCACTTAGCTGAGATCTCAACTCTATAGCTGCGCCAGTGGGGAGTCATACTGGGGATCTGGAGAAATGGGGAGAAACCAGCCCCGGGCTAACTGTAGTCTCTGTGTGCTGTTAAGGGAAATTGCACTTGATGCAGAGAGCTGCATCTGGAAATATTGCATGTGTACCTATCATCCTGTCAGTGAACGTGCCCCACTGTTGCCAGTGGTGAGGATTAAGGCTCCTTGATTACTGGTCCAGTGGTGGGTCTTCACAGAAGATTTTACCAATAGAGTAAGAAGGTGTGTAGGAAATAGGATGTTGACTGGAATTTACTGAAGGACATTGAAAAAGGAACCAAAGTACTAAGAGTAAATAACTTGGGAGGGAAAACTATTAGAAGGATGAGGCTAAGTCACACTTTGGAATGCAGGTTAGAGACTTCCTTCCCTATCAGGGACTGCTAGAGTACAAGCAAAGAGAAAGGGATAGGGGGGTACCAAGTGAAAGATCACAGTTTCTTTTTGGGTTTTTTAGTTGTGTCTAGAACAGAAGCTAAAAGGGGCTAATTAGTAAGGTGTACAAAACATTGCATGGTAAATATAAGAATCAACCACAGCAGAGTAAGAAAAGATTGGGAAAGTCAACTGAGAAAAGAAAAAATAGTAAGAAATCGTTAAGACTTTAGAAAAGGGAAGCTGCACATTCCATAGAAACAAATGGCACTTGTGGGAACAATGCATGCAGAATAATGTTCCGGAGGAGGGAGGTTTAAGGGAAATTTACAAGGTGGGGGGTTAAGCAAAAAGCATTTGAGTGAATGGGGCTAACTAGAATGGGGTGGGGCGCTATTACATTATGCCAATGACCATTAATTGTAATCAAGCATCATATGAGGTCATTAACTTTCATCTACAAACTTCCTCAGTAGATACCCAACTCATTAAAGCCACTTTCCTGAATATATACACCTCAGATATCTGACTGCAATCAACAAGACCAGCCTTAGGTGAAACAAAGCCATAGACAAAGCACTCCACTGGGGCTCTCCAGTTTTCCTCTTCTCCTGATCCTACACCATACAGACAAGATGGCTTGTTTCTTTTTTTTTTTTTATTTTTTTCAAATTTTGTTTTACATTTTAGCTTCTCTGTATGCTTTCAACTCAATTTGGAGGAAGTGACTTAAGTTTGATGTTTGGGGACTGTTAGGCCTTTAGAATTCATAGGGTTCAGGATACTCTGACATGCATCTTACAGCTTTTTTATTTTGTTACAACTTTTTATTCTAATGATGTCCTAAAGAAAAAAAACATTACAATTAAAGAAATAATGTCTCATTTTTATTTCTAGGCAAAATAAGTTGTCTAAAGATTAATGTTTAAAGCCAAAATAACAGTATTACCCCAATAATCTAAGTGGGTTCGGAGCCGAACATCGGCTCCGACTCGGCCGATTTTACTAGCTCAAAGTCTCTCACTGGCTGGGCTAAGAGGGTATCCCATGGTGCACTGCTCCATATCCCCAGATCTAGTTTGCTGCGAAAAAACATTTGTACTCCATACACACCTCTCATCCATATAAACAATAACTAATCAAAGGGACTCTGCAGGTGACGACCTAACCTCCAAATCCTCCAGGCAGGGGGAAGGTGGGAGGGTAAGTAAGAATGTGAGGCGAGATGGACTACATACATCGAACGTTATGGTGAGTACATAACTTCTTGATGTTATGTAGTCCTATCTCGCCTACATTCTTACCCGTGGGACAGCGTCCCTAGCACCTACATCCTGGGTGGCTCATAGGAAAATACTTCTAAGAACTGTGGAGCCAAAGGAAGACCTGCCCCTGGAGACCACATCCAATTTGTAATGAGAAACAAAGGTGTGGGGAGAAGGCCAAGTAGCTGCAGCACATATATCATCCATTGACAATCTAGCTTGATAGGCTGTGGATGTAGAAACAGCCCGAGTAGAATGTGCCTTGACTGGAAATGGCAAATTTTTACCTCCTGCCTGATAGATGAAAGAGATACAACTGGCTATCCATCTAGACAGCGTGACCTTGGATACCGGAGAACCCAATTGGTTTTCTGAAAAGGAAACAAAGAGTTGGTCAGATTTCCGGATATCTTTTGTCTGGTGTAGATAGAAGCGTAACTGCCTATGTACATCCAATTGGTGAAACCTAAATTCTGCCTTGTTAGAAAAGTGGGGAAAGAACACAGACAGCTCAATGAACTGGTTTATGTTAGACATGGAAGCCACTTTAGGAAGGAACGAGGGGTTTGGTCTAAGAGAGACCCTATCTTTATGGAAGATTAAATATGGGGGTTTGATGGAGAGGGCTTGAATTTCCGAAACCCGCCTTGCTGAAGTGACGGCTATTAAGAATGCTGTTTTCCATGTCAAGAATTTTAATTCACAGGTAGCTGCAGGCTCAAACGGTGGTAGAGTAAGGGCTTGAAGAACAAAATTGAGATCCCAGGGCATGACAGGTTCGGACACTGGGGGACAAAGCAACAGAGTACCTTTAAGGAATGCTTTGCATAATCTGTGCGCCATGAGACTAGGACCGTTCGCTACGTGGAAATTAGATATCGCCGCCAGCTGAACTTTGATGGTGGCTGATGCGGACCCCTGATAGAACAGCATAGACAAGAACTCCAGAACTAAATCTATTGGAGCTGTGCAAGGATCAATGCCTCTAGTATGTGCCCAGATAGAGAACCTTTTCCATTTGCTAGAATAAATCTTTCTAGTGGATGGCTTTATGAGAGGCCGATAATATATGGACCACTTCCAGTGGAAAATTATGACGTCTGACTAGCGATGTAAGTGGAGTAGCCAGGCTGTCAACCATAGTGTCCTCAGAGAGGGGTGGAACTGTCCCGACATGT
The DNA here is from genome assembly GCF_019279795.1 of Protopterus annectens. Lineage (NCBI taxonomy): Eukaryota > Metazoa > Chordata > Ceratodontiformes > Protopteridae > Protopterus > Protopterus annectens. The sequence continues at coordinate 1,343,137,139 of NC_056726.1, read as the reverse complement.
GTGTCAGTAAATCTGGCAGAGGGTCCAGAATTCAAGGAGTGTCCACAATGTATGGTTGAAGAAAGGGGAACCAGACTTGATGAGGCCAGTGTGGGACAACCAGAATCATTCTGCTTCCCAAGGATTGCGCCTCCTGAATCACCTTTGAGAGCAGGGGAAATGGAGGGAAAGCATAAAGCAGACCAGAGGGCCAATCGTGAACCAGAGCGTCCCTCGGTGATTCCCCCTGTGGGGGGATCAGCGTGAAGTAGTTGCTGCATTTCGCATTTAGAGGGCTGGCAAAAAGGTCGCAGCAAGGCTGACCCCATCTGCTGAAGATTCGCTCTGCAACCAGGCGATTCAGGGACCACTCGTAAGGCATACGTATCGCTCTGCTTAGCCTGTCTGCTATTACGTTGGACTTCCGCGGAATGTGCGTCGCCACCAGAAACCGTTGGGAAGTTATTGCCCAATGCCACACTCGCATAGCTTCTCTGCATAGAGGGTAAGACAGGGTTCCCCCTTGTTTGTTGAGATACCACATTACTGACATGTTGTCTGAGTGTATCGCAACAGTCCCTACAGGAAGAACGTTCTGAAGTGCCTGCAAGCAAGAAGCACTGTTCTCATCTCCAGGACGTTCATATGCAAATGTATCTCGTGTTCTTGCCACGTGCCTTGGACTGTCCTGCCGAGATAATGCCCCCCCCCCAATCTGGGAGGCGTCCGTGGTCACCCTGGCAACAGGGACTGGTGGAACGAAGGGCTTTCCCCCGTTCAAATTGTTGGTGCACAGCCACCAATGGAGGTCCTGCTTGCACCTGTCTGTGAGTAAGATGGAAAGAGATAGTGGGAGTCTTTGGAGAGACCACTGGACAGAGAGGAGCCATTGAAGAAGTCTCATGTGTAATCTCGCTAGAGGGGCCGGCCAACATGATAGTTGCTGCCATGGTCCCTAGGAGTTGTAGAACCAGTCTTGACTTCACTTGTCTCAGGGGCATCAGCATGTGTATTTGTTGTTGTAATACTGTGATCCTTTCTTGTGGTAAGAATGCTCGCATTCGAATGGTGTCTAACTCTGCTCCTATAAAGGTGACACGCTGTGAGGGCAATAAGGCAGATTTTTCCAAGTTTATTGTTATGCTCACAACTGGTGACATAGACTGATGGTAGCGTCCCTGGTCTGAACTAGTTGATGCCTGGTGGGGGCGGTAAGGAGCCAGTCGTCTAGGCATGGAAACACCTAGAATCCCTGAAGTCTCAAGTGAGCCGTCACCACTGCCATACATTTGGTGAACACCCTGGGGGCTGTGGTGAGACCAAAGGGCAGGGCTCGAAACTGGAAGTGACTGGCTCCCAGCCGGAAGCGTAGGTGACTCCTGGATGCTCTGTCCATTTTGACATGGTAGTAAGCATCCTTGAGATTGATGGAGCACATCCATACCTCCTCTCCCAACAATGGGAGAATCGATTGTAGTGTGACCATACGGAACTTGGACTTGTGTATGTAATTGTTTAGTTGACTGAGATCTAGAATGGGTCTCAGGTCCACTGTTCTTTTCAGCACCAAAAAGAATCTTGAGTAAGTCCCTAATCCGATTTGGTCTGGGGGGACTTGTTGGATGGCTCCTTTTTCTAGCAGCTGAGAGACCTCTGAGGCTGCTTGATCCCTTTGACTGGGTGGAACGTCTGGGATTTTTCTGATTGGCGGCCGTACTAAAGAGAATGGGATGAGGTAACCTCCGGAAATTATCCGTAATACCCATCGGTCCTGGATAATGCTCTCCCAGGCTTCCGGATGTAAGGAAATTCGACCCCCGACTGGCTCTGGATAAGCGCAGTTGGGCACACCCTCAGGACTGAGAGTATGGAGAGTCACGGAAGGAGTCGCGGTCTCCCAAATTGTGGGGGCCCCCTCTGCCTCTGGGGCGATGTCTCCCTGAGTAACCCCCCCTCCCCTGCCTCTGGAGGGGGTTCACCTTGTGCGGCAGGAAAAAACTTCTGTGATTTCTTGAACCACATCTCCCCCCCCCCCCGCTGGGCCTTGGGATAAGGCCTAGAAGGAAGGGAAAAACGAACCCCTATGGCAGACAGGGTCTTTTCCTCTTGCTCACACCTGGTGAGGGTGTCTTTCACTTTGGTCACAAACAAGGAGGAACCGTCAAATGGGGCATCAGTGAAGGAAGACTTGAAGGCCTCCGCAAAGTGACACAGGCGCAGCCAGGCTTGCCTTCTAAGGGCGTCCCCTGAGCTTGCTGCCCTACTCGCTCCCTCGGCTGCATACGAAATGAGCCGCATGGACGAGTTAACTATAGAGTTGAGGGTAGAAACCTGAGCGTTAACTGTATGAGCCACCGCCTCAGGTATGTTACCCGCAAGAATATCTCCCAACTCTTTGAGGAGATCTCTCTGGAGCCGAGTGAAGTGAGACAAATAATTCAGCGACCGTAATGTGAAGGTTGATGAAGATAGGGTACGCTTCCCGTACCAGTCCATGGTCCTATACTCCTTGTTAGGAGGATGGACCAATGAAGAAGACTCTGCAACTTGCTTCTGGGTGGCTGCCGCCACCACCATGGCATCAACAGGGGCTCCTTTTGACAGAAACTCTTTGCCCTGGGGTGCGGACAGGAATTTGTTGGGATGCCTGGGCATGGGCTCCACAGAATCAGAGTTTTCCCACACTCTTCGACAAATGAGGTCAAGAAGTTCATCGAAGGGTGGAGACACCCAGGAGGCAGAGGGTTGAGCGCCAAAAGCCTTAAGGAATACTGACTCCTCCTCGGAAGGAGCTTTGGAAGGCCAGTCTCCTCTTTGTTTCAGTATCTCCAGGATATCGGAGAAGGAAACATCATCAGAGGTCAGTATCGGAGGTGAGAGACTCATCTTGGGAGTCTATGTGCTTCCTCTTGCACAACTTATTTCTAGGAGGCTCCTCAGGCATGGACTCTGGGAGACCCTCAGAAAGTTGGGGACCGCTCGTGGGGGGTATCCTTAGGGCCTGGCGCTCTACTGTCCATGGATAGGTGAGTGTCAGAAGCTCTCGCTGGGGTGGTGGGGGATGGAATGACCGACCTGGGTGATGTAGCTGACGATCTGGCCAGCCTGCTTCGCATGGCCTCGAAGGCAGGTCCCGCCCGAGTCCGAGGACTGACTGGCCTCCGAGGCCACGACCGGGACTGGGGTAACCACGAGCCAATGCATCGAGTGGGAGACTCGGAACAGACAGATGTCCCGAAGTATCCCCCTCGAGCCCGACCGAAGAGACCTGAGTCTCGAACCCTGTGGACGAAACCGACATGGTCAGAGCAGAGGCCGGCACCGATAGACCCAGAGGGGTATCGGAGCCAGCGCAGGAACATTGCTCTGAGTGGAGCATACCGGCTCCGACGACAAGGATGTGCTCGGAGGAGGAATCATCAAAACGGTCGTAGGAACTGGCTACGGAGCCGAGAACAATTTGGCCAACACCAGTGACTGCAGGAGCCCCTGCACCACCCTATCAACATCCAAATCAGAAAGCTGGAGGATTTGGAGGAGAGCGATGGGGATTGGGATCTCTTGTCAGGTGAACCATGCCTCACACTGGGCAACCGGCTCCGAATGGGTTCAAGAATAATAGGAGCCGACGCCGATTCAGTTAACACTGATACCTCCTGCGGCACCGAGAAAAGTTGAGCCGAGGAGGTAGAGTCCAAAACAGTAATCTTCTCCGGAGGCTCCGAAGTGGTAGATGGAGCCGGAGACCTTTTCTTAGCTAGGGACTAGAAGCCGAGTCTATAGCTTCCTTGAATGATGGTTTTAAAAGTCCCTTTAGTATCAATTTATTTTTCCTTTCCTGGAGCACCCTAGGACTGAACGTGTGGCAAAAGCTACACAACTCCTGTAAATGGATGGCTCCAAGGCAGTAAACACACACAGAGTGTCCATCCGTGATGGACATCTTATATCCACATTTGGAACATTTTTTAAAGCCAGAAGGCTTATGCTCCTTCTGATCCTTAGACATTTTAAAATTAACGCTAGCGAAACCACCTAGACGCAACTTACAAAAAAAGGGCAGGAATAACACACAATTTAGAAACACCAGAAAAAACAGTACTAAACACACTCTAAGAACCTCTAACTGAAACGGTTCTTCTAAGGAACACGCAGAACAACACAATCACACAAAAAGTTATAACAACAGAGGGGAGGACTAGATCCTCTACCTAAAATGGGCCTAGCCCGCTGGAACAGTTAGGGATACCAAAAATAAAACTACCACACTCAAACACGGCGACAGCAACAAGAAATAGCTATTAAAATAGCTTTTGGGTATGAACTAACAAATTTCTCTAAGAGAAATTGCAAAAAGAAGGTACTTAGCCACAGCCAAGCAAGACCACGTCCGAGCTACACAAGCGGCAAACGAGATCTGGGGATATGGAGCAGTGCACCCTGGAATACCATCTTAGCCCAGCCAATGAGAGACTTTGAGCTAGTAAAATCGGCTGAGTCAGAGCAGATGTTCGGCTCCGAACCCACGAGTAAGAATCTAGGCGAGATAGGACTACATAACATCTATAATTCACTGAAGTTAATAGAGCAAGAGGTTTTCCATCAACATGCATTTTCTGATTTTGAAGTGCGGTTGGTATAATGGCTAAGGCCTCCACCTCACAGATACAAGTTACAGGGATGTGATTCTGACCTCTCTTCACTGTATGGTTATTGACTGGGCTTGTAATATAGTCTGCATACTGATTGTGTAGTATTTCCCTACGAACCTTTGTTTATATCTAGCAGTTGGCACAGACAGAAGATTGTGAGGTGTAGTTCCTATGATACAGGGTTTGATTCCCTCAGTCCTCATTTCAGACAGTGCTTTGACGCAAATAAGCATTCTGGCTTGGCTCCCTAACGGTCACTTAGATTGCATGCTTAGTAACTAAGAACCAATAGAAACTATAATGTCTGGCTTTACTGACTGACTGTACTACTCAATGCTTTACCAGAAAAATATAACACTTCAAGGGACATGGTGGGGGGAAAAAAAAGCGGAATCCATTTTGCAAAATTACAGACAGTTGAGAGCACCTTTGCTTCCCATTAACACACACATACATACATACAACCATCAACTACAACCACACGTATGCCTGACTATAAACTTCAGATGTTTGACTGTGAAAAATTAACAAAAACATAAATAACTGCCTCATGGAAGCAACCTTCTCAGCTCACTACTGTTAGAATAGTGTACTACCTACTGCAACAAAAACACCTCTCTATATATTAGTTCAAGAATCCAGGAGAAAACTGAAAAAATGAATGACAATGGACCAATATCAAGGACAGATGTTGCCTTTACATATCTAAAAAGTTGACAGACTAACAGGTTATGCATCAGCGTGTTTTTTTCCTGAAGAATATGAAGTCTGAAACTCAAATGTTTGCACATACATAACACACAGACACTTAAATTAAGCACTTACTTTTCTATAAGTTAGTTTACCAGTTTAGGAAAAAAAAACTCCCATACTCTTGCCTCTGCATCTGAGCATTAATGCCTTCTTTTACTCTCAGTCACCTAAGCAACAGAAAGGGGTGCATGCACAGAGTTCTGAGCACTAGAACAAAGCAGAAAGTGGGAAAGTTGACTATTATTTTTAAGTTTAAAATGGGATTCACAAATGTATTGCAACTTTTCTTTTGTGTAATTGGGAGCTACAACCCAGCAGTCAGGAAGCAAGCAACTTATGTAACGTTGGACATAATGAAAACTGATAGAGAGAGAACATGTACCTAAACTGCATACCAATAAGAATTCTATTAATGTTTAGAAATCTATGCTACACCTTAAAATGTGATGATTTAATAAAGATGTAAAAAAAAAAAAACTTCCATTTCAAAATGTACCTACAAGCTGTGAGTTGCATATGATGCATCCACTGCTTAAGACTGACTTGAAGAAAATTTAGACTTGTTTTGTTCACCACTACTAAAAATTTCTCTGGTTATGCTGCTACTGCCAGCTTTGATTTTACATCAGGGCTACTTGCTTTCATCTTTAGGATCAGAAACAAATGTACTATCCCAAAACACACACATTGGAGTTTTGAAATATAGTAGTCACCTCTTTTCTTGTCATCCAGCTGACTGACAAGAAAAAAATGTACAGTTCTTAAAATCTACTTCGTATGCTCTACAGAGGTTTCAAAAAAAAAAAAAAAAAAAAAAAAAAAGCCCACTTCTCCACAAGCAGAAAAAAGCTGGAGATGGCAAGGGTGCCCCGGCATTGACAGCATTTTACTAATTACTACTTCCGAACATGAAAAATGTAACAGAGTGACCGACATTCAAATGCAAAGAGACAGAAGCAACTGACAAAAGACCATCTTTGACTGATGGAGTCAGAATACTGCAATAATTAACAACCTACCCTCAATTACTAACACCGTTAGTCAGAAAGTACACCAACAACTTGGAGGGCACAAGAGGTATACTGCAATTCTTCACAAACTTATGAGGTACCACATTACAGAAAGTTGTGTTTTTTAAATATTGACACTTCGTTGACTGGGTTAGTCCCACTAGGCCAATGGCCTCTTTTCATAGGAAACTCAAGGTGGAATCCGTACTGACTATCGGAAATTTGGTCTGGGGAACTTCCCAAGTGCCATGTGATCTTTTACATCCTCCTAAGCTACCACCAATTCAGCCAGATGGGGTGTCGGTTTAACATCTCATCATGGAATCAAACATTAACTAACAAGAAATGTACTTTAAAAGATATTCCTAGTCCAAAAAGATTATGTACAGGCGATGCCTTAACTTCACTTTTAGGTAACTCAAATGACAATTGGTAATGCTGCAAGAACGTGAATAGAAAAATTAACCAACCACAAAGGAACTTTTTTTGTTAAAGGAGAACCGCACCCACAGACTTGTTTATTTCATCATGGTTTGGTGTTTCCTACATTTTAACACCACTCTCTGACTATTTACAGGTTTTTAAATATACGTAATTTCTGAGTCTGACCACATGGGGCCTTGCATCTTGAAGTAATTCTGATTGTTTAGTCTGCCTCTAGGTATCCCAAAATGCAGTGCTCATCTGTAAAAAGTTACATCACACAGGCCTCTTTCTTCTTAAAGTTCCTGTCACTGCATTGATTTTACATTATACACTACTGTCTTTCAGTCAGCTAGTTTTAAGTAACATTTCATACCGTTCAATAACTACTTAAAACACAAACCGTGCAAATGCCACAGAACAGACTTTCAAAGTGCTTTTTTACTGCTGCTGCTTTTTTAGAATGGCTAAACTGCATTTTTGTGAAGCCTGAATTGTACTACTTTGACTCATCTCCCATCCCCCCTTCACACTTAGCTTCCCTAGCTGTCAAAGTGCTAAGGGTAATTTGAGCCGTTACCTGCTGTGATTGATAGCTCACAGCAGGAGACTTGACTCATGTACTGTTTCCTTGTTCTAGCCTTTACTTTCTGTATAGGTAGGGGAAGGACCAGGGAAGTGTGACATCACAGCATAGGTGGGTTTTTAGGACGGTCATGTTAATGTCAGTTTGGGGAGGCAACTGGCCAGAAAACTACCTGTATTCAGTGGCCTTGATGACATCAATGAATTGGAGACTGCAGCAAGGGCAGGATAAAAGTTTTTTGAAAGTGAAACCACCACAGTACAGTAAGGTACTGTTCTAGTGGAGAGAAACAGTCAATTTAAAATATTTTAAATGCTGTGTTGTTGTTTACTCATTGCAGGGACAATAAATAGGGAGATAAAAGACAGAGAAGTTGAGCATGTAATTATAGAATCCCATTGTTGTCCTTTAAATGAGAAAGCCATTAAGGCACACAAGTGACTTCTGTCATAAATGGCCTTACAACACTAGCTAACTGCTATACTTAGACTCACTGTTTTCAAATGTAAGGAAACAAACACTGACAAAAGGTAAAAAAGCTAGTTAGCAGCTCACAGCCTTATAACCCTCTCTCTAGAATGTCAAACTGCACTGTTCATATCTTTTTCAGTATTCCAAAAGTGAATCTTTCTTGTTCTTCTTAGGGCTACTGGAGTTAGTGTTGTTTCATCACACAAACTATGATTCAAGGAAGAGAAATTAATTAAAATAAATTTAGTACCTTGCATTTTCTTGCACACCAACTATTTCCACTTCACTGTCTGAAGAAGGAAGGTTAATTTCTTCATTAACTGAAACAGGACCACATGTGGATTTGTCACCAACTATCAATCCAACTCCTACAGGACCTGTAAGGACAACAAGAAAAATGAAAAGAATGTTCATTCAAGAGGTGACAACAATTACATGAGCTGCAGCTACTTTAAACAAAGAAACACCAAAACCTTTCACTTCAAAGTCATGGTACATGAACAGCATGTATACTATCAAAAAGATTAGGGACACACATATCACTAATACAAGTTATCTGTCTTTTACAGCCAAAGTTACTAATAAAGATAAAACACTAAATTTGATTGTGGGACTTAAATATTTAACAGAATATATTGGTTAGTCATCTACAGTTAAAGCTAATCATCTAAATGTCCAAGTAATGAAACACATAGATATAAGTGCCCTTAAGATAGTACAGTAATGTAAGTTGAACTTACCATAACAGTAGATGTTCAAATGATCACTGCTGCAGAAGCCTTAGCTATATAATAGCCGGACAGCTTCCTCACTTTCAGGGCACCTTTCACATGCCCAAACTGTCAAGGAGCATGAGCTAACTAAAAGACAAATTTGGGCAGAAAGCCCTTCAAAGTTTTCCTGCCAGCAGAGAAAGGGAAGGTCAGCCCAGAATGGGCAAGTCTAGGAGCAATAAAAAAATAAATGTCCACAACCTGGCATAAAAATACCACCAAAAAACAAGGGGAGGTTGAGGGAGGAAGTGGCTAGTGCAGTAGTAATCATTTGAACATCTACTGCTATGGCAAATTCAGCTTACACAACTGTATTATGTTCTTCATATTAATCCATGCTGCAGCAGCCTTAGCTATATGGGTAGATTACCATAGCTAGCTATATATGGGAGGTGGAAGTAGTAAAGAGAATGGTCCAAGCAAAACATGATCTAGACCTAGAGAAGGAATCAAGCTTATAGTGCAGTGATGGCGAACCTATAACACACGCGTCAAAGGTGACAACGCCAGAAAGCTTTGGGTGACACACCAGCATTCACCAACACTCAAGTTACCAAGGAAACTGAATGAATAAAAATACAAGAAATATGTGACCCTGCACTTATCTATTAAACAAAAAAGTCATTAATCGATGTTAATCAAATCAAATGCAATGTGTTCCATATTTTTTCAGTTCAATTCAAAATTACTATTAAAAGCACGGTAATTTTTTGATGCACTATTTTAAGTCCAATTATCAGTGAGCATATAGTTTTCTCTACTGTAAGTCACTGACTTTTCTTTTACTTTTATAATATATAGCAACACGATTGGACTATATTTTTTTAAATAAATGAGTATGTAAAGAATTGTTTCTCTTTTGTTTGGGGGCGGGGAGTGACACGCCATCAGAGTCAAGATGGGCATTTTCCAAATTTTGACACGCCGAGCCCATAAGTTTCGCCATCACTATTACATTGCTTTGTAAAAGTATGTACAGAGGACCAAGTAACAGCTGCTAGAACACTTCTAGAATCCACCCCTTTCCAAAAGTCACAGAAGCAGCAAAGGTCCTTGTAGAGTGGGCCTTGACGCTGCCTGGAATATATTTGTCATGGTGAATATAAAAAAAGTTAATACCCTTAGACAACAATTTGGAAACGGTCTGTTTTGATACAGGTTGTCCCCCTCTTCTCACCTTTACAAGCAATGAACTACTGATCTGAAAGATTTAGTTCTGTCACAATAGTATCTAAGTTATCTGTGGACATCCAAGGTATGGAATATCCTTTCTCCTTCATTTTTACATTCAGAAAAAAAAAACAGTGAGGTGGATACTTTGGCTTAAAGTAAACTGACATACCACTTTAGGCATACAAGAAGGATTCGTTCTCAAAGAAACCATGTCCTTGTGGAAAATGAGGTAGAGTTGAATCACCATAAGAGCTTGCAACTCAGATACCCTACTTGCAGAGTTAAAATCAACCAGTAAACGTGTTTTCTATGTTAAAAACCTCAATTCAGCCAGATCAGCTGGTTCAAATGGAGGAAGTGTTAGCTTTTCTTGCACACAATTTAGATTACATGGAGAGGCCACCAGTTTTCTTGGAGGCCTCTTATGCAAAACCCCTTTTGAGAATATTTTAATGTGACTGCCTTGAAAGAGGAGTTTCCATGGGCAGGCATGCTGAAATGGCCAATAAATGAAGCTTGACTGAGGTATAAGAAAGGCCACAGGATAGTAACTCTCACAGATATTGTAAAACCAGAGAACAACTAGCCCTGAATGGGTGGTTGTTATATTGTTGGCACCAACTAGAAAACCGTTTCTATTTACTAATACATTACTATCTAGTAGCAAGCTTTTTTGCCTCCATTAGTACCTGCTGCACGTCCTCAGAAAACAGGTGCCTAAAAGGAATCAAAACCCTCTCATCCAGGCACTCAACTGAAGATGACTGATGTCAAGGTATATCAAATACCCTGTTCTTGTGCGAGTAAGATCCATTCTATGAAGAAGTTTGTGGAAATTACCCCTGGCCATTTCCAAAGGAAGGGAGTTACCACAATGATCTTGAGGGATTCATTCTTAATCTTCAGAAGTACCCAGGACATTAGTGGAAAGACATACAGGAACATTCCTATCCAGAGAAAGGACTGCTGCCTTCTAGGCCTTCTTGGATGGAGTCATGGAACAGAATGTTGCCTGTTGATTATTCAGAAAGGGGGCAAAGAGGTCTATTTGAGGAACTCTACACAGATAGATCAAATTTTGTAAGACCACCTGATTCATTTTCCATTCGTGAGGGTCTGCCCTAGTTCTGCTCAGCATGTCTGCCACACAATTTTGCTCTGATGGAATGTAGGATGCCTGTAGAGTGAGACTGTGCTGTGAAGTTATATCCCAGGCTGACATGGCTAGTCTGCCAAGGGGGGTACAACCTGGTTCCTCTTTTGTCTGTTGATGTACCACTTCACCATGGTACTGTCCTGTCTGTAACTACATGAAGAGATCTCAGGGACCAAAGATGGTTCAGAGATATGAATACCTTGATCACTGTAAGCATCTCCTTGAAATTTATGTACTTGCATATGTTCTTGGTGTCACAGAACCTCTGCACTTTTACTTCTGAAACTGCTCACAAGCAAAGTCCAAAGCATCTGTGGTGACTGACTGCTTTGCAGCAGGGAGGGAAAAGGACAGACCTTGATTTAAGGATAGCTGTTGTCTCCATCAAGTGATTTTTCTTCTGACAAATCCCAGTACTAGAATCTGAAAAGATAAAGGGTATTGATGCTGGGACCAAACAGATTTCAGATACCACTGCATCATTTTCAGCTGCAGTCTTGCCAGGGGTATCATCAGAATCATAGCTACCATAAGACACAAACATCCCGAGGTATTCCCTTGCAGTTACAGACATCTGAGAAGAAATCTTTAGAAATAGATCTATGAAGATCATTTTTTCCTGTGGAAGAAAATCTGTTTGAACAGAGGTGTCTAGGTGGCATCCCAGGAACACAATCCTGTGTGGAGAAGTCAAGAAAGACTGTTGAATGTTCTCTTGGAATCCGAGCTTGTGCAACTGCCCTCTCACCCAAGAGAAAGATTCCTGAAATTTTGAAGACGTTGCAAAGATAAACAAGTCATCTAAATACGGAAAAATATGGATGCCCTGTAGCCTGCAATGAGCTACAACTGGAGCTAGACACTTTGTGAACACTCTTGGTGCAGTTGATAGCCCAACTAGCTAAAGAAGAGGCAACAGGTTGTGAATTGACATCATTTTGAAATTGGGCACTATCACAGAAAGGTTTAGGAAAGAAAGATCCAGAACTGACCACCACACTTTTTCTTTCTTTGGGATTAAGAACATCCTTGAATAAAACTGCTTCCCCACCACGGAAGGAGGAACTGGTTCTATCACTCCTTGGGACAGGTGAAGAAACTGCAGAATGAGGAACAACTACCTGGAAAGGAAGAACCTTCCACTGCCATCTGTAACCTTGATGAATGTTTCAGACTAATGGGTTCCGAAAAATCTATCTGTTGCCAAACAGAAAAACAGATGGTCAGACTTTCTGGAAGAGAAAAAGGGCCAGGGTAGGAGGGGGTCACAAGGTCTCTTGAATAGTCATTCAGACTTGTTAGACTGTCCTTAGTTTTGGGAGGTTTGAGACTTCTGTTTGGAATCTCCTAGCTGCCATGTCTTAAACTTCCATTTACATGAATTCTGCTGAGACTGTTTATTTTGTTTTTTTTGCCAGAACTGGATGAGGAGAAAGAAAATACTTTGGACAATTTGGAAAAGGAAGGTTAAAAAATCGTAGAGATTGCCTAGATCAGTTTGCCCCTTTCATTACACTTTTTGATCACCTCTGTAGCACAGGGGCCAAACACAATCTCTATCCAAGGGAAATTTTATAATTCATTTTTACATCTAGGAGGTTCTGAGAATAAAGCCAAACCTTGAAGTGTTGAGTCATACACATACTGCAAACAATGAAGAGTGACCTGTGCACTAGAAGAAACTAAGCTATTTAAAGCAGATTATTTTTCACAAAAAGAAACTGCAGACAAAACATTTCTCATACTTTCACAATATGTCAAAATAAACTAACACATCAACCTGAAAATTTAAAATTCAAAGCTCCAGAAATATACACGCTTTTCTAATTTCCATCAATCATTTTCCCATCCTTATTAGCGGTGGTGGTGCTGCGGTAGCGCTCTCACCTCACAGTTAGACGCTGTCCGGTTCGATTCTCAGCTAGAGCGTCTTCTGCATGGAGACATGCGTGAATGGGCGTACCTTCGTTGAAGGTTGTGCGTCAGGGCTGGTAACTCGGCACGTAAAAATCAACTACCAATCATTAGCGGACCGGAGTTCTGCTGTGGCGACCCCTAACCGGGAAAAGCCAAAAAAAACAACAACATCATTAGAGAAAGGAGGACTGGAATTAATGAAGTGTTAAAAGCAGAGTAGTCATCAAATGCAATAGCTGCTGGGTCAGGTTTGAGAATAGTACATAAAAATTTAAAAGTCTGAGGAATTTTATACATCTTATCTGCCTTTTTAGGGACAGCTGGCTATCAGGAAACTTGCAGGCAGTAAGGCACACACATCTTCTAAAGCAGACAAGAGGAATGGGTGTAGGTTCTGGAAAATCCTGTAAGAACTCATAGTATTTTCTTAGGGACTGAGAAACCTCAGTGTTGTCTTTCTGAAAACACTGGGACATTCTAGCAACTGTCTCAGTGAAAGAGAACCCTCACAGGGAGAATCAGAATTTTGAATCTCTTCAGGAAAGAAGGCTTTTTTCTTTTACCAGAAATAATCTACATGAAGGATCAACAGTCTGAATCAAACCCTGAGCCAGTCCCAGTAAACTACTCTTAATCAAAGAAAATTTGAGGAGTAGATACATGCTTGGTTGTGGGTTTCTTTTTGACAGGAAAAATAGGGCCAACCATTTCACTAATGGTAGCCACTGCCTCCCAAGGATGGGCACAACATTCTGACAAAACAGGGAAACCTTTCCTGTCCCCTCTCTCAAGACCAAAAAAAAATTGGTTCTCCACAGCTGAGAGGACCCCAAACAGCTCCAGAGGATGTGGCTAACCTCCGTTCCACAGTAGCTGTAGGTACTATCCCAAAGGGATCCAGGGTAAAAGATGAGTGATCTGAGGCACAACAAATGGCCATAGCTATTTGTGCCTGAGACAAATTGCTAGCTGCTGTGGTGGCAAAGGCTGTCGCCTTAACTTTTTCTTTTTGTGGCTGGAAGAAGGACTGACGGTGAGACTGACTATCTGTTCCATGGTCAAGTCGAAAATGGTGCATCTATCCTGGGGAAAGCAAGCAACAAATGCCCGTAAAACTACTAGTCTACAAAGGTTACTTTTTTGACCGAAAAGGAACACAGTAAAAAGCACTTTCAAACACTATGAAGGCCTTACAACCGAAAAAATAAACTTCTCCACAGAAAATATTCTATCAGTTAGTTAACACTACTTTTAAACTGAAAGAAATTAGTATTCTAATTAAAAGTACATTACAGTCTTGAGACAATCTATTAAAAAACACAACACTCTTAGCTTTGAAATAACTTTCCTGAAGAAGGAAGTAATAAACAAACCAGTAAAATATAAACTGGAAGCTTTTTCCCCAAAGGGAATTTATCTGCCCAGCTAAAGAAAGCACAAGCTGACTGTCGATCCTCACAAGCCTCGAAGGAGCATACTCTTTAGCGGCAGGAAAGCACTGAAGGGCTTTGTGCCCAAACTTGTCTTTTAGCCAGCTCAGCTCAAGCTGCCTGACAGTTTGGGCACATGGAAGGTGCCCTGAAGCTTTGGAAGCTGGCCAGCTGTTATATCCTTGGCAGGATATAACCCATAAAGCTAAGGCTACTGCAGCAGTGATGAATATGAAGAATAGATACAGGAATAAAATAAAACCAATACAATAAAATTGCAGAACAAGAGTTATCCAAAGAAACAGATGTAATAACAGGGATGATAAAGGCATTAACTGCTTAAATCCCACACACGTTTTAACAAGAAAATAAACAGACATGTACCCACCAACGTCATATTGTCGGCACGGAAGACTTTTACATTTAACTGTTAGCATTGTCTGTCCTCATAAAAGCAACTCAGCATCACATTCTTGTGCTTGGAGGTGGACAGATCTCTGGTTACAATTCAACATGATGCCACATGCCAGTGTACGGCATTGCTGCGTGCTCAGTCAGCATGGTAGTCATTTCAATCCTAACTACTGAATATCACACCCTACAAAAAAAAAAATAAATGGACAAATACAAAATTATATACTTACCACCTTACCAGAAATTCCAGCTGCAGCCACAGTATGAAGAGGTCACAGGTGAGTTGTGGATTTGTAATAAACGCAATGGCCTTCTCAAAAAATAAACTGATATGATAATTATTTACCTGTCGTATCCAACTTTGGAGGTCTTTTGCAAAGCATGTAACTGCAGGGATACTGTATCAGTTAATAAGACTGTTACTGCATGTTGTCATATTGACTAAGTGTTTTGATGGAAAGTAGTAATTCACAACAAACAATGGACAAAAGTACTATTATCTAGAAACAATTCCCAGGTTCCCCATATATTTGGGGACACCAATGGTCCACAGGAACATTTCTGATCTGCCTCTATGTCCCATTATAATGCATGGGGGGGGGTGTCAAAAAAAAAACCTTTGATGGTCTTTGTGGGCCAGACCCAATTGGTATCCTTAGGTCCTGAGGGAATCATGGCATTTTCTTGATCAGATGAGATACTTGGATTTTGATGAGAATGTTTTGCTAGTAACAGCTGACATTCCTGATTTTTCAGGTATCCTCCATGAGGTAAGGAATGGAGTGGTTTGCTGAAGCTCTTTACACATGCAAAATATCAGTAACAAACTGATTCATGTTGTTTGCACCACTTCGAACAATATTTACTTCCAATCTGAGGGTGAACATTTTTTAAACAAGTTCAAGGTGTGGCAATGGGGATGGTCTCAGCCCCTCATTTTTGCTAACATGTTTTTGGTGGCATGGGAACAACAATTTGTCATATCAGCTTTTTGGCATTATATGAAATTATATGATCGATGTTTGGATAACATTTTTATTGTTTGGCAATGGGGAGACTGATAAAATAGATCAGTTGTTTGCATATTTACACACAACGTTTTTAAAGTTTTCCTGCAATAAACCTAAGGAATCTATCAAGTATCCGGATATCGATATTTACAAAAAACAGATTACCAAGGAGATTTCAATCCAGAATTTTTAGAAAACTCACTTTTTGTAATGGCCATCTGCATTATAATGGTACTCACCTTGTCAGAGAACCATGATATTATGAGGGGATAAATGGTTTGTTTGTCCAATTAACATCTAAGGACGGAATTGTTCCTGTTGAATTGGATAAATTGTGTGACACATTTTTTAAATAAGAAACACACACGAGACTGTGTTGGAAATGGAAAAAAAGGTTTTGGGGTGTAAACTGCTAAAATGTTCTATTTTAGATAAATCCAATTAAAGTAAACACAGAATATCAGTAACAAATTGATTCATGTTGTTTGCACCTAAATGAACTTGACTTCGAACAATAATTACTTCCAATCAACCTGTTTTTAACGCTGCTATAGCATTAACATTTTATGTTGATACAGGGGCAATAATGTCCATTACTAGGAAAAATCAGTTTCTCATTTCTGATGCTTTAAAAGGAAAGTTAGGCTTTGCTCCCCCCATTTTATTTTTTGGAGAAACCATTATTTAAAGAAAGTGGTGGAACTCCCAAGATACAGGAAGCAAGATGTACAAATGTGAGAGCTGTAACCAATGACCCTTTATACATGTTCTTAGACTTCTTTGGGAGACTAAAATTTAAAAAATGTGCTATGATTGCAAATAGATTTAACTGTAATACATCTGGGATAGTAAGTGTGGCCAAGTGTGAATACTATATGATGTTTTACACCAGTAAATCCCATCCATCCATAACTCCTTTTTCCTCATTTTTGCACATGAGGTTGAGATGTCACTTCAAAACTGACAATTATCTAGAGCCAATATACAAACATCCAGGTGGCTAGCCCTGCTGCAGTTGTTCTCCCACACCACACACATCCACCTAGGGCTAATTTAGTGTGTCCAAGCCACCTACTACGTCTTTGGGAGGATGCTGAAGCACCTGGAGAAAACCATGTGAATACAAAGACGACATGCAGACTCTGCATTGAAGGCAATCCAGTAGAGAATCGAACCGAAGAACCTGTTGCTATGTACGGCAAGAATTCTGCCCTCCATGACACCTGATTTACATTGGTAAAACAGAAAGAAAATTAAAACAAAAAAACACATTTATTAATGCAAAAGTACCATCTGTAATAGGGATGTAAATAATGCCTTAGCAATTCATAGCTTGAGGTGTGCCTTTTTTTGTGTTGGAATGTGTTCCATGGAAAAGGATGGAAGGCAGCTGAGAAGATTAGTTGAAGTTTAAGGAACTGGTATGACCGATAAGGTTAAATGTCTCAGATCTACCTAGAATGAAGGTGAATGGCTTGAATAAATATGTATCCATCAATTATGCTTTAAAAACATGCTCCACCAAAATTAGAAAAATGGACTGAAGGAGTTCTTAGTTTATATTAAGGTTTTTTAAATTTCTTTTTTTAGATTCTCCTATAACTTTCATAAGTGCTTAACAGTTTATGTTAAAGGTGCGTATTAAACATTTCTTCAGTGATATTTTTGGTGGATTTTTTTATCATCTCTTATTTTCAATGTTGATGGCTCTAAATAAAAAGCAAATAAAGGGAAAGAGCAATCCTGCTGTTTCGTCTATATGACACTGGATTTGAAGGGTTTTACCCTTTTTGGGTAATACAGCCACTATAACTTTCTTTCATGAAGCTGGTACTCCCCTTCCCTTTTAATATAATGTTAAATAAAAACCTTCTAGATATTTATGACTTTCTAAACTCCATCCCAACTTCCAAACTTCCACAGGGATATTGTCTGTTCCTGGAGACCTCCCTGTTGAGTGATTATACATCACCATTTTAGCTCTTTTCCAATCTTGTCTATTAATTGTTGAACCTCATCTGCCTCTAACCTTGGCATAATTAAGTCTTCCATAAATATTTCCATGAGTGCCTTTTCTTGGTTTCCACATTTATAGGATCATAGGAGGTTACCAGGCTAATGGCCCTAGGGCCCTTACAAGCCTAGTCAAGTACAACCCCTGTTCCCAAGAATATCAAGGCAGAACTAAGTCAACAACTACTGCCCTTGTCCAAGTGGGACACAGGTAAAACTCCTGAGGTGAATTTGTGGTTTCCCATCCAATCATCCAAATTACTCTTAAGTAGGGTCAGTGAGGGGCTCTGTTTTCACCTGAATTGGAAGTTTGTTCCAGAGGAGAGGTAACCTCTGAGAGACATATCTGTCTCTCCAGCAAGTCCTGTTGATGTCACAAACTAGGTTGAGTTCCCTAGAGTGAGTACGTCTTATACCACTTGATTTACGAATGTGCAGCATTTCCATTACAGCAGGATCTGAGATTGCTTTACATGTAAGGAAAAGTTCGTCTCGGAGTAGTCTGTAAGACACCGTGTATAGTGACAGTGATTTCACTCTGAAAATATAGGACATATTCTAAAGACCCTCAATTTTCTTTGTAAGAAACCTTTGAGGTCTTTCCAGTTGCTGCAGGTGCCTGGTAAGGTACATACCAAAGGTACCATTGTACTGTATTATTGGCCTGATGAGTGAGGAATACATGGGGGTTATAACCTCTTTTGTTATGAATACAATGCCATTACTGATGAGGTGGGTGATGGAGAAAGCCTTTCTTACCACTGAGAGATGTGGTGGTCAAAGGAAAGGTTGCTGTCAACCTGTGTGCATAAATCTCTCACCACTGATTGCGTGATTAGGGTGTTGTTACTAATGTGGTAATCTGCAGGGACATTGCCCTTGACAAAGGGGTTAATGCATTTTTTGCATTGTGTTTTAACCCATGACTTTGGCACCAGACATTTGACCAAGTCCCTCTTCTAGGATGTTGACATCGTTTGGGAATGATTCCTCTGCTTTATACACATTTTCACAAAATATCAACACCGCCTCTATAGGATCTCTGGTTATTTTTCTTGTTATCGGTTTCCTAAATGTGGCAAGACCCTTTCTACTTTCTGTTGCTGAAGTCGTAATTCTGTGCAGTTGTCATAAAAAAGATGACAAACAGAAAAGTACAGTTTTGTACCTACCATAAATGTAGATGTTCGAGGATCCACATTGCTGCAGTCCTTACTATTGGGTAGTCCGCTGTCCAGTCGGCCCGAATACCAGAGTATATGGCTGACGTCGGTCAGGGCGCATTAGACTGACGTCAGTACGTCAGGGTACTAATGCGCATGACCGACGCCATATCTTCAGTCTTTTCTTGCCCCAGATGTCAGAAGACCCTGAAAAGATAAGGCCAAAACCAAAAACTCCAAACATACCTGCACCAAAAATATGTACAATATATACAAAATTACCAGAATATAACCTCACCTACACAACCACCCCTAAACACAGAGGGGAAGGAGGGAGGGTAAATTGGACTGCAGCAATGTGGATCCTCGAACATCTACATTTATGGTAGGTACAAAACTGTACTATGTTCTTCGTTCCACATTGCTGCAGTCCTTACTATTGGGTAGAATCCCAAAGCAGAGGTAAGGGAGGCTGGCAAATCATAGAGAAGCAGGAGCTGACAACATGCCTTGCAAAATAGCTGTGGCAAAACCAGCCCTAGACTTAGAGTAGAGAGGAAGGTGATAATGCTTAGAGAAAGTATGCACTGAACTCCAAGTAGCTGCCTCCAAAATATCCTTAGTTGCCACCCCTTAGAAATGCTGTTGAAGTGGCAGTAGCCCTAGTGGAATGAGGCCTAATCCCAGCTGGAATCTCCTTGCCATGATGGGAATAACAAAATGAAATGCAAAACCCAATCCACTTAGAAATAGTTTGCTTAGACACAGGCTTGCCCTGAGAACTCAAAGCAAAAGAAACAAACAACTGCTGAGACTGCCTGAAATCCTTAGTCCTGCTTAAATAATAACGCAACTGCCTATGTACATCTAAAGTGTGCAAAATCTTTTCCCCCTTATTTTGGGGATCTGCATAGAAAGTAGGCAGATGAATAGTTTGGTTTAAAGCCACACTAGAAACCACCTTAGGCATAAAGGAAGGATTAGTACGTAATGAGACCCTATCCTTATGGAAAATCAGAAAGGGCTCTACTGCCATAAGGGCCTGCAACTCAGAAACCCTTCTTGCAGAAGTAATAGCCAACAAAAAAGCAGTCTTCCATGACAAATATTTCAAATCAGCAGTACCCGCAGGCTCAAAAGGTTGTAGAGTAAGTTTTTCCAACACAAAATTGAGATCCCAAGCAGGAGTAGGAGCTCTACGTGGGGGTCTTAAATTCTTTGCCCCTCTGAGAAACTGCTTGAACAAAGGATGCGAAAACAATGGTGGGTCACAATCATAGTGAGCTGAAATTGCTGCAGCATGAATCTTAATGGAAGAGAAGGACAAACCTTTGTCCAATAACTCAGTAAGATATTGAAGAGCCACACTCAAATTAGGCTCAGAAATATCCAAATTCCTTGCTGCACTCCAAAATAAAAATCTCTTCCATTTTTCTGCATACACTTTCCTTGTACTAGGTCTTCTAGCTTCCATAATCACATTTAAAACTTGTTGAGGAAGTTGAGACCGGCTGTCTCTCAAAACAGAATATGCCATGCTGTTAGATGAAGAGAGCGAAGCTTGACATTGAGCAGGTGACCTTCTCTCTGAGACAACAGGTGCGGAATCAAGGGTAAAGGCCATGGAGGCTTCTTTACTAGACTCCTCAGTAATGGGTACCAGTGCTGCCGAGGCCAATCTGGAGCTATTAAAATCATCCTTGGCTTGTCTTGTCTGACCTTTAGAAGCACCTTTGGAAGAAGAGGCAGAGGTGGAAACGCATACACATGAAGATTTTTCCAACTGAAAGAAAGAGCATCCACTTTCCAAGCTGTGTGATGTAACCTCTTTGTGCAAAACTTTGGCAGCTGGTGGTTTAGTGGAGAAGCGAACAGATCTATGTCTGGAGTTCCCCAGGACACTGTCAACCTTTGAAATACATGAAGATCCAGTTTCCACTCGTGGGGATCCATGATTTGTCTGCTTAACACATCTGCTAAGGAGTTCTGTGCTCCCGACAGAAACCTTGCCTGAAGAGTTAGTTGCAAGCTGAGCGCAGTCTCCCATAAAATCATTGCTTGCCTGCACAATGGGTAAGAATGTGTTCCCCCTTGTTTGTTGATGTACCACATGACAGTTGTGTTGTCTGTTAGAATCAACACCTGCCCTGGAAGAAGTAACTCCTTGAAAGCCATTAATGCAAACTGGACTGCTAACATCTCCTTCATGTTGATATGTAGATGCTGTAGTCTGGCAGGCCACTTGTCTTGTATCCACTTTCCATTTAGATGAGCTCCCCAAGCAATGTCCGAGGCATCTGTCGTTAAAATCTGACTCGCCTCTGGCCGGGTCACAGAGAGTCCCTTGTTTAGGTGACATTCCTGAGCCCACCACAAAAATTCTTTTTGAAGGCAAGGTATTATTTGAATGACAGTGTCCAAATCTTGGCAGTGCTGTGTCCATACATTTTTGAGATACCATTGTAGCTTCCTCATATGCAGTTTGGCATTGGGAAGCACCAGAATACAAGATGCCATGAACCCTAATGCTTGAAGGACTGTCCTTGCAGTCAGCACGGACTGATGAGATAGTTGATGGAAGTAATGTGATAGACTCTTTTGTTTGTCCGGGGTTAAAAAGGCCATCTGGGCTGCTGTATTCAGTCTCACACCCAGAAAGCACATGTCTTGAGAGGGTACTAGACTGGACTTTATTTCGTTCACAGAATACCCTAGGCATCTTAGCACTGCTATAACATATTCCAGATGCTGTAGAAGGTCTTCCTTTTCTTGAGCCAGAATCAGGCAGTCGTCCAAGTAAGGATAGATTTGAATTCCTTGTAGCCTGAAGTAAGCTATCACTGGAGCCAGAACCTTTGTGAATACTCTGGGCGCAGTAGATAAGCCAAAGGGCAATGCAGAGAACTGATAATGAGAATTTCCAGCTCGAAACCGCAGATACTTCCTGCAACTTAGCCTTATAGGCACATGAAGGTAAGCTTCCTTGAGATCTAAAGTTACCATCCAGTGATCTTTGCCCAGCAGAGGTAAAAGCTGTTGTAACGTCAACATCTTGAACTTGGGAATGTCCAGATAAGTGTTGAGGAGAGATAAATCCAAAATTGGTCTCCACGTGTTCCCCTTCTTTGGTACTAGGAACAGGCGAGAATAAAATCCTAGGCCCCTTTCTGATACAGGGACTGGCTGAATGGCCCCCATCTGGAGTAACTGAGAAATTTGCTTGTGAGCCTCTTTTCTTTGTGGAGGAGGAACGTCTGGCATGCCTTTGAAAGGGGCAATGTATGGAAATAAAACCTGTAACCGTGGTGAATGATATCCAACACCCATCTGTCTTGAGTAATTAAATCCCAATTTTCTTTGAAAAGGGACAGTCTTCCTCCCAAAGGAGCTGCCAGACGAGAATCTTCTGGCAGCTGAAAAGGCAGGTCATTGGGTCTGTTTACGAAAGGACTGACCCCTGCCCTCACCAGAAGTCTGAGCAGGTGAACTCCCTGTTCTAGGCCTAAAAGAACCTTGAGCTCTGCCCCTACCACGTCTAGACCTACCCCTAGACTGGGAATCATAAGCAGGATATGTCCACCCCTTAGCAGGCCAATTTCTACTAAACTTCGGTGGCTGCACCTGCAAAAAATCTTTAACAGTTTGCATAGACTTAGCTTTGTCCTCCATTTTCTTTAAAACTGCTTCCACAGGCGAACCAAACAACACATCAGACTGTAAAGGAGCATCCAAAATCCTTGTCTTAACATGCTCAGCTAAATTCTGATCCCTCAACCAGGCATGCCTGCGAAGAACAGAACTAGTAGCAGCCACCCTCGAGGAGGCCTGTACAGCATCAAAACCACATTGCAAAGAATGCTTACCTACTTGTTCAGACACATGAACTAAATCCAGCAACTCTTTACACTCAATACCTTCCGCCAAAGCATCCACCTTAGATTTCAATTGTGAAAGGAGATAATTTTGATATTTTAGCATGTGAAACTGACAATTCAACGCTCTCATGGCTAGAGTGGAAGAAGTATACACTTTCTTTCCCCACCTATCCAAAGCCCTTGCCTCTTTATCAGTGGGAACAGGATTTTTAACCACAGAGGCCTTAACACCTTTAGGCCCCTGAGAAACAGTTTCTGGATCCGCCCTAGGACTCTTAAACAAATACTTATGAGCTTCGGGCACCCTATAGTACCTATCAGGTTTAACAGGAGCAGGAGGCAAAGAGTCAGGGTTCAGGGAAGCCTCTGCAAAAACATCTTCCACCACATTCAACACAGGAGGTATAGCTAAGGGCCTATGTTGGGGTAAAAATAAAAATTCCCTAAGCCTTTTCCTGGAATCAGAGTAATCTTGGCCTTCCCATTTAAAGTGTTCTCTCATGGAATGCAGAGTCTCTGAAAATGAGAAATCCTCAGGAGGAGAAGCTGTAGGAGTGGAATCATCCACATCAGAATCAGAATAAGGTGGAAACTCCTGCAAATCTTCCACAGAAGACTCTGAAGCCTCTGAATACTGTTCCAAACACTCAAACTCAGGTTCCACCCTAGGCCTCTTATCAGGAGGGGGCATAGAACCTCTAATCATAGTAATCAAATCTTCTGCCATTTTAAGCATATGTTTCTTAGGCACAGAACCTGAAGTGCTAGGAGAAGCCCCCACTGAAGCTAAACTTGGCCTACCTCTCAAAGAAGTTTTGGCAACAGAAGGAGAGGCTCTAACTACCTTGGGAAGAGAGGGAAGAACAGTTACCTGAGAAGCCCCTCAGCCTGGCCTACCTCCTGAGAAGGCACATCCTGTAACAGTAAAGTCTCTGCCTGAGACTCCAAAGAAACTCCTGGCAAAACCTCTGGCTCCACTGAGCCTTCTAAAGAACCGGCGAACGGGACTGCCGGTACATCAACCCTAGGCTTGGCTGTTTTGTCCTTGCGCTTCTTGGGCGGGCGTCGGAGCATCCGGCGCCATTTTATAATTGCAACGCTTCCCAAACACTAACCTGGCACAGTCTAACCTCCTCTTAATAGTGCGTTTGTTAAACCTAGCACAAGAGCGGCATCCAACAACGTCGTGCTCAGGCCCTAAACAAGGTATACACAAGGTATGGTAATCCCTATGAGGTATCTGTTTCCCACAAGAAATACAGTTATTCACTTTTTCTGACATCCGGTTAAATACTGAGGCAAGAAAAACCAAAATGTTCCCCAACAGGGTACTTAGCCAACTCTGATTCGGTCTGAAACTCCGGTTTCGGAAATATTTCAGAACGCCAACCTGCACTCGCAAAACTGCTTCTGCATCGGACCATGCGGCAAAAAAGACTGAAGATATGGCGTCGGTCATGCGCATTAGTACCCTGACGTACTGACGTCAGTCTAATGCGCCCTGACCGACGTCAGCCATATACTCTGGTATTCGGGCCGACTGGACAGCGGACTACCCAATAGTAAGGACTGCAGCAATGTGGAACGAAGAACATCCTTTCTAAACTCCTGCATATTACCTAAACATTCCCTTATTTTCCCTTCTGCGCTTTAACATTGTTCCTTCTCTTGCTTTGTGAGAATCTCCATATTCTGCAATATTTTAAACTATCAGCCTCTCTAAGTAATTCCTATTTCTTCTTTCCCATACCTGGTTTGTACCAGTTTCATTTTATCACACCCACTAGACATCCCCTCAGAAGAAATTTCTGTCTTTCTCAAAAACTCTCAAATAATTTTCTCTATCTATTAATTAAAATTCATCCCTCTTTGACAGACAAGTAGGAAAGTCACCAGTGACTCATTTTTACTTCATTACCCAGCATTTTTATCCAAGTTTTTATTGGTGAATGATTTGAAAAAGCTTTCAATTCTCCCTGAAATATAATTTCTATCCAGTTTAAACTTGTTATTCTACAGTGGAGAATAATATGTAAATTACGTATGAGTTCCTGCTACTGGATACATATCTTCCATACAAAATAACCACATACATGTCTTCAAAAATACACCCTGTTGTTCTATAGCTTCCCCTGTAGGTTACCCGGATACATCCTCACTAATGCAAATAAGGTTCCAGTCCCGTTCCATAAATATTTCCTTCTGAAAACTTATTTTTCTCAAAATTCTTTAGAAGATCCATAACAGCAGCTTTAGATGTAATATTTACACATGCCAATGTAATCCTCCTTTCCTGCCAATAACCTCTTACTTCAGCAAATCTACCATTAATGCACTTCTTCCTCTTCTATCACTGGCAATCAGTATTACTACTACCCCTTTCCTTTGTCCCTGATTTTCTACTGAACATCTTCCCTGAAATCTTTTCTTTGCCAAATCCACATGCTCATTACTATCCAAATGTGTCTCCTGCAAAATTTACTTGCACCCTACACTTGTTAATACAAATTAGCACAACACTGCTTTTCGTCAGTACCTGTAAGGCCATTTACATTACAGGATAATATGGACTGAGTAGCCATTATAATAAAAAGCTATTACTCTCACCCATTATACAAGACAGTTTTTTAATATGCATACTTTCAACTTTTAGCTTACATTCACAAATTTAAGCCTAGAAGGTTGAGCTGTTATGCAATTGTTTCTTATCTCCATTTGAAGCTATGTCACATTTTGAGGCTCAATGAAAACAATAAAAAAAAAAAAAAAAAACTAAACAGATTTTTTGGAATCCTCAGTTTCCTTTTACCTTAGAATGGACATGCAAAACTATGTATACTTTCAAAAATGTTTCTCTCTCCAGATAGGAACACTTGCCACAAATCAACAGCTGCATCATCAAGCATGACCTAATCTAAAATTAAGGTTACCCATGCTAAAGCACATGTCACAGTCTATTTCACCTCTTACACTAATTGCTATCTGCTCTTTTCATCTCTCCATTCACCTCCTGCATGTGAAAAAAAGCCTACAGACCTTTAGTATACATTATTTTTGAGCTCTAAGAAAATGTGCACTGGCTACATTTAAATAAATAAATTGTACACTGTTATTTGAAATGCAATGCAGTATGAATGTTGCTGGGTACACAACTACTTTTATAACTTATTCACTTGTCAGTTTCAAACTTTTTCCACCACACAGCTTGCCAATATACTTTTAAATGTTGATTTGTAGCTTGTGCAATTCACTCTACAGACAATATTCAAACTTCTTGTGGTTGTTTGTGCCTGCAGGCTTGGCTCCAAGTTGGTAATGGAAAACTGTTTGTGACTGTGCAGACATTTGAAAAAAAAACACTGCACATCTCATTCAGAACACAATGTTCAGCCCTCTTCATGATTAAATGCGTGACTTGCAGACATCTTGCTAACCCACTGAAAGCCTTTGCTAATGGAAAATGACTTTACAAATACAAGAAAGCATTACCATGTTCCCTGCCTTTTATAATTTTATCTTGTGCCTATTTGCTTATGAAAATCCTATGCTGCAGCCTAAACCAGGGACATTCATCCAGATATCTACCTCTATAAAAACAGGGGACATTATCTTAATTCTACATATAATGTGACCAATATTAAGTTTAACTTATTTATGTCTAATCTTTACTTGTTATAGGTTCATAGGTTGGTACTAGGCTATCGGTCCTAGGACCTATACAAGCCTAGCCATATCAATTCCCTGGCTATTTCTTTCCAGAATATTTACTTCCCTGGTCCCCTGTCTAGCATGGCAACTGACGTGATAGCCAGGGGGAGTTTCCTATCTCCCATCCAATCGTCACAGTTCCTTTTGAAGAGGGCCAAAGAGGCACTCAGCTTGACATATATGGGCAGTCTATTCCAGAGTATGGGGAGTCTCTGGGTCAGGAACCTATGCCTCCAGCATGTTTTGTTAATTGTGATGACCAGATTTAGATCCCTGGAGCGTGCATCTCTGAGGGATTGGGATTTCTTTAAGTGTAGCATGTCCAACATCACTGGGTTTGACATGGTCTTGTATGTTAAGCAGAGATCACCCCTGAGTAGGTGATATGTTTTTTAGATGGTCAGCGTATGGCATATGCTTTAGGCCTCTGACTCTTTTAGTGAGGTATTTCTGTGGTCTTTCCATTTGTTGCAGATGTTTTGTGAGGTACATACCAAATGGGGCGTTGTACTCTATAATGAGTCTAATGAGGGATGAGTACAGTGGGACAATTACCTCCTTTTTTCTGGAAGAAAAGCCCTTAGTGATGAGGTGTAACACATAGAAGGATTTTCTGACTGCTGTGGCTATGTGGTCATCAAAAGTGAGATCACTGTCCACCTGTGTCCCTACGTCCCTTATCACACTTTAGGTGTTTAGTGTACTGCCGCTTATGTGGTAATTCATGGGTACATGTTTTTTCCCAAAGGGGATAACTATACATTTCTTGGCACTGAGTTTGAGCCCATGGCTCTGGCACCAAGCATCTGTTTCTGTAAGGCCCTTTTGTAGAATATCCACATCATTTGGGGATTCAATAATGGCTCCCAGTTTGCAGTCATCTGCGAACTTTGTTAGCCAGAGTCCCTTAGTGCTGGCCTGTACTTCAGAGAAGTATGTGTCAAATAAACGTGGTCCCAGGACTGAACCCTGAGGTACTCCGCTTGTCACTTGTCTGGAGCTGGATTTTGAGTTTTATAGTATAAAGTATAGATAGTTTGCAATTTAAAAAAGTACTTTCTTGTTTTTAATGTCTTTAAGACGTACAACAGTCAATGATTAGACTTCCTCCACTTCACATTTAATATACCCCTGACTGCACACTATTACAAAAGTGTTTACAATATAACTTGCAATTTTCATAATTATATTCGTACAGATAAGATGAGAGACTGGTTTGCCTACAATTACTTCTTCAGTCCCATCCAAGAACAGAAACAGTTTTTCTTTAAAGCTACTTCTTCAGTCCCTTCCGTGTCCTTGTAAACATTAATGATATACAGAGAGGTACACACTTTAGTGGTCACCTGCCAGTCTTTCTCAACCACTTCTTGCAAAGCCACACTTCACATGTCTATTACTACATACAATGGATTGATGCCTTAAAGTCTCCTATTCAATTCACTAATTTCACAATGTTGCTGTCCTCCTTGATCATCTCCATCTCCCAACAACCATCTCTGGTTCAAGTCCAAGGTACTCCTGATACTTCTAAACAGCCCCTGTACTTTACGTCTCCCAAGCATTTTCCTTTGGAACAATGGGAAAGGTTTCACTGGCAAAATCAATCTATGGGCAATGTTACTTTCAGAAGAATGCAGTGTCCCCATCTGCTTGTCTCTCTGTTGGCTACACTTTTTTTTTTATCTCCTCCTTAACCTGTTCTGCATCTAATAATGTCTTTGATACTCAAGGAAAAAATATTATGAAGGAAGCTGGATACAGCAGCTTGAATCTCTCACACACCTTCCAGCATTCCCTGATAGATGGGAATAATTTGCTTTTCTTTTGTTGAACTTACCATAACAGTAGATGTTCGGCTCCTAGACCCTTCTCCTTCCATCTTCCAAATATAGTTAGCTATGGTAATCTACCCGTATAGCTAAGGCTACTGCAGCAGTGATCAATATGAAGAACATAGTACAGTTATGTAAATTGAACTTACCATAACAGTAGTTGTTCCAATGATCACTGCTGCAGTAGTCGCTCCCTCACTCCACCCCCCTTGTTTTTGGTGTAGTTTTTATACCAGAGTTGGACATTTATTTTTTAGTTATTCCTGGCCTTGCCCTTTAGGGCTCAATCTTCCTGTCTCTGTTGGTGGGAAAGCACTTAAAGGCTTTGCGCCCAAACTTGTCTTTTAGTCAGCTCAGCTAAAGCTGCTTTAAAGTTTGGGTGTGCAGAAAGTGCCCTGAAGCTTTGGAAGCTGTCCAACTGTTACATCTTGGCTGTCTATAGTTTGGGAGTGTAATGAGCTGGCAGATTTTAAAAATTCACTACAGACTACTCTGTCAGAAATACTGGGTGAGCAAATGGCTGTATGTAAGGTCACTGTTCTTTTGAACTGGAATACAGGACCTGAACTGCCTAGACAATTGGCTACCAAAAATGCAATTACTAGAAAATGGAAATAAAAGTCTACATCAACTGTATCTGAGGTACTAAATATTATAAGAGAGATAAAATAACTGGAAGAGGGCTGTTTAGAAAAGGGAAGGAGCAAATTACACAAGTAAATGGAAATTATGGGAATACATGAACAATAATGTTCAGCAAGAGGAGGAGTGAGGTTTAAGGGAAGGCAAGAATTCAGTAATGTTTTGCAATGTTGAACTGATGACAGTAGCAAAGAAAATATATGATGTATATGGTATTTAAATAAAAAAGTTAAACATTTTTGTTTCTTTTCTGTTAATGTATGTTTGTCTATGTCTTAATGATAATTTAATAAAGGTGTTTAAAAAAAGAGAAAGATGAAAGCAGCTTTAATCTTTCATTGCTGTTTTTTTACAGTCCTCTAGGTCTAACAAGGGAAATCAGCGGCTTTACTTAACAAGCATCTTTAGACAAATCAGTAATGAAACCATGTAAATCTCTGAGGAAGAGATGC
Source organism: Protopterus annectens (assembly GCF_019279795.1). NCBI lineage: Eukaryota > Metazoa > Chordata > Ceratodontiformes > Protopteridae > Protopterus > Protopterus annectens. The sequence continues at coordinate 1,343,107,704 of NC_056726.1, read as the reverse complement.
AGTCCTAACTTGTGCTTTAGAATTATGAACAGCAGCTGTCACACAGCTCCAGTGCTTAACAAGTGAAATCAAACAGAGAATAACATGTGCCACGCAGGCTACATATAAAGTCAGTCGCAAAACAGGACTGAGCTAGTTTTAGGTGAATGTGCCTTGCTTATTCATCAAGTTAACATGCTAATAATTATTGCTTTTAAAACAATATTCAACTTGTTGATGACTTGCCTGAAAAGAGAGAGAAATGATAAACTGCTTCTACTCCCAGGTGAGTAGCACAATCAAGTGAAGGAAGCTGTAAGAAATTAGGATCTTTCTCACTATGCTCACATCCAAGTTAACATTTCTTTCTTTCCTTATTTTAAGCTCAATAAAGCACATGAAAATATTTAAACAAAAATGTGACATTTTATGTAAGAATGTTAAACAGCAAGCAAAAAGTGAGTTTTGTCAGTTGTTGTTGTCTTTCGGCTTTTCCAGGTTAGGGATCGCCACAGCAGAACTCCAGTCCGCTAATGATTGGCAGTAGATTTTCACGGTGCCAAGTTGCCAGCTTGACACCCAACCTTCAACGAAGGCACGCCCATTCAAGCATGTCTTTCAGAATGCCACTTGACCCGCGGGGATGACATGCAGACTCCACACAGAAGGCACTCCCCGCACACTAGCTGAGAATCGAACAGGAGAACCTCTTGTTGTGAGGCAACAACGCTAAAGTACAGTTGTGTACACTTACCATAAATGTAGATGTTCGAGTGTATTCACTGTTGCAGTCATTACATTTGGGTTATCCTGCTGGCAGGTTGCCCTCAGTCGGCCTGAATTCCAAAGTCTTGGGTCCTGCGTCAGTTGCTGTCACCTCTTCCCTGACATCAGGTCGTCAGGGGTATAAAAGATGCATCCGACGCCATTTTATTTAGTTTTTCTTGCCCCAGATGTCAGATGCCCCCAAAAGGGTAGGCTAAAATTATGTAATAAAACATACATGCACCAAAATAAGCTTTACCTTCATCTATAAGCAAATACACCACCTAGGTTGTATAGGTTAGAGAAGTAAAGATTAGTTCCAGCAAAAATAAGGGGGATGGCGGGTGGGTAACCTGGACTGCAACAGTGAATACACTTGAACATGTACATTTATGGTAAATGTTCACAACTGTACTGTGTTCTTCATGTTTCACTGTTGCAGTCATTACATTTGGGTTGAGTCCCAAAGCTATGGTTGGGGGGCTGGAGCTAAACAGCATTAGGAACGGCTATGAGGCCCTGCAGAACTGCAGTGGCAAAGCCTGCCCTGGATTTCGAGTAAAGAGGCAGATTGTAATGTTTTGTAAAGGTATGCACTGAACTCCAAGTAGCAGCCTCTAAAATGTCTTTGGTTGGTACTCCCCTGAGAAAGGCTGCAGACGTGGCTGCAGCTCTGGTTGAATGTGGCCTAATGCCCTTAGGCACTGGTTTGCCATGTGTGAGTAGCAGAAACGAATGCAGTGACCTATTCACTTTGAAATAGTCTGCTTGGAGATGGCCTTTCCTTGTGATGCTGTGGCATATGTCACTAGTAATTGCTCTGTCTTTATGAAAACTTTAGTTTTGTCCAAGTAGAATCTAAGTTGTCTGTGTACGTCCAAAGAATGCAGAATTTTCTCCCCCCTGTTCTGTGGATTTGGATAAAAAGTTGGCAAATGAATAGTTTGGTTAAGGGCTACACTAGATACCACCTTAGGTATAAATGTAGGGTTTGTTCTCAGAGAGACCCTATCTGGATAAAAAAAATGATAAAAGGTTCTACAGCCATGAGAGCCTGTAGCTCTGAAACCAGTCTTGCAGAAGTTATTGCTAGGAGCAGAGCTGTTTTCCAAGATAAGAACTTTATGTCCGCAGTAGCAGCTGGCTCAAAAGGAGGTAAGGTGAGTTTTTCCAAGACATAATTGAGGTCCCATGCAGGGGTTGGCGTTCTCCTTGGAGGCCTTAAGTTTTTGGCTCCTCTGAGGTACTGCCTTAATAAAGGATGAGAAAAGAGTGGTGGCTCTGTATTGTAATGAGCCAAAATGGCAGAGGCATGGATTTTAATTGATGAAAAAGATAGGTCTTTGTCCAGCATCTCAGTTAAATATTGCAAAATCTGAGGAATATTTGGGACAGCTGTATCAGTTCCTTGAGCTTGGTTCCAAGCGCAAAATCTCTTCCATTTCCCAGCATAGGATTTTCTAGGACGAGGCCTTCTGGCTTCTAAAATGACATCCATCACAGCTTACTGAGAGGTGTGGTTTGTATGGCTACATTATCTGCCATGCTGCCAGGTTTAGGGTCCTGAGTTGGCTGTGCAGAATCGGATTGTTTTGCTGGGACAGTAGATGAGGTATTTGAGGTAGGGTCCAGGCTGGGCATTGGGACAAGTTCCTTAAGATCGGATACCAGTACTGGCGTGGCCAGTCTGGGGCAATCAGAATCATTTTTGGTTTCTCCTGCCTGACCTTTAGGAGTACCTTGGGAAGGAGAGGCAGTGGAGGAAAGGCATATACTGACAGGTTTGTCCAGTTGAAAGATAAGGAGTCCACTTTCCAAGCTTGTCTGTGATAAGTCCTTGTGCAGAATCTTTTTAGTTGATTGTTTTGAGGGGAGGCAAATAGATCTATGTCCGGGCATCCCCATTTCATTGTTATCATGCTGAAGACTTGTGGATCCAGGTGTCACTCGTGGGGATCCATGAGGTTTCTGCTTAGTTCGTCTGCCAGTGTATTTTCCTTTCCTGGCAGGAATTGTGCCTGCAGATGAACTTGGTAAGTCAATGATGTGTCCCATAAAGCCATGGCTAGTCTGCAAAGGGGATAAGAATGAGTGCTCCCCCCCTGCTTGTTTATGCACCACATGACCGTGGTGTTGTCTGTCTATCAGTAGTTGTCCCGGATGAAGTAGGTCCTTGAAGGCTGTCAGAGCATTTTGAACAGCTAGCATCTCTTTTTGATTGATATGTAGATGCTTTTGGTTTGTGAACCAGGTGCCCTGAATGCCTCTTCCTGCCATGTGTGCCCCCCAGGCATAATCTGATGCATCCGTCGTTAGGCTCTGCCTGGCCGGGGTTAGTGAGAATGGCTGTCCCTTGTTTTGGTGACAAGCCTTTGCCCACCATCAAAATTCCTGTTGCAGGCAGGGAATTAGAATAATCATTGTTTCCAGACTGTGGCAATGTTGTGTCCAGACACTTTTTAGGTACCATTATATTTTCCTCATATGCAGTCTTGCATATGGAATTAGTAAGATGCAGGATGCCATGAAGCCCAAAGCCTGCAGAATTTTTCTTGCAGATAACTGGGCCTTTGTTGCCATTTCCTTGAAATAGGTAGTCAGTTGCTTTTGTTTGTCTGGAGTGAGATAAGCCATCTGGGCAGTTGTAGTTAAGCTTGCACCTAGGAATATTATCTATTGAGAGGGTACTATTTTTTATTTCTTTTTGTTGACTGTGTACCCTAGGCATGTTAAAAGTCTTATCACAAAAGTCAGATGCTGTAGTAGAATGTCCTTGTTCTCTGCTTGTATGAGGCAGTCGTCCAAGTAAGGATATATTTGTATTCCTCGTTGTCTGCAGTAAGCCATTACTGGTGCCAGGCACTTTGTGAAGACTCTGGGCGCAGTAGATAAGCCAAAGGGCAGTGCAGAGAACTGGTAATGCTTTGAGCCAGCCTTGAGTCTGAGGTATCTTCTGCATGATTGTCTGATTGGGACATGCAGGCATGCCTCTTTTAGGTCTAAAGTCACAAGCCAAGCCTTGCTGCCCAGCATGGGCAGAAGCTGCTATAAGGTCAACATCTTGAATTTTGGTATATCCAGGAAAGTGTTTAGAATAGATAGATCCAGTATTGGTCTCCATGCTTTGTCCTTTCTGGGTACCAAGAACAGTCTTGAGTAAAATCCTTGTCACTGCTCTTGCTGTGGTACTTGTTGAATAGCCCTCATGTCCATGAGAGCTGCAACTTGTTTTTGAGCCTCTGCCCATTGATTTTTTGGCAGGTCTGGCCAACCGTTTGTCCTTGGCAGGGTATGGAAATGAAACTTGTAGCCTTGTGACACTATGTCTAATACCCATTTGTCCTGGGTTATAATGTGCCAATTTTGAGAAAAAAGTGCTAGTTTTCCCCCTAAGGGTGCTGCCAGAAGATAAGTGCTTGGTGCAGGCAGGGGGAAGTCACTGGGACTGTTTCCTGTATGATTGTGATTTGTCCTCTCCACCTTTGGAGGTAGAAGCATTCCACTGCTTAGACCTGTAGTATCCTTGAGGCTGTGATCTGCCTCTAGGGCATCTGGATCTGCCCCTTTGAGGTCTGTCTGAGACTGGAAAGGACCAATTCTTTATAGGCCAGTGTCTGCTAAATCTAGGTGGCTGTACCTGTAAGAAATCCTTGACCGTTTGCATAGATTTAGCTTTGTCCTCCATTTTCTTTAACACCTCTTCTGCCTCAACACCAAACAAGGTATCATGTTGTAAAGGAGCATCTAATAATTTTGCTTTAACATGGTCAGGCAGATTTTGTTCCTTTAACCAAGCATGCCTCCTAATGACAGAACCCGTAACAGCAGCCCTGCGGGAGGCCTCCAGAGAATCAAACCCACACTGCAAAGTATGCTTTCCAACTTGTTCAGCTGCATGCAATAAATCCTGCATTTCTTTGTTTTCTGCACATTCAGAATTTGCCATCATTTTCTGTTTAAGCAGTGTCATGATATATTGCTGATATTTGAGCATATGAAACTGGCAATTTAAGGCCCTTAAAGCCAAAGTAGCAGATGTGTAAATCTTTTTTCCCCATCTATCCAGAGCTCTAGAATCCCTGTCAGAGGGGGTAGGATTTTTTGTAGTAGAAGCCTTGACCACTTTTGGACCCTGAGAAATAGTTTCTGGGTCTGCAGTAGGGTTTTTGAGAAGGAATTTATGAGAGTCAGGGACCCTGTAGTATCTGTCCGGCTTAACAGGAGCTGGAGGTAGAGAGTCAGGGGTCAGACTAGACTCTGAGAACACATCTACAAAGCTAGAGGCCTGTGTTGAGGTAGTAAAAGGAAGTCTCTGAGCCTTTTCTTAGATTTTGAAAAATCTTGGCTCTCCCAGTGGAAGTGCTCCCTCATGGTATGCAAGGTTTCCCCAAAAGAGTAGTCCTCAGGAGGAGAAGCTGAAGGAATTGATTCTTTAGCATCAGAATCCTCATTGGGGGGGGGGAGAGAATATTCCTGATCAGAAGAAATGGAAACCTGATCTGAAGATTCATAGTCTGTCTCTTGCCTAGGCCTCTTATCAGGAGGGGGATGGGAACCCCTGATCAAAGTAATTAAGTCTTCAGCCATTTTGAGCATCTGTTTTTTGGGCATGGAGTCCTGTCCTTGTGACTGGTGAACTTGTTTTTTTGCCTTTAAAGGTGCTTTAGTCTTTGAAGTTGGTTTAATATATAATTGTTTAGGTCTGAATACACCCTCAGAAACCGATGCCTGCTCAGTGGCTCCAGACCCATCTGAGGGAATAATCTCAGAGGCTCCAATACCTTGAGTTTCCTGCGGACTGGCTGACTCCACGTGGAAGTTGGTAGCAGCCTGCGACTCTAAAGTAGTGGGCGTCAGGGGCTGCGAAAGTGCCTCACTGAGAACCGGCGAACCAGCGACTTGCTTAGGAGAAGCTTCGTCGTTGGTTTTGGACCTCGGTTGCCTGTCTTTTTCTTTGCGTTTTTTGTGAACTCTGGTAGTCGGATGGCTATCCGACATTGTATAATTAAATCTTCGCCCAAAATAGCTTAATGCAAAATCGTACCGACGATTAATGGTGTGTTGGTTAAGTCTAGCACAAAACCGACAACTAGCAACGTCGTGGTCAGGGCCTAGGCAAGGAATACAGTAAGAATGAAAGTCCTTATGAGGTATTTGCTTCCCAAAAGAAATACAATTATTAACTTTTTCTGACATCGGTCTGGAGCAAGAAAAAAAGTTTCTCCAACGGGGTACTTAGCTTTTAATGAAGACTTCGGATCTAAAACTTGAAGACGAAAATCTCAGGAGTTGGCCGACCGGCTTCTGCTTCGGGCACCGCGCGGCAAGAAAGACTAAATAAAATGGCGTCGGCTGGATCTTTTATACCCCTGACGACCTGACGTCAGGGAAGAGGCGACAGAAACCGACGCAGGACTCAAGACTTTGGAATTCAGGCCGACTGAGGGCAACCTGCCAGCAGGATAACCCAAATGTAATGACTGCAACAGTGAAACACGAAGAACATCTGCATTTATTTAAATATCTCTGCCAAGCCCTTTTAATAAAGCATGTTCTTAAATACAAAATCATTTTGGTGCAATGAAAGCATAGTTCACTACATCAGAATCAAACTGATTTGTATAGATCATTGTGTTAAAATGTATTTGTAAAGCTGCTTATGTTAAAATGTATCAACAGTGGGTCCTGCTGGACAGAAAAGAGATATACATTTACATCAGACTGCATTGCTGTAACTAAGGAAATGTATATATGTTAACAGAGGATGCTGGGTGAGAAGGGGTTAAGCTCAGCCAAGCTTACCTTAAGAAAAATATCTTGAAATTAAATTACTTGGCTTACGCCATAAAAATGTTATTTCACAGGCCTGAATGCAGCAGAGACTCAGTGTCTGGGCTGGGATCCTGCTCTTATTTTCCTTAGTGGTGAACTAATTGCTACCTTGGGGTGCCAGAGAATGGCTGGTTAGTCTCTACAAGAAAGATGAATGTCTTAGCAAAGCTCTAGGTTTGTACTGTAACATCTGTGCTAGATTCTGTTTCAGCTTCTAATCAGGGGAGTAGTGTTGGAACCACTGGATCAGGTGACCAGATGTGGTCATTCTATTGCCAGCACTGAAATTATTTTAGATATTAGTGAGAGATGTGACAAAACACAATACTCTGTCCTGAACCTGGCAAGAAAGACACTTATCCACTTCATCTTGCCTTGCTTTTGTAACTAACTTAACTAGGGAACATTAATTCTTCAATTAGAAAATGCAGTGTGATTAAATATTGTTTTTTCTGTATCTCTCTGAATCTTTCCAGCTGTGTTGTTTTTACATTTCCTGTAAATTAAAACTCTGGCGTTTACTGAAAATAGATGTTCAGTATTTTAATGTTTTCTCCTTTATTATTTATTATTAAATATATCTAAACCTTTCATTGTGGTTGGTATTTTAGAAAATATTTTAACCTTTGACAGTAACTGCATTTATTTGGTGACACTGTGGTTTCATGCTCCTGAAAGTTTTGCTGTTTGGTTAATACTACCATTTGTGTAAGTATTAACTTTACTAAGAATAATTGGGGACCCTGGTAAGAGCCTTAAACATAGCTGGCTGGTGGCAGTGAATCTACTTTATAGTCTTGGAGGCGGTAGCAGAGCTGGTAAATCTGTGCCAGCCTTTCCCAGGTGTGTGTGTGTGTGTGTGTGTGTGTGTGTGTGTGTGTGTGTCAGCTACTTGGAACAGGGACACACAGCACTGATTTCTGCAGAGAGAAAGGTGAAGTCTTACTTGGGGCTTGGAGAGGAAAACCCAGCCCCAGATCTGGAGTGTGCTCCCTGTGTGCTCTTAGGGGAAAATTGTGCTTGGTGCAGAGAGCTGCATCTGAAAATACTGTGCGTGTCCTCTCTTGTTCTAACAGAACATCCCCCACCAGTATCAATGGTGTTGATAAAGGCTCCCTGATTAATGGCCCAGAGGAGGAACATCATAACAGTATTCATTGAAGCCCATGAAGCAGCTGCACAAATATCACCTAAGGATGCATTCATGAAAAATGGCTGACAGGTAGCCACTGTTACAATTGAATGCAAGTCAGGCATAAAGGACAGAGTCTTGCACTTTTCATTACAAACCTTGAATTAGTCAGCAAGCTATTTATATTAAGTAACTTTGGAACCCAACCCAATTATGAGACAAAAAATGGTGAATCCTTCTGAAATGATTTGCTTCTCTTCACATAAAATCCGGACTCCCTGAAAGGTATTCATTTCTATTTGAAGACTTAGGAAGAAATACAGGCAAAATGACTAAGGTTTTTCTCAGTGATTATTATCAAGCATAAAAAAGAAAGGATTAATTCACAAAACTCTAACAGCTAGGGAGGTTTAACAAATAAGGTCTGATTTCAGACACTCTGTGCAAAAGCGATGGTCACCAGAAATTTGATACTTCAAATAATATTTAGCAGGAACAAAAGGAGGAAGGGTTAACTTCTTTAAAATAAAACAAATCTCATGGAGGGGCAGACAGGATATTGGATCAAAGGGCTCAAACAGATGCCATATGCTGTCTGGTTAAAGAAACTCCAGCTCTACTCAGTGGCATACTGCCTGTTCAGAGGCGATCTGTGCCTGACGTATAAAGCCATGTCCAACCCGGAATTAATGGACATGCTGCACCTCAGAAAATCCAAATCCCATCGAACTACGCGCTCGAAAGACTTGAACCTCAGCACTGAAATAAATAGGACATGCTGGAGGGACAGATTCATAACCCAGAGGCTCCCTTGACTCTGGAATAAAATCCCAGTCCAGGTTAGGCAGAGTCCCTCATCGACTCTCTTCAAGAGGAATCCTGATGAGTGGATGGGAGATCGTAGGTTTACCCCGGGTATCACTTCTGTGTCACTGTTAGACAGAGGCACAGTATACTAACCTCGAAAAAGGGCATAGCAAAATAAATTTAAAATGGGTGGCGAAAGCCAAACACATTCTGGCTAGGCTTATAAATGCCCTAGGGCAGATAGCCTAGTATGAACCTATGAACCTATGGTCTGGAAAACATCTCTCAAGCAAGCCTTGTGGACCTTTAAGGAAGCCAAAATAAAGTGTTACAGCCTTTACAGAATGTGGACATATCAGCAAGATGGACCTCTGAGGAAGATTAGGTTAACCTTGTGCTAAAACTCTAGGAGAGAGTTAAGAGACGGCCATTACTAGGCTGAAGTAACAATATGGTTAAACATAGGGAGTGAAGATCTGGTTGAGACCAGGCCTGATGGATGGGTCAGCTGGGTTCTGAAAAGAGACAAACATACAGGCTTCTCTGGCAAATAACAGATGCAACTACTTGTTCAATGGGGCTATGAAAATGACCCTGGACTTCTGTTTGGCTTTCTTTACAACTTTCAGAACAAGAAATGGGAAGGAAGCATAAAGTACTAGAGGAACCTCTTCTGGATGAGAGCCCCCATGGGACATTTCCTCACTGGAAGGATAAGGGAACATAAGTTGTTTCACTTGGCACTGGCTGGGATGCAAAGTGGTTGCTTCAAAACTTTTCCAGAGTCATAGGAGCATTTTCATTACAGATAATACTGATGAATCATTTGTGAGGCATCAGTAGGCAGCAACTCAGCCTGTAAGCTATAGAACTTGTCTCCAGAGGAACATGACGTTACAAAGATACCCATTAACATAGTTCATTTTCACACACTGCTTCTTGCCAGTATAAGGGAGTTCTCACCTACTTGTTCATGTACCAAAACACAGCCATGTAGTTGGTGTGGATAAAACTACATCTTGGGGGGGAGGGAGGGGGAGTCGTGGAACAGCTGCACAGAGGAGAGAGGAGGACTGGTCCTTTTTCTAGAACACTGAAGTGTAGACTGGTCTTTGAGACTGAACACCCAGGACTTTCTATCTCTGACAATGCTCCCCCCCCCCATATACCACAAGGCAGAGGCAGCTGTGGTGACAGCTATTACTGGTATGGTATCTGGAACAGGTGGTCTATAGAAAGATTTGGTTATATAGCTACCACTGTAAATGAATCTTAACATGTCTTGCGAATCTATGTGATGAAACATAGGCTTATTTAAAAAAACATACTTCTAGACTCCACTCTCCACTGGAGGACATTCACGTATGGAGAACTGTGTAAACATTAGCCAGCATTAGGCCTGGTGCTGTGAAACACACAGATATTGTGATTGTGTGAGCAAAAATAAGTTACACAGCTCAAAAGTAAACTTAACTCAAAAGCAACACAAGTGCCAAAAGCAAGGAAATACAAAGAGAAGTCAAATATGAAAGGATGTACCAAATATAAATTTATTCACAGAATATAAACACTTTGTAGCCCAGGGCTGTTTTTCCCCCCATCAAACTTCTCAGGCAGCAAGAGGTCTGGAGAGAAAGCTTACTGGCATTGCATTAGAAGAAAAGGGGAGAGGCTAGTAGTCTGTCATACTTTCAGATACTAAGTTAACTGAAAACTTTCAGTTTCAGTCCTTTTGGTTGATGAGGATGGATCTTCCTGGGCAACAGGTATTTATCAATGGGAAAGGTTGACAGTCATGCTCTTGATAATGCATTTAAAACCAATGCTGTAAACAATGCTTAGAAGTATTTTGGAGAAAGGTGGTTTTAGAATAAGAGACAGCAGAATGGGAGAATTCAGTGGCAAGAACAAAAGCCTTCCCTTACAAAGGGCAGACCAATCTTCAGGACATAGCAGGTGAGAGACGATGCAAGTGCTCTCAGTGGATTTGACAGTTTGCCCTTCATACAGATGATGTAGTAGAAGGAAAGGGTGTCATTAAGCCAAAAATCAATTACATGAAAGTCAGGATTGTTTCTGTACAAAGAAATCCATCTTTCTGTGTCGAGCCGAAAAGTCATACTTTGCAATGGGTGCTAAAAAATATCACCTTAATTTTCACTGCATCAAGTTCCAGCTCCTTTTATACAAGTTAATGGTGAATTACAGACAGTAAGATAAATGCTCACTTAGGGTACTTGCTGTTAAATTAAACTGTTCTGACCAGAGGTCAACAATGACTTAGTGGGATGAAGTCCAAATTGCAACCCAAGCTCAAACAATGGTGGTAAAGGGAAATGACAGGAGCGACAAGTTGTGATCTGCTTTCCTTTTCTCATGAACAGAGAAGGGATGTGGACACATTCTCAGGGTGGTCCCTTACATTAGATTTTCCGATAAAGATAGCACAGAACCATTAAGGCATCAGTCTAATGGCTGGGTAGGGATTACACGGATGTCACTCACACAGAAGTTGTTCAACAGACCACTACACACCCACACCAGATCATGCAAGGGGTTCAAAAGCAGTGGGATCCCAAGCTCATTCACCTCCCATGGCACCTGATGTCAGCAGCTAGCACCACCAGCATGGAAGGGTTAAACCAGGATGAAGCTGCATGAATGTGTGATACTGGGAAGAGAGGATCTCAAGAAAAAAAAAAAAAATCTGTGGCAAAAAATAAACAGTAAATAAATCTGATCATCTGCAAAGAGGACAATACACAGTTTCAGGTGATCAATGGTAATTTTGTTAAAAAAAATAGTTTTTGAACAAGAAAAAGTAAGTTTAAAGTACGGTTTCCTGTGGGATTCCTGAACAAGAAGGCAATGTCTGCATAAGGTATGATCAATAAGCTTAGAGCTCAGAAAACCTCATAACTGAACTGACAACCACAAGGAAGACAGGTTTACATGAATGATATTCCTGGTCTGCAGAGACAACAGGTTCAAAAGGATGAGACAAACTTCTCATGGGCAAAGCAGGGGCATTCCATTTAGGAACTAGTGACTTGACTGGGTCAACATAAGAAAGGTACCCTTCAAAAAAGGTCTAAAACTTTCAGTGATGCTAAGGAAACAGAACCATTGCCTTGGCAAAAATCAAAAACAGTTTCTAGAGGAATTCTGGAAGAAAAGCTAAGCCGCACGGAATCAAAAAAGTGACAAATACTCCAAAATTCCAGTAGCAGGAACACCAAAAGGATCTACATCTTTGGTAAATCAGCAATATATGTGTTACAATAAGTTTTTCTCATGAACAGGTAAAATTCTGGACCACCCCTCGGGGTGAGGGGTATAAGGGGTCTTGGATCCTCACTGGAAGTAAAGTAATAAGGCAAATACTCTAAGGGAATAAAGGTCTAGGTGAGGTTTGCCTGATGGTACAGCAGCAAATTCTTAGAAAGCTTCAGCTGGAAAGGCCTGTCCAACAGATTATGCCAAAGTGATCCATGTAGACTCAATGAAGGTAGTAGTGTCTTTCGGCTTTTCCCGGTTAGGGGTCGCCACAGCGGAAGTCCGGTCCGCTAATGACTGGTAGTTGATTTTTACATGCCGAGTTACCAGCCTTGACGCACAACCTTCAAAGAAAGTACGCCCATTCACACATATCTCCCCGCAGAAGATGCTCTAGCTGAGAATCGAACTGGACAGCATCTTACTATGAGGCGACAACGCAGACCCAATGAAGGTAACTCCAGAAAATCTCAACAATTAAAATAATATCCCAGAAAAATACTATCGGAGATACTGAATTATTTTTTTTTTTCTGAAGGCAAGCCCCCTTGCATTTCCCACATGGAACCACAGACATCATGTACCCTTAACAACCCCAGGGTTACAAAACAGGAGGGAAAAGAATAAACACCAAAGTTTTTTTTTTTTTTTTAGCAATACTAACCTTACATTAGCAGCATTAGTACATGTGACATATGTACACCTGTCAGGCTCCTGGACAAACCAAGGGAAACTACACTTTTAGAGGCCAAGGGAGGGCTATGAGGATCATTTTGGCACTGCAGTTCATAGCCAACTCCACAAACTTGGGAATAAGGAAAAATATCCTGGGGAACCACTTATGAGTGAATGCATCTCTGGGGTATCCCCCTAGTGGAGGAATAAGGGAGAAAGAAGTTGCTGCCTTTGCAGTTGGTCAGGGATACAAACAGGTCACAGCCTGGCTTACTCTGATAGACAACTTTGGGGGTATTAAGTGACAAGATCTGAGCCGGTCTAGGATGGATTTGGCTTATCCTGGGATGTGTAAATCAAGGGAAAAGCAATTCAAAGCAAAAGCCTGCTTCCGAGGTTTCCCAACACAGAGGATGTGCTGCCCGCATCCTCTTTTTGTTTATGTACTAAACCATCAACATATTGTTAGAGTGGATGTCAATCAGAGAGGGTCCTGAAAGGTTGGTCCTCATTTCCAGAATGCCAAGGTGTAGACTGGTCACCTGTGACATGTGTCTTGGACAGTCTGAAACAAATAATGTCCATTGCATCCTAAAGTGGAGGCATCCATAGTCATAGTCACCAGAGGAATAACGACTTGAAAGGGTCTGCCCGGAGAAAGATCGGATTCTCAAGTACAACGTGCAAGCTATCCTTTGCCTTCTTGAAGACTCCACACTGAGCTTCCAGAAGGTCTAAAAGCTGGTTCCTTTGAACTTAGGGTTCCATAAAGCAGCTTCATGTGATACCTGGCATGCACAATGTCAATGCCTTTAAACCCTGTGCTCTGAGGCAAACAGCCAGAAAAGAATCATCCTAAATCAGCTGTATTACAGTTGATCAGATGAAGAAAGTCTTGTCTGGTGGAAGGAAGTCTCTGCAAGACAGTATCAAGCATGCAGCCTATGAAAGTGACCAACTGTATGTGCATCAGCCTGGATTCTGCAAAGTTCACCATTATGTTCATGGAATGGAAGAGATGAAGAATCAAATCCCATTTAGCAATGAGACTGTCCACATCACTAGGGCTCCTTGAAGCTAATCATCTGGGTAAGGAAAGACTCTGGAGCCCTTGCTACCACAGACACACACTTCATGAATACCCATGAAGTGGGTGGGGGGTTGGCATAATTGTTAGGGTGTTTAGCTTACAAACACAAGGTGCAGGGTTTGATTCTCACATGGAGTGATTGGCTAGGTTTAAAATGACCCACAAGGGCAGTTAGCCTAGTACTAATCTATGAATCTATGAAGAAGCTGTGATGACACAGAAGGGCAATGTCCAGAACTGAAATGGATAGTGTCCTATGCTGAAGTGAAGGAATCTTCTGGACTCCTTGCCAAGCTACTGCTCAAATATGCATCTTGGAGGTCCAAACAGTGCAGTCAGTCTTCTTCAGGCATGCTACACCATTACCATGCAAAAAGGCTCTATGTACTGATTTACTCTACTCAAACTGGGAACTGGCTTGAGGTCCTTGCTCTTCTTGGGAACTAAGAAGAATCTTGTGTAAAAGTCTAGCTCTTTCTGGTCTGCAGTGACTTCTTAGATGGCTCCTTTTACTAGGAAAATCTGTGCCTCTGGACTTGCTGCTGTCTTGGACAGGTGGTATATTCATGAGATGGGGGAGGGGAGTTGTGACAATGGTGGGGTTATGAAAAGAAGCCTCTGAAAATTTTATCAGACACTCACCCATCTGTCAGTGTGATGGCCAGTCATTCAGTCAGGTGGATAGAAAAATGGCTCCCGATTGCCTTCATAGGGGAACAGCCTGGCAAGGCTTTGGTGGCACCACAGTAGTACTGCTCATTCTGTCAAAAGTTTCCTCCTCTTACTCTGTGTGGACAATCATTCTGCAAATCAATATATCTAATGCAACCCTTTTAGACTGTTGGAAACATCTAATCCAAAACTGACAGGGGCCTTGCTGATTCTGTGAAAACACTGAGGAGACATCACCCCAACCTTGAAGTGTGTGTAGCCTTTATTATTGTTTTTCTTTCACTTTTGCATTTACCTTTGGTCCAAGGAGTAAGGCTGCCTCAAATGAAACATTCAGAAAGTTATCCTTATGTTGGTGAAGGTTGTGAGATGAAGTCGTGCATATTGGAGAATGGTTAGTCCTACCTCTCTCGCTGAATCATCTACTGTGCAGTGGATAAGCTGCATAGTCAGGTTAGCCAGTGATCCAAGAACTGACTGCTGGCACAGTAATCTATCTTAAATCAGAGTTAGGCAATCATTCCAGAACTTGAGATGTCTCATTATCTCCCTCTGGAACCTCAACATATGTACGATGTAGATTAATGCCCTCAACATAAATGTGGAAGATAAAACTCTGCACTTCACTGCCTGACCAAGGCATGTGGCTGTTTATTATGTGGACAGAGAACTCTGACCTATGGTTCAGGGACACTTAAGAACAGATTAGACTATGGCAAACTACACCAATGAGTTTTGTGATGAAGCACAGCAGTGGTAATAGGACTCACCAAGTTAAGAAGCACAGCAGTGGTAATAGAACTCACCAAGTTAAGAATCTTCCAGCCCTCATCAGTGACCAGCTGAACCACATGATCAACTGGAGAAGTGGCCAAGAAAATGACATGGGTGCCCAGAAGATCTTTACAACAATGCACTCTGAATCAGAGGAGGAGGTCCTGAGGCCATTTGACCTTTACTGAAATAGCTCCAAAATCTTCCTGAGTTAGGAGGTCAGCGGGCTGCAGACTGAGAATCACTCTCTTGGTCTTCATCAAATCCAAAATAAGACATTTCAAAGGCAAATCTAACTGTATCCTCTTGCATTTACACCCAGATCTAAGATGTAGGGCATCATAATAGGGTCAGAAGAACAGTCAGACACTGCAATCACATTTTCTAACCTTCCTCCCTCCTGGCAACTCTTTTCTGACCAGAAGAAAGTGGATGGCAAGAACAGCAGAAGATGATGACCCTTGCAACAATGTCAGAATCATTGAGGGGGAGGCTGATGTAAGAACTCTACAACACAGGAATCAAAAGCCAGAAAGGTCCCAAAGCCAACAGTGAAACCACCAAGCTTGAGGAATAGCTGCTTAATACTGAAGAGATTTTATGACAAAATCAAAAAGGTAACTCCCACATCTTCAGGACTGATGTTTCAAATCAGATTCTCTAGGCTACAGCAGCCATCAGTAACCTAGTCCAGCTTAGTAGCCTTGCTAGCAAATACCGAAATGGTGAATTCAAGGACAGGATACCCAACCCTGATGGAAACAGGGTCAAAGGTGGTCCCAGCAGATCAGGCCCACATGTCAACAGGAGCACTACCCCGGAGTGTGCTTAGGATGGAAGCAATAATGCCAAAGGCAAGGCCAATGTCAAGATCATCAAAGTCAACAGCACTGAAGCCACCTCAGCAAAAGTCAACAATGAAGGGTCATTAGTTTGCCTGGATGGAAGTGAAATTCATAAAGTCCCCACTGAGGAAGGGTCATGACACAGATCTGAAAAGGCAGGAGGTGAAGATACTTGGAGCCGTCAATGTTAGCACAGGAATATACTACATCACGTCTGCATCTGCTGAACACTGACACATTCGCCTATAGCCCAAGCTGGATGAATACAGACCTATGGAATCTGAAAGACACCAATAAAGTGAGATGGAGGAGTATGGGCCTTGGGTTTGGAAAGTACAGATGAAGTGTTTTCAACTGGGAGGATATTTTTTCAAGGACCCCTTCAGAGTGCTTTGTCTGAATGAACAGCATGTCCTAAGCAGAAATCATTTTAGATGCCTCAACAGAGTTTGGTTGTTCAGTGTTGGGTACAGAATTACTGTCAGTATCAGACTTCATCCTGCCTGACTCTTTAAAAGAGGAGGAGGAATGCCCTGGAAGGAGTAACATTTTTTTTTTTTGGTAAATGCAAACAATTCTGTGTTTTAATTGTGAATGGTTTAAAAGTAGCACAGATGGCACACTTCTCCAATAAATGCTCTTTTCCTAAACATTTTACACATTTTAAATTCTGATTCTAGGGCAGAATCTTAGCTCCACACTTAACATTTTTTTAACTACTGAGAGTCTTGTTGCTTCCCAAATGAACAGTAAGCTGCTACTACAACTATGACTGCAACGCAACACAAAACATCAGTAAACTGAGATGAGAAGGGGAAACTACCGGCAAGTCCTATAGCTTAATATGAAAATTCTGACAAATTTAGAAGAAAAATGAACTAGACTGACATGAATGCAGTCTACAATCAAGTGACTTACAACTCAATTAGGAAAAATACAGAATTTACCCTCCACAAACAGAAGACTAGAGCAGTAACCTGGTGCTGTAGATCAGTACAACTTGACTAAGGTACAGTTAAAGGAGGTATGGAGTGGGGTGCATAGAATTATGGGTAAAGGAGGGAGAGAGATGAAGATAGCCTCAAAGTTTTACATTCTGGCTGTCCTAAGTCCTGCATGTTTAATCTTAATGGCGATGAAGCTGAAATTACCAGCATCAGGTTATACTGATCTGAAATGGAGAATTCTACATTTGCCAAAATAATCGGGCAGAACACCACATGTCTGGAGTAAATATTGATGTAGTACTCTGGCAATGTGGAAGACCCTTAAATAACTTCTAGTGCAAACTCTTACGTAATTTATATGTGCAATATCACACTAACAAAATTCAGTATTGCATAAGCAAGGATGGAACACAGAATCAAGAGAGAAGGATTACATTCGCTCATTTATTTTCTTATCCAAAGTAACAAAAGAAGCCACGGTACAACGGCAAGCAATGGGCTTAAGGTAGGTGGACGATCCTGGATGGGAGATGCACATTTGCATGTCACACACATCACTACAGGTAATTTAGATCATCATGTCATCTATTGGGATTTCTTTGGGATGTAGGGGGGAAACAAAGAACATGGCAACAAATCCATATGGACTCAAGAAGACTATGCTGCAGACTCTGTACAAAGGGGCTCATTTAAAACATCACCCTAAAGCTGAACAATCTGAAAAAAAGGCAAGCTCATACTAGATTTGCTAGAGATGATCAAAATAAATGAATTACCATGAGATAAAAAAAAGCACGATCAGCTATTTTTTTGAAGTGAAAGGTTTAGGCTTAATGTCACAAACGTGTTCCATCTTCTTGGAGGCCAAGTTAAAAAAATAAGTATACCAATTTAAAACAAAACAGGCAGAGATAAATAACTGGGACTTCCAAGGAAAACCACTAAATAACAAAGGCTGTAAAACAATACATTTGGAACAGAATGCATAAAGCTACATTGCTTTATGATATTGCAAAGGAAGCCCACATTACAATTCAGCTATTTTTCAAACCTCATATCCAGTATTTCAGTTGGTTTCACCATTCCTGGTTAGACATCAGAGTACAAACTCAACAGACTCAATTATTCAACATATGACTCAAGGTCTTCCAAGATGACAACTACAAACTCTAAGCTTTCTAGCTACCCTCTGCCACACTGCAGTTAACAGATCACAGTCCTAAGAAAAGTTCACAGTGGTTATCCTGGCTTGCTTTGCAGAGTACCTTTGGTGCAAACATCTGAATGTTAATACTTCTGAAATATCATTGTCCCAATTTATACAGATAAGAACTAAAGACAAAGAGCTACGAAGTGCAGCAGATTGCCCAGAGAACATAGAATAATTCCATTTGCTACAGCTTTTTCAAAATACATTCCAGAACTTGTCTTTCAGATGAAATAAGCCTGCAATTTAGTCTCAGGCTTTTCCCGAACTTAATTTCAGCTAATTATGCAATGGAAGCTATCATGTACAACTTTTCCTAGCAATGCAACTTTATTTACACTGAAAAGTATTAAATGCATCTAACTGAATAACATCAAGTATCCATTAATCCACTGTTGTCAGGTCACAATCGACTGGTAGAGCAACCTCAAACAGGCAGTTTAGTAGGCAAGCAAAGAACAGAAGTAGATTGTCAGACCTTTCTTTTGTACCACATGCACATCTACGGACAACTCCGTTACCAGTCCACCTACAATGTCTTTGAGATGTGGAAGGGAACTGAACATCCTGATAAAAACCTCAAGCAAAAACAGGAAGGACATGCAAACTCTGCAGAGAAAGCATGCCAGCCGTGAAAAGAATCATAAAACCTCTTGCTCTACTCAGTGTGCTACCCTAACATACAGTATACTATACTCTGATTTCAAACATTTATTCATTTTCTGATACTCACATTGCCCTAATCAAGATCACAACAGAACCATAGTTTATGTCAGCAACCAATGTGTACAAAGTGAAAAAAAACAGTTCTAGATAGGACACCTGCCCACTGCAGGTTACACACACACCTGCACAATGCTCATACACCTAATCATGAGGCTTGCCAATTTATCTACATGCACATTTCTGAAGTGTGGAGGAAACTTAAACCCAAGAAAAAAATAAGCACACTAGGGAGGGCATACAGACTCCACACAAACATTATTCTTATTTCAAAAGAAAGAAAAATAAAGATTTCATACACTAAATAATTACTGAGTGGAAAAACAAACTTGTACTTTTTCAAGAAAATGCCAGGTCTGCAAAACTGATAAGGCAATAACAAGCAATAATAATAAGATTAGTGAACCTACCATTTTGGGATAACCTACGCATTTTAAGACAGACAGACAAGAAATAATAAGCAAAAGCTTGAGTTCCCTTTCCCTAAGAAACAGTCTACGACTTTAAATTTGAAACACTCAAAAAATTAAGACAATAAACATATCATGACTTCATTAAGAAAGACTAACTACCTCGGAGTTCAAGGCAAGACAGCAGAGGGTCAAGCATACAGTATATTAATAAGTAATGGGAGAAATACAAGAACTGAAAGCTGTATCTTTGTCCAGTGAAATATTGATGAGCAGTTACTTCTCTCACCTCGTGTGTCATATTATCAAGAACACTGTGGAAGCAATCAATTTCTTACTTCTTTAGCATTTACATCTTGAATCTTCCCAGTCTGCCAGTTAATTACATTTCTTTATAACAAATGCAGTGAAAGAGGACAATTACACTTGGGTATGGGGATACCCAACTTTCCAAAAGATGCATACATTTCAAGAAATAGGTCATACGCAACACTTCTAGTTTCTCCTTTCTGCATTCACTGCAAAAAAAAAATTCTACCTGTTGCATTTCAAGTGTGAATAAGTGTGAAGTTTAAGTGGCTGCAAGTAAGAAATGACAGACTGTTGTATACAGCACAGTTATACAAGGATTTGGGCTTATAGGTTGCATAACTTTTCCCTGCAACAACTGGTTGAGGAGACATATCTGAATTGCAATTCAACTGCTTAGAAAAATGGCAGGAGCAAATTCGTAATGTATACACAAAAGCATAAAGTGCTACGCTGCAACTAGAACAAACAGTATCAGTGGTCTCAAAGACTATAGGGAAAGCAGGCAGTATTGGCAGGCGCCAGCAGCAAGATGCCCAGTAAGCAAGTCAGTTGCAGAGAAAATGCGGTGCATAATGGACAATGCTTTTAGTAATGTGTTAGTGGAAGCCATAGGTGTTGTGTTTGGTGTACATACATTCCTATTTAATTACAACTGGCAGAAGTGAGCAACAGCACAGAATAAATTCTATACATAGCAGTAAGTCACACTTATGCTCCAGTATGTGTTTTAGCAGTACTCGCCTAGACAAAATGGCTCTCCTATGGAAAATAAAGTAAAGTACAGTTGTGTAAGTAAACTCACCATAACAGTGTATGTTCTAATACAGCAACTTTGCAATAGCCTAAAACATAGGGGTCTCACCCCTGCACTAGCCAGCTAATAAGAGCTCTGGGTGCCTTCTATGTGCTCTATCTGCTAGGAGCTCACAAAGACCTCCATATAAAAGCCTATTTCAAGGTGACCTATATATTGTACACTATTGCATTCCCACAGCAAGGATTCTCTGCAGGCCTTCATCAAATGTTGTTCTTGCTGCACCAGCTGTTGTTGTTCAAGAATATGTACAGCAGGCCATCCTAGTAGCACCTTCTTGTTGTCAGACATCCACCTATTTGTTTGTCTGAGGAAGATCCAGACTGGACAGGTCACACACAGGTGGTTATTCCTGTGGGCATGGTGTTACATGCTTCGTGTCCACAGTGAATGCACTGCAGTCATGTGCCTTTGCAGGTGAAGTACAATTTAGCCATAGTTCCCAACCAATTATCTCCACGGGGAAATGTCCTGCAACTTACAAACCTGAATCCTACATAGGTTCTCTGCATGAGTTAGAGAAATGTACTGCATCAACAGCTCTTCTAAACATATATGTGGGGGCCGGGGAAGACTGATGAGATCATTAGTGAGAAAGAAAAGGGAAGAGAAGGCTGTGAAGGCAACAGGGAAGAAAATTGGTGAGTGATGCTTTAATTTGCTGGAATCCCCGGTTAAAAAAAATGCTGCATAGTGTGCTGGTAAAAGTAATAATAATAATACGGCAAGCATAACAAACACAGTAAAAATGGATCATAACTTGAATAATGTGATACCAGGATTCAGATGTACAAAAAAGGAGAACTGAAGAAAAGATGGTGGCTGATTATATGTTTAGGATGGGATAAAAAGGCATAATGGAAGTGACTGAAGAACAAGAAAGAAAAGGTACACTGAAGTGTTAACCTGAGACTGGATATAGATGCAAGGATCCCTAGTGGGGGCAGCCAGTACATAAAGGCCACCACATACAGGAAATTAAAACGTGCTCTAAATCAGAAATAATGGCTGGAGACAAACAGAATGAAAACCATACTAGATGGGATATAGTTAAGTACCCAGCAGTGTACAGGAAAATGTCCACATATACACTGCTACAAGAAGCTAGAATACAGCTGTGAGGTCCACAACCCAGAAGGTGACTATCCCTGACCTCGTCCTATTTAATTCATACTGGGTGAAAGCAGAGGAGAGACAACCACTGCCTAACCGTGATTACAACACTGTATGGTTTAACATCCTTCAAGTAATGTTGGGACATGTCACAAAATGTGCTAACTTGGGACACATTTCAGACTGCAGGAAAACTGTGACCAACACAAAAGGGTTGCAGGAAAAGAAGTGTGTTGTGGGAAGATATTAAGGAAGGCATGAGAAAGGGAATAAAATCCTGTAACAGGAGAAGAAATGAAGGAAAGGGGACAGTCAGCTTAGCTAAAGAGGTAGCACAGATTATCTACGAAAACAGAAAAATGTTAAGCATGAAGAAGATGATAAATAACAAAGGCAGTTATCACAGAAGACTAAAATGATGCCTTGCTCATGAGCTGCTTCCTGTTCTAATGGCACAGGGTTTGAATCGTTCAAACTTAATTTGCCTATTGTGTAACCCTGAGCAAGTCACTTAACCAGACAGTGTTTTATGGTAAATGTAAACTTGGACTAGGCTCCTTAACGGTCTCCTGGACTGCTGGTCTAATAACTACCCATGAAACTGCAAAAGAGGAAACCATACTAACCAAATACAGCAGAAGAAAGCAGCACTACAAAAGAGGATGAGGTGAAAAAAATCAGAGCTGTCAAGCCAGGGACCACAGACGTTTTGTCTGTTCACTTTACAGATGTGGTTAAGATATAGGCTGAGATTAAAGTATTCCCCTTTTTTGAGATTCTGGCTGCTGAAATTGTTCTGCTTTTAGCCAATTTCTGATGATTTTCCAAAGTATGCAAGAGTTGTGAATAGCTGGAATGGAAAACAAAAGATTGAGCAATGGACATATGCTAGCTGGGATATTAAAATATATTTTCCTGTTGTAATTCTTGGGGGTTTTGAGAGAAAAGGGGAGATTTTGTGAGCCTAGAAAATAGTTCTTTCTTGTACAAAGTGTAGGAAGAAGCTAACAGAAAGCTCTATTCAGATTTCCAATTATTTAAATAAGTTACTGTTTTCAACTGTAGCATTGCTGTGGTCAGTGATTTGTAGTGTGGAGGTAGCTTTGCTTAGTTTTTGTTTTGTCCTGAAGAACATGATTTTTCTTTTGGATGAACCAAGTACAAATTTACTATTAATGATCCAGTGAATTAGGTGCAGGAAGTCAGAACAAAGTTGTTTCTGTAAAGCTGTGAGGGATCAATTTAAGCAATACAGTACCTTGTCATCAACACAAAGCAAGAGCGTGAGGTGAGGAAGATTCAGAGGCAATCACTTCCTATATATGGAATAAAAGGAGTACAGCAAGAATGGACCCTTGACTGGTTCATAGAGAGAGACAGGGGGCCGTTTTAATACTGAACTGAGTTAGACAGCTTTGGAACCAAAGTAGAGCATCCTGACTATTGTCTATATCCACACCTCTCAACTGTACAGATTTTCACAGAATATCCAGATCTTTGCCTCATACTTTTGGTCTGTTTTTCATGAAATTATGTTTTTCTGGCAAATTAGTGGCAAATCCATTAAAGATTGAAGTTAGAACATAACGACAGGCATTTGAGTTTCAGACTTCATACCCTTCAGAAAAACCATGCTAATAAAAAAACTTGTTATTCGATCAACTTTCTTAGTCTCTAAGAGCAATATTTAAAAACTGCCCCTATTTTTGGGCCTTTGTCTCACTTTTATTTAGGTCTTTGTCTAGATTTCTTGCTGCAAGAGGCTCAAATGCATGCATATCAAATAGGTGGTAGCAGATATTGATCTATTAGATCAAATACCTTCGTCAATAAAGATGGCACTTATGAAATACCCTTTGTTCACCTTTAGTAGGATATCCCATAGGGCTGTTAAGGTGCTCCAGCTAAGCCAAAATTCATCTTTGTTATACAGGATGTTATAATCAAGATATAAACTGTGTTAACTAGGTGTAAATCATTTTTTACAAGGGTGGTAAGGACAAAGACTGAACAAGTAATGAGACCGTTTGCTGAGGTTAGGCTGCTTTAGGACCTGCAAGTGTCCATACATCTGGCATGGTATCATGTGTTAGTTATACACTGAATATACACTGAAGGGGTACTGCGATGTACTCTTTTTCAGTAGCAGATGAACCAGTCGTGGACGCCATCTGATCCTGAAGGATTGTCAAATTGTCGGTTTTCAAGAACTGGCACTGTGTCTTGTTTTAGCATGCTTGACATACAATCATGGAACATGGGTGGGGGGGTCTTGAGTTGGGGGGTATGTTCATTATGGTGGGATGGGCTGTGGGTAGGTTGCTGAATTCTGATAGGAAGTCTGAGATGGAAAATGCATGTGGTATTTTATGATGTTTTGTTTCTACCTATAAGCCTGTTTACATCTTTCCAAAACTGTTTTGAGTGCGTTGATTTTATTAGTTGGGTTTTATATCTCCTAATGGCTTGCTTTGAGAGGTTTCTGATTTGGATGATGGTTTTTGTTGCGCCTGTGCATGGGTTGGATGTTTCCTGTGCCAAGGGTTGCATGCTTCATCCCAGAACTTTAGTAAAGATTTCAGTTCTTTATTTTTTTTTTTTTAGGTCTTGTACAGCCAACTAATTAGTAGGATACAGGTGTACTGTAGATTTCTTAGAGTGCTGGTGAGTAATTCTGCAGAGAGGTTGGCTTCAGTTGCATTCAGAATGTTGGACCAGTCTTGGATGCTGACGATGGATTTGAGTTTTCAGATACGGGAATCGATTTGGCTCCAAGAGTAAACGTGTTTATGTAGTCCTGTCAATTAAGTGTTGGTCAAAAGCAAGCAGTCTGTATTTGCAGCCAAAGAGTGAGTGATTCTTAACCTGATCGAGTTCCAGTCTGAATTCTACGGTACTGCTAAGTACTCTGTGAGCTTCAATGTGTTAAACATTTCGTACAAGTGTCTCTTTTTACACCACAGTTTTATACACTATCAATTTGCATATCAATTTTTTTTTTTGAAGTCTGGAAAACATTTTAATGTGGTTGCTGTCATGTATGTCTTGTATCAAATGAGACACTGAGGCTGGGTATGCATTCAAGTTGTTTATTGTACATAAACACAAAGAACTGTAACTGGAAAGTACAGTTGTGTACACTTACCATAAATGTAGATGTTCGAGTGTATTCACTGTTGCAGTCATTACATTTGGGTTATCTGCTTGCAGTAGCCCTCAGTCTGCCTGATTAACAAAGTCTTGGGTCCTGCGTCGGTTGCTGTTCCTTCTTCCATGACGTCAGGTCGTCAGGGGTATAAAACATGCAGCCGACGCCATTACATCAGTTTTTCTTGCCCCAGATGTCAGGTGCCCCCCTAATGGGAAGCAATTAAATCTAGAAATACAAGGATATACCTCCAACAGAAAAGCAAATACACCAAAAAGCTTTTAGAACATAGTAAGTGAGAGTAGAGGTATAGCCAAAGGAAGAAAAGGGGCTGGAGGGAGGGTAACCAGGACTGCAACAGTGAATACACTCGAACATCTACATTTATGGTAAGTGTACACAACTGTACTATGTTCTTCGTGTTCCACTGTTGCAGTCATTACATTTGGGTAGATTCCCAAAGCTAAGGTTGAGAGGAGGAATTTAAATAGAATTAGGACCAGCTATAAGGCCCTGCAAGACTGCAGTGGCAAAACCAGCCCTGGATTTACAGAAAAGTGACAAATGATAATGCTTGGTGAAAGTATGTACAGAACTCCAGGTAGCAGCTTCTAGGATGTCCCTAGTAGGGACGTCCCTGAGAAAAGCTGCAGAGGTAGATGCAGCCCTGGTTGAATGGGGTCTAATGTCCTTGGGATGAGTTTTCCATGGTGCTTATAGCAGAAATGAATGTAGTGGCCTATCCATTTTTAAATGGTTTGTTTTGAAATAGCTTTCCCCTCTGTCCCTGCAGCAAATGCCACCAGCAGTTGTTCAGATTTCCTTTGAGGTTTAGTCCTGTCCAAGTAGAATCTAAGCTGTCTGTACACATCTAAAGAGTGCAGTATCCATTCCCCTTTGTTCTGTGGGTTAGGAAAGAAGGTAGGCAAATGGATGGACTGATTAAGAGCCCCACTGGATACCACCTTGGGCATGAAGGAGGGACTGGTTCTGAGGGACACCCTGTCCGCATGAAAGTTGATGAAATGTTCCACTGCCATAAGGACCTGTAATTCAGACACCCTTCTTGCAGAAGTGATTGCCAAAAGGAAAGCTGTTTTCCAGGAAAGGAATTTTAAATCTGCAGTAGCAGCTGGCTCAAAAGGAGGAAGAGTGAGTTTCTCCAAGACAGTTAAGATCCCAGGCTGGAATTGGAGCTCTCCTGGGTGGCCTTAAATTCTTGGCCCCTCTGAGGAACTGCTTGAGCAGTAGGTGAGAGAAGAGGGGAGGCTGTGTGCTATAATGAGCTGAAATGGCTGAGACATGAATTTTGATGGAGGAAAAAGACAAGCCCTTATGAAGCATCTCAGTCAAGTATTGTAGAATCTGAGGTAAACTGGGCACTGCTGTGTTCAATCCTTGAGATTGGTTCCAAGCATAGAATCTTATCCATTTTGCAGCATAAGATTTTCTAGTACGAGGCCTCCTTGCCTCAAAAATGGTATCCATCACTGATTTACTGAGGGGTGGTAAAGGAGAGATTAGGTAATTAGGCAGGCTGCTAGGTTCAGGGTTTGCTGCTGGGGTGCAGAATCTGGTTCTCCTGCTGAGACAACAGGGAAGGAGTCTGAGGCAGGTGCCATGGAGCCAAGCGTGACACACTGCGCAAGAGTGGGTACCAGTGTTGGCGAGGCCAGTCTGGTGCAATTAAAATCGTCCTTGGCTTGTCCTGTTTGATCTTTAATAGCACCTTGGAGAGCAGAGGCAGAGGAGGAAAGGCATACACTGATAGGTTTTTCCAGCTGAAGGATAGAGGATCCACTTTCCAAGCATGCTTGTGGGGAATCCTTGTGCAAAATTTGTCCAGTTGATGGTTCTGGGGGGAGGCAAACAAGTCTATATCTGGGGTCCCCCATTTGCTTGTCAACATGTTGAAAATCCTTGGTTCCAGTTTCCACTCGTGTGGGTCCATGAGGTTTCTGCTTAGTCCGTCTGCCAGTGTATTTAGTTTTCCTGGCAGGAACTGAGCTTGTAGATTCACTTGGTAGCTCAAGGCTGTGTTCCACAATGCTATGGCTAGTCTGCAGAGGGGGTAAGAATGTGTACCTCCCTGCTTGTTTATGTACTACATGACAGTGGTGTTGTCCGTCTTTACCATTAGTTGTACTGGAAGAATGTGGTCCTTGAAGGCTGTCAGAGCATTCTGTACAGCTAACATTTCCTTTTGATTTATATGCAGGTGCATTTGACTTGGGTTCCATTTGCCCTGAATGCACTTCCCTGCCAGGTGAGCCCCCCATGCATAGTCTGATGTGTCTGTTGTTAAGATTTGTGTGGCAGGGGGTAATGTGAATGGTAGTCCCCTGTTTTGGTGGCAGGCCTCTGTCCACCAAAGGAACTCTAGGCGTAGGCAAGGTATGATAGGAATCCTTGCTTCCAGATCCTGTGAATGTTGACAATAGGCTATTGAGATACTATTGTACTTTCCTCATATGCAGCCTTGCATATGGAATTAGAAGACTGCAGGAGGCCATGAACCCCAAGGCTTGCAGTATTTGCCTTTCAGATAGCTGGGTTTTTGTGGCCACTTGTTTGAAGTAAGTTGTCAAATGAATCCGTTTCTCTGGCGTGAGGAAAGCCATTTGGGAAGTTGTATTCAAGCTTGCTCCCACGAATATAATTTGTTGGCAGGGTACCAGGTGGGATTTCTTTTCGGTTATGGTGAAGTCCAGACAAGTCAGAACCCTTTGAACAAAGGCCAGATGATTCAAAAGAATGTCCTGGCTTTCTGCCTGAATTAGACAATTGTCCAGGTATGGGAATATTTCTTTGCCTGCAAAATGCAATGACTGGAGCTAGGCACTTTGTGAATACCCTGGGCGCAGTAGATAAGCCAAAGGGCAGTGCAGAGAACTGATAGTGCATGTAGCCTGCTTTGAAGCGTAGGTATCTTCTGCAAGACTCCCTCATAGGGATGTGCAGGTATACTTCTTTTAAGTCTAGTATTGCCAACCATGCATCCTTGCCTAACATAGGAAGCAGCTGGTGAAGAGTCAGCATTTTGAATTTTGGAATCATCAGATAGGTGTTTAGAATAGAAAGGTCCAGGATAGGACGTCATGTATTGCCTTTTCTGGGTACCAGGAAAAGTCTTGAATAGAAACCTTGTCCCTTTTCCTCTTCTGGTACCAACATTTAAACAAAAAGAAAAGCAATACAGCTCACAGGCGTACCAGAACTTTTTATTAAGCGCTTTCGTCTGCTTTACAGCTTGACTTCCTCAGAATACAATTCACTTTAACTTAATTTCTACTTAAATGGACACTCAGTCACGTCCTTAATTAACACTCAATTAATTCCTTAAAAACATACAAACATCTAAAAATATTTTAAATTGTCTAAACAAAATATGTTAAAAGAAAATGAAAATATGTATACACACACTCTCTTGTGAATAAATCTTATACAAGGAAAGGGAGGCTTATATAAAATTAAACGTTTTATAACCCATAAACAATGTTTTAGCTAATAATATTCAAATCTATTCGCCTCTAAAGCTCACTTGAAATTCTACTAGTCTGGTAGAATGGGCTAGTTGAAATTGATAAAGCCTAATACTAGGACTTAAAAACAAAACTAGTTTATACATGTTAACGTTTTATGACAAAAAATACACACATTATATATGAAAATCTGCCTTCAGCTTTAAATAGCTGGAAATAGAGACAGTTTCATTAAGCCATGGGGGGTTTGTGGCATTACATTTAAGCTGCCACATTAATTCTCTATATTCTAAGTAGGTGTTCAATGGACCCCCCCCGTGTCTCTGTGTTGTACTTGTTCAAGGGCACTACATTTAAATGTGTGTCCAGGAAAGACTTTCACATGCTTGCTTAATGCATTTTTTAGGTTAACCTTCTGGATGTCATATAGGTGTTGATAAATCCGCTAATTGAAACTTTTGATTGTTTTCCCTATATAAAAACAATAGCAATTCTGACAAATCACAGTATAAACTAGCTGTTTACTCAAACAATTAAGCCTATGTTTTTGAATTACTTTTCCAAAACCCCTTATGTATAGAAACTCATTCTCCAAAATATGTGGGCATTGATTACAATGCCCACATTTACCCATTTTTCCTTTTCTATCAGTCCCAAAGTTTGTTGGGTACTGTTTAAATAAAATTTTATTACAAAATTTTTTAGAGCGCTCGCCCTTAATGTTTATACATGGACTTCTTCAGAACCGTAAAAAAAAAAAAAAAAAAAAAAAAAACCCTCCATATTTAAACAACCAGAAAATGTCACTTAATTACATTATCTGTATTGTCCATTTTCATTCTTTCTCAGTGAATGGGTTTGGATCCAGTCCTTGGATCCGTCTCAGCCACTTTCTTCAGATTCTAGGATTCAACTCTCGAGCTCCTACTTTACCGACAATGCCGCAGATCACTGTATTACCTCAGATCAAGTTTGCTGCTATTATACAATATGACAACAAGGTACCATAAAAGTTAGCTATGGCAGAAAAGTGACAGCTGAAAGATCAGGAGCTCAAACAGGAACTATGGTTCTTAATTCCATTAGGCCCTTTCCAAAGACATGGATAGGGGGAAGGTGGGAGGGAAGTTGAGGAAGAATGAAAATGGACAATGCAAATGCATAGTTTTGGTAAGTACATAACTTTTATATCTGATGATATTATTTTTATTGGATCCTCAACGAATGGAACATCTATGATTACCTTGGGTGGCCCTCATGGATGGATATCCCGGAGAACTGCAGAACTGAATGCTGCTCTGTTCCTGGAGATGACATCCAATCTGTAATGATAAATAAAAGTATGACCACTAGACCATGTGGCAGGTGTGCAAATATCATCATTGGAGACTCTAGCCTAAAAAGCAACTGATGTAGCCAATGACCTAGTTGAATGAGCTTTTGGATATCTTGGAAACGTTAGGTCTCTCAAGGAATAAACATAGCAAATGTTATTCATTTAGCTAGTGTAGTTTTTGAAACTGGTTTTCCCATCTTGTTATTGAAGGGAGACAAACTATTAGTTTTTTTTTTAATTCCTTAGTCCTATGAAGGTAAAAGCAAAGCTGCCTATGAACATCTAAGAGATGAAGGGTATATTCTCCTTTATTGCCAAAATTTGGAAAGAAAACTGGTAGGTTGATGACGATTTATGGTTGATTCAGAGGTTACCTTCTGGTAAAAAGGAAGGATTAGTGCACAAGGTAACTTTTTCCTTATGAAAATTTAAATACAGTGGTTTTGCAGATAGTGCTTGGAGTTCTAATACTCATCTTGCTTAAGTGATAGCCACCAAAAACCCAGTTTTCTGAGACAGAAACTTAAGATCTACCTTAGCTGAAGGCTAAAATGCTGGGTGTACCAGTGTCTAATACCTAGGTCAGATACCAAGGTAAAGTGGGATCTTTAATTGGAGGTCTAAGTATAAATGCACTTTTTAGAAATGTCTTGCATAACTTTGAAGAAGCTAAAGGAGAAACATTATCTCCGATGCGGTAGCTGGAAATGGCTGCTAGCTGAATTTTAATGGTGGAGAAACTCGCCCCGGTTTGAAAAATGGAGGCAAGGAAATCTAAAATAGGAAAGAGTGGAGCAGTATAAAAATCCAATTCCCTCTGATGGGTCCACAAAGAAAATCTTTTCAGTTTACTCTCATAAATCTTCCTAGCTGAAGGTTTGTGGGATGAGAAAAGACTGATGAACTAAGCAGCAAAGCCTGGAATGTCTAGCAATCACTGAAATTGGAGAAACTATGCGGTCAACTTGAGGCCTGTAATATCTGGATGAATCACCCCGAGGGGTGTGACAGAAGATCTGGAGTGGGATCCAGTGTCCAAGCCGGGCATACTAGGTGACACCACAGGAAGGGAAACCACACCTGCCAAGGCCAGTAAGGGGGCAATAAGGATTACTTTGCTCTTCAACCAACATGCTCTCTAAAGAAACTTGGGTATTAATGGCAGGAGTGGGTAAGCATAAAGGAGATCGGAGGGCCAAACTTGGACTAGAGCATCTCTTCGTGACTCTATAAGGGGGAATTATGGCAAAGAACCTGTTGCATTTGTTGCTGAGGGAAGAGGCAAATAACTCACAGTATGTTGGACCCCATGTGTGGAAGATCATATCTGCCATTGACTGATTGTGACACCACTCATGAGGCAGCAGGATGGCCTTGCTTAGTTTGTCCGCTAAGATGTTGGATTTCCCCGGTATGTGCATCACTACCTGAAAGCGGCTGGAGGAGATCACCCATTGCCAAACTCTCACTGCTTTTCGGCACAGGGTACAGAAACTGCCCCCCCCCCATTTGTTAATGTACCTGACTACTGACATGTCCATCTGAATAGCAATAGTTCTAGTGAAAGAGAGCTCTGAAGGGCCTGCAACACTAGAAGCACTGCTCTCATCTCTAAAACATTTATATGCAAACTGGTCTCTTCTTGGGATCAAGTGCCTTGAACTGTCCATCCCAAGTAATGCCCCCACCCAAACTGGGAGGCATCTGTGGTCAACATGGTGTCTAGGGGAGGAAGGATAAATGGGTGCCCTTGACAAATCTCTTCGAAGTATATCCACCACAATAGGGATTTTCTGCAAACCTGAAAATTTTATTGGACGTTGTAAAGGGTGTTGATTAGAAGACCACTGCACTGCTAAAGTCCACTGAAGAATTCTCATATGGAGATGAGCAGTGGGTTTTAAAGTTATTGCAGCAGCCATTGACCTTAGGGCTTTGAGTACTATTCTTGCTGGGGTAGAAGGATGAGAAAGAAATTGACTGACATGTGATTTCAAAGCAAGAATTCTGTTTGAGGTAGAAGAGCTAGAAAATTGAGTGCATCTAGACCAGCCCCTAAAAGCTTCAAAACTTGAAATGGTTGAAGTTGTGACTTTTACAGATTTACTGTAATTCCCAGAGATTGAGATAGTTAGAATAAGTAATGTCTAAGCCACTTCCAGAAGATGTCTGGTCAGTGGTGTAATGAGCTAGTCATCTAAATAAGGAAATGCATTGAATCCTCACAGTCTTAGATGAACTGCTACTACTGCTATACATTGGTGAACACCCTGGGAGCTGTGGTGAGACCAAAGGGCACGGCTGTAAACTGTAAATGACTGGCTCCCACATGGAAGTGTAGGTATCTGCGACACACCTGTTAATTTTGAATCGATAGTATGCATTCTGTAGATTTACAGAACACATCCAGTTGTCCTGTAACAGAGGCAGAATGGACTGAACCATGACCATACAGAATTTATAATTCTTTACAAATTGGTTTAGATAACTGAAATTCAAAATGGGTCTCAGGTCCTCTTGTTTTCTTTGACACTAAAATGAACTTTGACCAAATTCCAGATGCTGTTTGGTCTGGGGTGACATCTTGGATGACTTTTATCCAGCAGCTTTTGAATTTCGAGAGCTGCTAACTCCCTCTGATTCGGTGGAACATTGGGGAGACATTTTCTTTTCTTTCAGGGAATTTGTAAAAAGGGAATGAAATATTCTCCGGGTATGATCCTTTGCACCCATAAATCTTTTGCGATGGCTATCAAGGCTTTTGGGTACAAGGACAAATGCCACCGACTGCCTCCAAAGATGGACAGTCAGACGTCTCAGGAACACAAAGGATCTGTCAGAGAAAGAATCTCGAGACCCTTGATTCTGAAAATCCCTTCTGCTGCCTGGGCAATGTCTTTTGTTGTAGTTATTCCCTCATCTGCCTCTGGGGGGAAAATTCTCCACATGACTCTTGGAAAGGTCCTTGAGATTTCTGGAATCACATCTTATTACCACTGCTTTGATTCCTAGAAAATGGTGTCTGCATGGCAGAAAAGCAGATTCCCATGGCAAATAAGGTCTTTCCATCCTTCTCACTGTAGAAGAGTGTCTCTAACTTTTGGCCCAAACAAGGAAAATCCATCAAAAGGAGCACTGATGAATGACGCCTTAAAAGGCTCCACAAAATTGCACAACCACAGCCAGGCATGCCTCCTAATGGCTATGCCTAAACCTGCAGTCCATGAGGAACCTTCAGCTGTGTGTGAGATTAACCTCATGGAAGCATTAGTAATGGATTGCAGGGTGGCCAGTCATGAGGAGAAGGACTTCTATTCCTCTGTGGACATGGACCCAGGGGTAGAGTTAGAGAGTTACTTGACCAAGTCCCTCTGTAACCTAGTGAAATGCACCACATAATTCAGCAATCATAAGGAAAAGATTGTTGATACATACACTCTCTTCCCAAACTTGTCTAACACCTTAAATTCTGAAGAGATTTGTCAAGGGCACCCATTTATCCTTCCTCCCCTAGACACCATGTTGCCCACAGACGCCTCCCAGTTGGGGTGGGGACATTACTTGTAATGGATAGTTCAAGGCACTTGATCCCAGGATGGACAGAGGAGCACAATTCAGCCAACTCCTTCTTAGTGGCTGTCGCAACCATGGTATCTATGATGATATCTTTACTGCAGTGTTGGGAAACTGTTCTATGCATTCTGGTTCCTTCCATGCTCTGCAGGAGACAATGTCTATAAGCTCATCCACAGGTGGGGTAACCCAAGATGTAGAGGGTCCAGATCCAAAGGCTTCCAAGAACACAGATTCCTCCTGGGAAGGGGTTTGGGAAGACCAACCACCTTTCTGGTGTAGGACCTCTAAAATGTCTTCAAATGAGACATCTTTAGGTGGAGATCTAGGGGACCCTCCCATTCTTCAAAACTGGTGTCTTCTGAGAGGGATTCTTGCAGGGAATCCAACTGTCTCCTCTTGCACAACCTCTTCTGAGGGACCTCCTCAGTGGGGATGTTTTGGGGAGGTGTCAGAAAGAACAGGGAATTCACTGGAGGGAACTGCCTGGAAACTCATCTGGACCCTCTGTCCATGAGGTGTGGGATGAGAAGACTCACATACAGGATCCGAAGAGAAAACAGGATATGGATCCAAAGCATCGAGAGTCAAAACTACTTAGATGTGAGAAAACCCTCTCCACCACCTCAAAGGCAGCGAGACCAGGAGAAACGGAGGACAATCTTACTGGAACAGAGACTCTAGGATCAGACAATCCCTGGCCCTTCATGACCTTGTGCTTCAAAGGGGCAATCAGAGCCAAGCTATCCAACAACTAAAGCTCCAAGAGGAAGAGATGGCTCTGAAAACTTCGGAGCTGTAGTCAACTCCTCGGATCCGATGTCAACAC
The DNA here is from genome assembly GCF_019279795.1 of Protopterus annectens. Taxonomy (NCBI): domain Eukaryota; kingdom Metazoa; phylum Chordata; order Ceratodontiformes; family Protopteridae; genus Protopterus; species Protopterus annectens. The sequence goes on along the minus strand of NC_056726.1, from coordinate 1,343,073,963 downwards.
TTTGGCTCTGAGAGCCATCGTGTTCCAAAAAGAGTAGGAGACGAAGGGATCAGGGAAGTTGCCAGAGTGGAAGATGAAATAATCTTCAGATCTGACGGTATGACTCTTGGGGATCTCGGATTCAAGGGCTCCAAAATGGGAGGTCACATCGGATAAGGTGCAACTACAGGTTGGAAAGAAGGTTGAAGGCTCACGGATCTGATGGGAGACTAAGCTGACAGGATCCCCATCTGGATCTGTATTCTGAGGAATTTTCGCATCATCCTTTCCACCTCAGACTCAATGACTTCGAGAAGACCTAACAGAAGAGGAAGTGGAATCTACACAAAGTTTTTTTTTTTATTCACTAAACATGAAAGTAGGAAAAAAAAAGTCTAAATACCAGCAATGGTAACCGGAGAACTACCTTAATGGATGCAAGGAAAAGGGAAAACACTAACAATGACTGCTAAAATATACCTAAAAAAATCAAGAAAGAATGAATTAGAAAGGTAAGGGAGATAGTCTTACTATTATACAAGGAAAAATGGAAATATATAACTATTAAGTTACTAAAACCGAGCAAGGAGCTTGAACAACTGCAACTCCATCTAAACTTAAAGACTGGCAAACAAGATCTGGGGTAATACAGTGACCAGTGCCATTATGGGTAAGGGAGGAGCTTGAAAGTCAAATCCAAGAATCTAAAAAAGTGGCAGAGTTGGATCCGAGGATCAGATCCAAACCCATCTGTTGAGGAACAAATGAAAATGACATCAGATCATTTAATTCTTTTAAAATAAAAATAATAAATAATTACATCCTCTAAACTTGAGCATCCAAGTTTACATCATGATAAATCCTAAATTATTAACTAATACATATTTCAAAATACTAAATGCAGTTGTATACATAAAATAAAAAACCTTATAAGGTGTATAAATCATCAGCTTCCATTACATTTCATTAAAAAATTGCATTCACTATAAATAAGAATGAAGCAAACTATTAAATATAATTTGAAAAAAACAGGAGCAGAATTTATTGTACAAATTGAGTGGTGATGCCACCATTAGAATAATGAAGCCCGACAAAGGTGATAGCACAGTTCTTATGAACACCAGTGATTATTAGAAGCTTGAATTACTTGGACGTCTCTAAATATGTGCCAGCTTCTCTTAGAGAGATTAGAGTTGCATATAAAAAAATGATCTATATTTAGATGAGTTTCTAGGTAATCTTGTATCTAAAAGTGTGTTTGGCTTTCTCTATATTGAGAAGCCAGTTGTGCCTGTCATTTTCGGTATCCTGAAAGTCCAAAAAGATTTACATGATTTGTCACTGAGACCAAAAGTGTGAGCTAGACAGTCAAAAGACATATCCTACTGGCAGTATATCTTGACCAAAAGTTAAAATCTTTTGTATATGAGCAACCACATATTTTAAGGGACTCTCGGGATTTTTAAGGCATTTTTACCCCTGAATTAGATGCTGGAAATACACTGTATTGATGCTGTTGACCTTTTTGGCTGCATTCCATTGAGAGGGAGCATGGATAGTTTTTCTGAGGCGCTATCAGTATGCTCCACTGGAACTGCCAGGAAATACACAATTTTAATAAACTTCATGGACTTTGTACTCAGTAATTTTGGGTACTTAAATGGTGAATATTTTAAACATATACAAAGTGTAGCAATGGGTGCTGCATGTGCACCTCTTGGCACTAATACTGCTACGTGGGCTTGGGAAGAGAACTTTGTTCTAAATTCTACTTTAATGCAGAGTTGGCTGTTGTATACAAGATTCCTAGATGACATCTTTATTTTGTGGAACGATTCTTGTACAGAAGCTAGAGGAGTTTTTTTGATTATATTACTTCTACCACTCACTATTTTAACTTTGCATACTTGATTTCTGATAATTTTTGTAACTATTTGGATGTCATGATTTACAAGGAAGGTGGACAATTTAAATTATTTATAGAAAGTGTGCGTTTTAAAACTCATGAATGCATTTCCAAAGCAGGCACCCCTTGTTCCAAAAGGAATCCTTGGTAATGGGGCAATCTGTCCGAATCTCAACGATTAAGGATGAAACTGTTTTGGCCCAGGAATGCCAGGAGTTGGCACACATGTTTTATGATAGGAATTACCCCCAAACAGTTTGTAAATAATATTTGGGATATGAGGTACTTAATTTAAAAAACGTAAGTCCTATTTTGGGTCAGACTTTAAACTTCGACAAACTATCTTTGCCGGCTGTTTTTTCTAAATCTTTAGTGCTTGGACACCATTCTTTGAATAAAAAAGCTCAAAAACATTATGTGAAAATATTGGGCTTTTTTAAGTTCTGACAACAATATTTCAGCAGTCATAGGTGATGGTCCAGCTTTTGTCTATAAAGGTGGTAAAAACCTGAAAATACAGTCCCTAAGAATTTGTTGTCCACAAAAGGGATGACAAAACGTGGATGTTGTAAGCAGTGCTCACATATGTTAGAGGAATTTATTACACTGGATGTGGGCAACAATAAGATAAAACTAGCTGGATCTTGCAATTGTTTTTCCACAGGTGTAGTATACATTGCTATATGCGACCCCTGTGGAGCTTACTATATAGACAAAACCAATAGGCCACTGAATAAGCACATTTATGAACATAATTACAATATTCATAGAAATTCAGAGACCAGATGGCTTAGTGGTTAAGGTCTTCGCCTCCCATGCACAAGGTTCGATCCTGTCCTCCGACCAACGCCTGTTTGGAATTTGCATGTTCTCCCCATGTCTCCATGGGGTTTCTCCCATGTCTGAAAAACATGCTGAGTGTTTCCATCTCTGGGCAGCAGCACAGATATCTACATGGTGCCCTATAGGGGAAGAGTTGTACAAACCAACCACTCTGGGCATCTACTGTGGTGCGCAGTATCTTCAAGATAGAACACGGATCACAGACTGTGCGCCATGGCAGGGCTAGCCACTCAGTGTAAAATATGTCTCTAGGTAATTTGGTCATGTTGACTAATGTTGCCAAAAATGGGTATGGGTAGTTACCAGTGATAAGTGGGCTGACGACCTGGCCTACTCTGACCCACACCAGGGACCCTTGCTAATGGTAGGAGGGGTATGTGTGCCCCTATTGGCCAGTGTGTGCTCGCCATAAAGCCCAGCAGCCAATAAGCTACTGGCTGGTCAGTGTCTAGTTGACAAGCCTGGCTTACCTGGAATAGCTCTGTTGAGTGAAAGCTGGACGTAAAACCTGCCAAACACAAACTTAAAATTGCTATGCTTAATGTAGGTTCACTGACATGACGCAGCTTGGAAGTGGATGACATTATGATACGGAGGAGGCTAGACATCCTATGTATCCAAGAGATGAGATGGAAGGGCAGTGCAGCAAAGCCACTTGGCTTCGGATCCAGAGTTTACTACTCAGGTGGAGGGCAGGCTAGAAATGGTGTAGGAATTGCGGTGAGAGAGAGGCTTCAAAAGCCAGTATGGGATATCATCATATTTATTTATTTATTTTACATTTGTTGACCGGGATAGTCCGACTGGATACATGTCCATTTTCAGCAGAGGCCCGGGGAGAAAAGCTCCAAGCTAATAATACACATTGAACATTTAGTAAATGCTAGTTTCAAGCAGATTACAGTCATAAGCAATACCAGCATTTAGCATATATAGTACTTATTATAAAACACTCTACAAAACATAACATTATTTTCAAAGTTAAACATACATAACATCACATTCAGGTTTAAGACGCACTGAGCAGCAGTTATACAATTGACCCTTCCTGAAATAGAGTGGTAGAAAAAAGTTAAAAGTAGTTGAAGGTAAGGCACCTAATGCAAATTTGGCAATATGGTTATAGCAGGATGATAGTTTATTAAGATCTGTATTGTTTAAGTTGGAGAATACAGGTGAGGCATAGAGAAGAGTTGATAGCAGATGGGAATGGGCAATTGCAGTTCTAGCAAGTGGGGTAAGGAAAGGTTTGATTCTGTAAAGAGAGCCAAGTTTTTTATTAATGGTTTTGATTGTTTGATTGATATGCGCATCAAACTTCAGGTTATCAACTATGACACCCAGTAGTTTAGTTTGGGCTTCTGGGGAGATGATAGTGCCATTGTTGGCAGTTATGTTGAAGGCTGGCAGCGGGGTCCTGCATGTGGGGGAGAAGAGGAGCAACGTAGTTTTGTTGGGGTTTAGGATTAGATGTTGATTGGAGAGCCATTTTTCCACTGTACTGAAGGTAATTTGGGTTAATGTGAATAAAGTAGCTGGGGAGGTGTCAGAACAAATCAAGGTGGAGTCATCCGCATACTGAATGCAGTTAGCATTTGGGATGACTGAATGAAGGTCGTTGATAAAGATGGAGAAAAGAAGGGGTCCTAGTATCAAGCCCTGGGGGACTCCTAATGTGATAGGTAGGCGAGATGATAGCTTGTCCTGCCATAGGACTGCCTGTTGCCTGCCCTGACTGAAACCATTGGAGTGCATGGTTGTTTAAGAAGGCCTTCAAGGTATTTATAAGCATTTTGTGATCAACCATGTCAAAAGCCTTGGATAAATCTAGAAAGAGTGCTGAGGATAGTTTGTTATTATTGCAGTTGTAGTTAATGACGTTAGAGAAAGAGAGGAGGGCAGAAGTAGTACTGTGGTGTGGCTTAAAGCCATGCTGAAAGCTGAACAACAGCTTGCTGTGCGTGAGGTAGTGCATGAGCTGTATGTGTACACACTTCTCCATAATTTTAGCTATAGGTGACAGAATAGCTATGGGTCTAAAGTTTGACAGTTCAGTGGAACTACCTCTCCCTTATGGAGAGGTATGACATGGAAGATTTTCCATATAGTGAGTAGAGTAGCTTCAGATATAGCTCTGTTGATCAAGATGGGGTAGGCTATGGTGTCAGCAGCCTTTTGCAGATAGTCTGCTGGGAGGAGATCGGCAGCCAGGGTGGTGGGTCTTACCTTAAGTAGGGCATGAATAAGTTGAGTAGGAACAGGTTGGAAGGTAAAGTATGTTTGGGTATTGGGTGTGGTTACATTATAATTAGAGCCACTGGGAGAGAGTTGACTGGATAGTCTCTGTGAAGAAGCTGTTGAAGTTATTAGCAATATCTACTGGGGATTTTTGTTGGGAAGTTGAGGGGGGTGAAGTGGCGGTTTGGCCTGGGTGGAGTAGTTTGTTTATTCCTGCCCAGAACTTTTGAGGTTTGCTTTGGTGTTTTTGCAGTAGATGGTAGTAGTGGTTCTTTTGTCTAAGGTTATGGATTTTTGGGTGTCATTCCTTAGCTGTCAATCTTAGTTGATCAAGTGGGGCTTTTGTTTTTCGGTAGGTGGCCCATGCTTTGTTTCTGAATGTAATTTTGGATTTGGTTACATTAGAAAGCCATAGTGCAATATTAACTTTGGTTCTAATAGAGTGGCTGGGAGCATGGGAGTTCAGAATAGCAAGGAATTTGGTGGTAAAAGTGTGCTACTGCTTCATCTAGGGGGAGACTTTTTAGTACTGACCAGTTGCATGCCTTAAGTTAATTTTATAACTTGGTGAGAATACAATTCTTGTTTCTTAATGTTCTATAGGTGGTTTGGTAGGAGCAGTCTACTTTGACCTTGATTACATAGGTGAGATAGTGGTCACTTAGGTCATCAGGCAAAGTGCCTGATTTATAAGATTGAAGATGGGTATTGACAAGTATCTAGTCTAGGGTACTCTCCTTGTTATTGGGTTTTCCTGTCCTGGTGGGGGAGGTTATGATTTGAGTAAATCCATAGAGTTTTATGTGGGTTGTGGGGGTTTCACAAGAGCAAGTGTTCCAGTCAATGCTGAAATCCCCAAGAACAATTGTTTCTTGGGGGTGGTTATTGGATAACCAATGTAAGAAGTCTTCTAAGGTTTCTGTGTTCCTCCCTGGGGGAATGTAGACACAGACAATGTTTATATTTTTGTTAATTTGTAGTTTTAAGATAAGAATTTCAGCATTATTGAACTACTCATGGCAGTCAGACTCCAGTGTAATGATAGGGCAGTATTCATAATCTCAGCCTATGCCCCACAGCAGGGTTGTGATAGTGAGGAAAAGAGTGCATTCAGACAGCAGTTGCAAGACCTACTAGATAAAGCAGGACAACATGAATTGGTGTTGATAATGAGTGACCTGAATGCACATATTGGGACAGACAGAACAGGATATAAGGACTGCCTGGGTCCACATGGGTGAGGCAACATGAATAAAGGATGAGAATCCATTCTAGACTTCTGTCTGGCAAATGGCTTGATAGTAGCCAACACATGGTTCAGAAAGAGAGAGTCACAAGATCACATACAAGAGAAGTCAACATGTAACTCAGGGAGACTTCTTCCTAGTAAGGAAAAGGCACTGGGGGTAGAATCCACGATTGCAAAATCATCCCCAGTGAAACAGTCGGTCCACAACATAAACAGTACAGTTGTGTACACTTACCATAAATGTAGATGGTTGAGTGTATTCACTGTTGCAGTCATCACCTGTGGGAGGATTCCCAAAGCTGAGGAAAGGGGTGAAAAGGTAGGTTAGAGCCTTAAGCATGGGTCAGCAAGCCCTGCAGAACTGCAGAGGCAAACCTGCCCTAGACTTAGAAAAAAGGGGTAGGTGGTAATGCTTTGTAAAGGTATGGACAGAGGGGTCCAGGTAGCAGCTTCCAAGATGCCCCTGGTGGGGGGACTCTCCTGAGGAAGACTGTAGAAGTGGAGGTTGCCCTAGTGGAATGGGTACAAATAGACTGGGGGGTGGTTCCCATGTAGTCTGTAGCAGAAATGGATACAGTGTGCTTTCCATTTGGAAATGGTTTGCTTGGAAATGGGCTTCCCCTCTGCCTGTGGGGCTAAGCTGACAAGCAGCTGGTCTTTTTCGGAAGGGTTTAGTACGGTCCAGATAGTATCTGAGTTGTCTATGCACGTCTAGCGAGTGCAGAATTCTTTCTCCCTTGTTTTGAGGGTTGAGAAAGAAGGTGGGTAGGTGTACGGTCTGGCTGAGGGTCACATCAGATGAAAGGCTCAACAGCCACGAGTGCCTGAAGTTCTGAAACCTTTCTGGCTGAGGTGATAGCTAGTAGAAAGGCACTCTTCCAGGAGAGGTTTTTCAATTCTGTTGAGGCAGCAGGTTCAAAAGGAGGTAAAGTTAGTTTTTCTAAAACATAACTCGGGTCCCAGGCTGGCGTGGGAAGCCTTCTGGGAGGTCTGATATTAGAAGCCCCTTCTGAGGAGTTGTTTAGTCAAAGGATGAGAGAAGAGAGGTAGGTCTGAATCGTGATGGGCTAAAATGGCTGAGGCATGGATTTTAATAGAAGAGAAAGAGAGGCCACTTTTGAGCAACTCGGCTAGGGAATCCAAGATAAGAGGAATGGAAGGATGTGAGGTACTGGCCCCTCTGGACTAGCTCCAGCAGCATAATCTTTTCCATTTCCCTGCATACAATTTTCTGGTGCTGTGCCTTCTGGCCTCTGTGATAATGTCTAGAACCTGTTTGCTTAACAGGGACTCCTTGCTAGCTTTTAAAGTATAAGCCATGCTGAGAGAGTCTGCAAGTCTGGGTGCAGTATCTCCCCCCCCCCACCTGGGTCAAGAAGTCTGAGATCAGGGTAAGCTGCTTGGGGGGCTGTCAGGTCAGGCTGCGCAGTAAGGGGTACCAATGCTGTCTGGGCCAATCTGGAGCAATGAGGATGGCCTTTGGTCTCTCCTCCCTTATTTTGATCAGTACCATGGGAATAAGAGGTACAGGAGGGAATGCGTACACAAAGAGGGAGTTCCAGGGGAAGGTAAAGGCATCCACCTTCCAAACTAGGAGGTGATACTCTCTGGTACAGAACTTTTGCAGCTGGGGGTTGAGGTGAGAAGTAAACAGATCCACCTCCGGAGTCCCTCACTCCTGAGTGATTCGCAGAAAGATTTCCCTGTGGAGCTGCCATTCGTGGGGGTCCAGTAAGTTTCTGCTTAGATGGTCTGCCAGGGTGGTGTTGACCCCTGGTAGGTATTAGGCAATTAGGTGTAGACCCATGGAGGCGGCTGTCAGACAGATGTACATGGCTAGCCTACACAGAGGGTAAGATTTGGATCCCCCCTGCTTGTTGATATACCACATTACTGTGGAGTTGTCTATTTTTATAAGGAGAACCCCTGGCCTGAGATGGGGTTTGAAGGATGTCAGAGCCTTTTGCACTGCCATTATTTCTTTCTGATTGATGTCTAAGGGAAGGTGCTGGGCATCCCAAAACACTTGGGCGCACCTGCCTGCTAGGTGAGTGCCCCAAGCAATGTCTGAGGCGTCAGTGGTGATGGTCTGGCCGGTAGGGAGGAGGATGAAGGGAAGACCCTTGTTCTTGGCACAAGCCTCTACCCACCAGAGAAACTCAGGCCTTAAAAATGGGATCAGAGGGAGAGAGGTCTCCAGAGACTTGAGAGTGCTGACACCAAAGGTTCTTTAGATACTACTGAAGTTTTCTCATGTGAAGCCTGGCCAGAAAAATTAGAAGGATGCCAGATGCCATGTACCCCAGGACTTGCAGTAACTTCCTCGCAGTGAGGTGTCTTCTGGAAGCCAGCTGAGTAAAGAGGCAGGAAGCTCTGCTTTTTTGGGGATAGGAAGGCCATTTGGGATGCTGCGTCTAGCAGAGCTCCCAAGAAAATGATCTTCCTGGTGGGAGTTTGCTTTGATTTCTTCTCGTTGATGGTGAACCCTAAGGAAGTTAGGATGGATTTGACACAGAGAAGGTCCTGGAGCAGCTTTTCTTTGCACTCTGCCTGAATCAGGCAGTTGTCCAGGTAAGGGTAAATCTGTATATTTCTCTGTCTGCAAAATGCTAGGGCCAGGTCTAAGCATTTGTTGAATACTCTGGGTGCAGTAGATAAGCAAAAGGGCAGTGTAGAATACTGAAAGTGTTGTGATCCTGCTCTGAAGTGCAGGAATTTCCTGCAGGATTCCCTTATTGGGATGTGAGGTAGGCATCTTTTAGGTCTAGGGTCACTAGCCAGGCATTTTTGGTCAGCATAGGCAGCAGCTGCTGCAAAGTTAGCATTTTGAATCTGGGGACCACCAGGGAGATGTTCTGAATGGACAGATCCAGGATGGGGGTGCCAAGTGCCTTCTTTTCTGGGGACAAGGAAAAGTCTGGAATAAAAGTCTTTGCCTGTCTGATCTGAGGGGATGGGTTCTACTGCCCCCTGGAATATGAGAGTTTGGACCTGTTTCAATGCCTCTGCCCACTGATTTAGAGGTAAATCTGGGTACCCTCTTGGAATTGGAAGTTTGCTGAAGGAGAATTTGTATCCCTGAAAAATGATCTTTAAGACCCATTGGTCCTTTGTTACAGAAAGCCAATTTTCTTGAAGAGGGAGAGCCTTCCTCCTAGCTTTTGGTGAGTGAAGGGAGGGCAGAGGGGGAGGGGGAGTTTTTGTCATAAAAAGGGTGGCTTAGAACTCCCTGCCTTTGGAGCAGAAATGGTCCACTGCTGCTCTGCTGGCCCTGGGATAGGGGTCTGGGTGGTCTGTCCCTGCGGGGCTTACTTTGGCTCTGTCTGCTAAGTGCAGGGAAGGACCAGTGGTTAGCGGGAAAGTTCCTGCTGAACCTGCGAGATTGAACCTGAAAGAAATATTTTACTGCTTGCATAGATTTTACTTTGTCTTCCATCTTTTTAAGCACCTCTTCTGCTTTTACTCCAAACAAGCGCTCCTTATCCAGGGGTGCATCAGTAAGTTTAGACTTGACATGATCAGGGAGTTGTTCCTTCAGCCATGCATGTCTCCTAATGACAGATTCTGACACTGCTGCCCTGCTACAGGCTTCTAGGGAGTCATATCCACAATGCAATGAGTGTTTGGCCGCTTGACAAGCAGTAAATCTGCCAACTATTTTGAACTGGCACAAGTCAGGAAAGGTAGAAATCTTTTGTCTTAACAGTTCCAAAGTGTGTTGCTGACATTTTAACATATGGAACTGACAATTGAGTGCTCTGATAACTAAGGTTGCAAAGGTGTACACTTTTTTAGACCATGTGTCCAGAGCTCTGGAATCCTTGTCAGAAGGAATAGGATTCTTGGCAGAACTAGTCTTAGCTCCTTTAGTTCCCTGTATAATGACTTCTGGGTCTGCAGCAGGATTTCTGTACAGGTATTTGTGAGAATCTGGTACTCTGTAATACCTGTCAGGCTTAATAGGAGCAGGTGGGAGGGTGTCAGGGGCTAAGCTGGATTCATGGAAAACATCATCCACCACTTCTAAAACAGGGGGGGGGGTGGGCCAGGGGTCTGTGCCGGGGCAGGTCCAGAAACTCTCCAAGTCTTTTCTTAGACTGAGGGAAGTCCTGAGATTTCCATTGGAAATGTTCCTGAGGGTGTGAAGGGTTTCCCCAAAGGAAAGGTCCTCTGGAAGGGAGGCAGAAGGGATGGATTCCTCTGCATCTGAATCCTTATAAGCAGTCGGAGGTTGCTGTTTCTCTTCAAAATCTAAATAGTCAAGATTCCTCAGAATCCTGTTCTATCAATTTCTGGAGAAGGTAGCTTTTTCATTTTAGAAGTTGTAGCCTGACTACCCCAGATAAGGGAGATGAGATCCTCCACCATTTTAAGCATTTGTGCTTGGGGTGGTGGAGCAGGAGCAAGATGGTGGCTAGAAGCAGATTTTCTAGGAGTGGCCTGGCTTCTAGGCCTGAGAGAGTCCGTTGGTCTGAGAGAAACAGTAGTCGGATGAGAAGACGATGGTTTTTGTCTAGATTTGGTAGTGCAAAAGGCCTCCTCGGAAGCCAGTGCCTGCATCGCAGCTCCGGACCCAACCGAGGCAGAGACAGCCAAAGGCTCGGAAGATGAAGAAGATATCTGCAGCATACCTCTCAACCTGGAAACATCAAAAATCTGGACAAGGGCCATGAAAAATAGGTACAAATCTGTATGCTGATTAACATCTAATTTGCATACATAATTATGTAACCCCGCCCACTCCAATGGAATTGTGGGATACCAACTTTCGAACACAAACTGATGAACAGACAACAAAAATATGGCAACAGAGTCCCCCTGCAGCCATTCCAATGTCCCACTACGTGGCTATTTCGCCCCATTTACCATAAATAATAATGTGTGCATACTGCTTTACTTCTACAATGATTATTTGGATTTTATTTTTACATTTTGCAGCACATCAATGCACAAACACTAACAGACATCTGATAAACAAAGCAATACTGTCTCACAATGAAAATAGACTTGGCATTAAAACATCTCTGCCCTTGAATCTCACATTCATTGAAACAGCATTGAAACCTACACCACATCCAAAGAAAATGCATCGGCCCAGTGGTGGATAAAGATTACCTTTGGGTTGTTTTCAAATCATTGGCCCCTTGCACACAAAACAAGAAACATACATGTGTTCTTTTCTTTGATACACCTTCCTGACTTTATTAAGTTATATTCCTTGCATAACACAGCATACTTGCTAGACAGAGCACATTTTAAATTTGTTTGAACATTTTTCCAGTAGGCTGTACTGTAGGCAATGAAAGAAAATGCATGAACCAATAATTACAAAACTGCCCAGTTCAGAACATTTCCATCATAAAAGTCTACTTCCACACTCAAACTATAAACAGAATGACACACTTACTTTCAATTTCAGATTTTTTTTTTGGGGGGGGGGGGGCAGCAAAAGGTCAAAAACCAGGGACACATTTTAAACATTGCTTGTATAATTTTGGAAAGTTGTTAGAATAAAATGTTGTTTTACCACCATGCAAGTTACTGGCAAGTCTTGAACGCAGAACACTATAGTTAGTGCAACATACCACTATGATATGTTGTTTTATCACCATGCAAGTTACTGGCAAGTCTTGAACCCAGAACACTATACACTACAATCAGTGCAACATACCACTACGCTAAATCACATGTTCAGTGGCGGCTGGTGACTTCAAATCAAAGGGGGGCTGCAGGAGACAGCTGAATGGGTGGGGGTCAAAGGGAAGGGGGTGTGGCCAACTAGAAAGGGGAGGAGATATGCTCAAAACCACAAAAACTAACTTTAAATATGCTGCCCTGGGTGCCAAACCATCATTATGAGAATCCAATCAAGACAAAAATAAGTGTAGAAGAATAAAAATATTTCAATGCATTGGCTGCATGACAGCTTACTTAATATCTAGATGGAAACAAAAGGTTGTGAGGCATGAAAAAATAAATTACTTTTTAAATACATTACTGGAATGACAGTCAAAATCAAGTATAAGAAAAACAAGAAGCACTCAACTCAAACCACTTCTTGCACTGCAGTTCTAATTATAATTTATATTCAGCTTTATTAAAGTACCAAGTAACATGCTGAAAGTAGAAATCTCTGTGATGCACCCACTTGTAAAAATGTTTCTTATCCAAAAAAGACCTGCTGCCTGACAACTATCTACTTGTTTCATGGGGAAAACATGATCAAAGTAAAAACTGAAAAGCAAACAAGAAACAAGCTCAAGATACATTGCTTAAAAGATTACTGTACAGGTTATGGACCACACATGATTGGCATTCTGTTTAGTTTATGGGTAAAGTCTGTAGAGATGACTGGAAGTCTCCAACAAGTGTAATGAGCTTTTTAAAATAATGGAATCCTGTCCTTTAATACCCAAGGCTTATACATTATCTAGTCAAGTATTCTCTGCATGGCAACAACAGAAAGGCTTTCAATGTTGGCAGTTCTTTAACAGTATGCTTATTAAAGCTTACTTGCATCTTACGATCTCAGACAAGCTTACCTTATGGTCATTAAAGCATTGCTACTTAAACACAGAGCAACAGGCACTTTCTGAGTAATAAGCATAAATCTGAGTAATAAGCATAAATCAACAGTACAAAAATATGACAGAAACCAGACCGTTCTGCAAAATCAAGGACAGATGAAAAGTCACTGTAGTACTTGTGTCTACCTTGGATGGGGGGGGGGGGCACACTGCACATTTACACTGCATAACTTCTCCTTGCCTTGCTTGGACACATCCAGAGTCACTATATGGGGGAGTGGGGTGCAACAATTATGTCACAATTTGAAATGTCTCTGGCTGACTGAGATGGCCCTGACACATTTGTCATACCTCTCAACCTCAGAGCAAGAAGAAATCTGGACAAAGCCATACATTCCATGTCAAACCCAGAGCTGTTGGACATGCTACACTTAAAGAAATCCCAATCCCTCAGAGCTACACGCTCCAGGGATCTAAACCTTGTCATCACAATAAACAAAACATGCTGGAGGGATAGGTTCCTGACCCAGAGACTCCCCAGACTCTGGAATAGATTGCCCATACATGTCAAGCAGAGTGCCTCTTTGGTCCTCTTCAAGAGGAACCTTGACGATTGGATGGGAGAAAGGAAATTCACCCCAAGGATCACGTCAGTCGCCCTGCTAGACAGGGGTCCAGGAAAGTAAATAATGTGGGAAGAAATAGCCAGGGAATTGTTATGGCTAGGCTTGTATAGGCCCTAGGGCTGATAGCCTAGTACCAACCTATGAACCTACACAGAAGTGGGACAAAGGCCCAAAAATAAGGACAATTTTTAAATATTGCTCTAACAAACTTAGAAAGATAATAGACTAGGTTTTGCATTAGTATGAATTTTCTGAAGGGTATAAAATCTGAAACTCAAATGTCTGTCATTATTTTCTAACTTCAGTCTTTAGTGATTTGTCACTAATTTGCCAAAAAACACAATTTTATGAAAGATGGACCAAAAATGTGATGCAAAAATATAAAATAGCCACACAATACAGCTGGGAACCTGTCAAAGAAGGGACACTTTAATATTAGTACTGCTAACTTGAGCAGCTGACAAAATAAAAGAATCTACATGCATTTCAAGTAATCTATAACTTTTATTATTACAGTTATTTCTTACTTGTAAACCCCCCCATGTTTTCTTCCAAAATTGCTATTTTGCGGAGGGATTATTAGGGGGAAGAGCAACATTTTGAGGCAAAATCGGGGACAGTTGAGAGGTTGGCTATGCCTAATTCTATAAAGCAATTTATTTGCATGTACCTCTCAACATGTTAATGCAGTAAATCTGAACAAGGCCAAATATATTGGAGGAACATATAAACAGTACTAAAAATTGCTCTTGTATAAATTGAGACAGTTGATAGAATAACAGTTCTTACTTTAGCATGCGTTTTTCTGAAGGTTATGAAGTCTGAAACTCAGTGTATCATTATTTAGTGACTTAATTCCTAAATGATTTGCCAGAAAACTACAAATTCTATGAAGAACAAACTAAAAATAAGAAGCAAAAATCTATTCATTCTTTGAAAATCTGGACAGTTGGGAGGTATAGTTCAGCTGGGCCTGTCTGAGTTTGCTGCCCTTGCCCCGACAAAATCATGGTTGAATGGAGCCTCTGCAGCCATTCCAATGAACCATTACTTGGCTATTTCACTCCATTTACCATAAACACTAATGTGCATACTGCTTTACTTCTATGATGAGTTGGACTTCATTTGAAAGTTTTATTTTGTATTTTACAGCACAAACACCAAGTCATCTGCTAAACAAAGCAATGCAGTCTCACAATGAAAACTTAGCATTAAAACTTATCTGCCCTTGAAACTCACATTCATTGAAACAGCATTGAAACCCACATTCAAAGAAAATACATTTTGCCAGTGGCAGATAAAGATTAATTTTGGGCTGTTTTCAAATCATACGCCCCTTGCATATGAAACATACATGTGCTCTTTGATACACCTTCCTCATTGTACTAAATTATATTCCTTGTACAATACAGTACAGTTGTTAGAGGGCGTTTTAAATTTGTTTTGAACATATTTCCAGTAAGTAATGAAACAAAACGCATGCACCCATAATGGCAAAACTGCCCAGTTCAGAACATTTATCATAAAAGTCTACTCAGACTTCCACAGTCCACCATTATTAGTAAATATGCACAATTCTACAGTCCACCATTATCAGTAAATATGCACAATTCCACAGTCCACCATTATCAGTAAATATGCACAATTCTACAGTCCATTATCAGTAAATATGCACAATTCTACAGTCCATTATCAGTAAATATGCACAATCTCTGAAGAAGTAAAAGTCATCTAAATAATTCCACATTAAAGAAATCTGTAACTAATGAAGAGGTTGCTGCTAGCAAACACCTTTATATTTCATGGTTTCATCGAAAAATAAAGTGTCTGTTGCCCCTCAGGAATAAATTGCCTATATTACATTAAAAAAATAAGCCAGTAATATTGCAAGAGGAAATGGATGGCAAACTGATAACAGACTCATAGTTAGTATCTTCACAAAGGAGAACATTCTCAGTATGGCAGCATCCACCCCTTGTGGGAGTAGAACCCACAGCCTTCTGCAACAAAAGGAAGTACACAACCTGTTGTGCTATTAACAAGGCAAACCAACTTCACTTAAGCAACACTAAACTTCTGTTCCCCTGCAGCTCTCAGCTCCTTGTAAAATCTACTCAGTACTCAACTGCATCTCAACTTCGCAACACAAGAAAACTGGAAAAAGCCAAAATGTATTGGGGGGGGGGTCAAAAGCCCAAAAACCAGGGACACATTAAACATTGCTTGTATAATCTTGGAAAGTTCCTAGAATAAAATGCTGTGTTACCACCATACATTTTACTGCCAAGGTCCCTGTCCAAAACAGTCAGAGCAACATACCACTATGCCAAATCAGCTGCTTTGTAAAAGAGAGGAAGACTGAAACTAAAATGGCTATCATTTAGTAAATTCAGTTCTCACCATAGCTGTCAACCTCTTAGTACAAAACACCTGGACAAACCCAGTAATGAGGGAATACAGCCCTCAAACATATTCAGTGAATTCAGTTCTTGCAATAGCTGTCAACCTTAGCACAAAAAACCTGGACAAAGCCAATAATGGGGGAATACAGTCCCAAAAATACGGACAAATTTCAAATATTCATCTTATAAACTTAGAAAATTGCTAGAATAAAAGGTTGTGTTACGGTTGTGTTACTATGTATTTTCTGAAGAACATGAAGTCTGAAATTCAAATGCCTGTCAATTTTACTGCTGACAGAACAAAAACAATTTTCAGCAGAGACCCAGGGAGAAATACTGCAGACACGTCTTTGTAAAATGACAGGGCACCAGAGCAAATCCACACAAACACAGGGAAGAGATGCAGACTCCACACAGAAGGCACCCCAGCCAAGAATCAAACCAGAAAACCTATAGCTGTGAGGCAACAATACTACCACTGCACCATCAAATATGCAAGGAATTAAACATTCAGAAACCTGAAGTCTGAAATTCAAATACCTGTCAATTTTATTTAACATTTGTTAATCAGGACAGTCTGACTTGGAACAAAAAAAATTTTTCAGCAGAGGCCCAGGAAGAAATAATGCAGACATGTCTTTGTAACATGGGAGGACACAAAAGCAAACCCACACAAACACAGGGAGAAGATACAGACCCCACAAAGAAGGCAACCCAGCCAAGAATCAAACCTGAGAACCTGCAGCTGTGAGGCAACAATGCTACCACTGCACCATCAAATATCAAGCACTGCAACATTTACAAACCAGATATATTATGAGGAACAGATAAGATCAAATATGAGGCAAAAATCTGCAATTTTTTTTTACAAATGGTGGTGGGTAGGGAATTCAGGTCTTTTAACACCTGTATACAAGGTACAGGGTTCAAGCCTGAGGTATTCCCTACCACACACACACACACACCTGTAGTAGCAAACCACAAAAACTAAATATACTGCAGGTGTGTAGCAAACCACAAAAACTAAATATACTGCACTGGGTGCCAAACCATCATTATGAGAGTCCAATCAACACAAAATGAAGTGTAGATGAATAAAAATATTTCAGTGCATTGGCTGCATGACAGCTTAATATCTAGATGGAAACAAAAAAGGTTGTGAGGCATGAAAAAATAAATTACTTTTTTTAAATACATTAATGGAATGCCAGTCAAAATCAAGTACAAGAAAAACAAGCAGCACTCAACTCAAACCACTTCTTGCACTGCAGTTCTAATTATAATTTATATTCAGCTTTATTAAAGTAACAAGTAACATGCTGAAAGTAGAAATCGCTGATGTCCCCACTTGTAAAAATGCTCCTTATCCAAAAAAAGACCTGCTGCCTGACATCTACTTGTTTCATGGGGAAAACATGATCAAAGTAAAAAATGAAAAGCAAACAAGAAATAAGCTCAAAGATACATTGCTTAAAAGGATTACTGTACAGGTTTTGGACCACGCGATTGGCATTCGGTTTACGGGTAAAGCCTGCAGAGATGACTGGAAGTCTCCAAGTGTAATGAGAGTCTTAAAATAATGTAATTCTGTCCTTTATTACAAATACTGGCATATGCATTTCAATACCCAAGGCTTATACATTATCTAGTTAAGTATTCTCTACATGGCAACAGAAAGGCTTTCAATGTTGGCAATTCTTTAACAGTATGCTTATTAAAGCTTACTTGCATCTTGCAATCTCAGCCAAGCTTACCTGATGGTCATTAAGGTATTGCTACTTAAACACAGAGCAAAAGGCACTTTGAGTAATAAGCATAAATCAACAGTACAAAAAATATGACAGAAACCAGACCATTATGTAAAAATCAAGGACAGATGAAAAGCCACTCTAGTACTTGTGTCTACCTTGGATGGATGGGATTCTCTGCACATTTACACTGCATAACTAACTCCTTGCCTTGCTTCAACACATCCAGAGTCACTACATAGGGGAGTGGGGTGCAACAAGTATGTCACAGTTTAAAATGTCTCTGGCTGACTTGTGATGGCCCTGACACATCTGTCATACCGCTCAACCTCAGAGCAAGAAATCTGGACAAAGCCATACAAAGAAATGGGACAAAGCCCCAAAAATAAGGACAATTTTTAAAATATTGCTCTTATAAACTTAGAAAGCTAATAGAGGTCTTGCATTAGTATGAATTTTCTGAATGGTATGAAATCTGGAACTCAAATGTCTGTCATTATTTTCTAACTTCAGTCTTTAATTATTTGTCACTAATTTGCCAAAAAAACACAATTTTATGAAAAATGGACTAAAAATGTGATGTAAAAATATAAAATAGCAACACAATACAGCTGGGAACCTGTCAAAGAAGGGACACTTTGATATTAGTACTGCTAACTTGAGCAGCTGACAAAATAAAATAATCTACATGCATTTCTGAAATAAAAGTAATCTGATTATCACAGTTCTTTCTTAATTATAAACCCTCCATGTTTTCTTCCAAAATTGCTATTTTGCAAAGGGATCATTAGGGGAAGAGCAACATTTTGAGCCAAAATCAGAGACAGTTGAGAGGTTTGGCTATGCCTAATTCTATAAAGCAATTTATTTGCATGTACCTCTCAATCTGTTAATGCAATAAATCTGGACAAGGCCAAATATATTGGGGGAACATATAAACAGTACTAAAAATTGCTCTTGTATAAACTGGGACCGTTGATAGAACAGGTCTTACTTTAGCATGCATTTTTCTGAAGGTTATGAAGTCTGAAACTAGTGTGTCATTATTTAGTGACTTAATTCCTAAATGATTTGCCAGAAAACCACAAATTTTATGAGGAACAAACCAAAAATAAGAAGCAAAAAATCTATTCATTCTTTGAAAATCTGGACAGTTAGGAGGTATAGTTCAGCTGGGGCTGCCTAAGTTTGCCGCCCTTCCCCCTCACAAAACCATGGTCGAATGGAGCCTCCCCCTGCAGCCATTCCAATGATCCATTACTTTGCTATTTCACTCCATTTACCATAAACACTAATATGCATACCGATTTACTTCTATGATGATTTGAACTTCATTTGAAAGTTTTATTTTGCATTTTACAGCACAAACACTAAGACATCTGCTAAACAAACTTGGCATTAAAACTTCTCTGCCCTTGAAACTCACATTCATTGAAACAACATTAAAACCCACATTCAAAGAAAATACATTTTACCCGTGGCAGATAAAAATTAATTCTGGGCTGTTTTCAAATCATAGGCTCCTTGCATATGAAACATACATGTGCTCTTTGATACACCTTCCTATTGCTTTGAACATTTTTCCAGTAAACAACGAAACAAAACTGCCCAATTCAGAACATTTCCATCATAAAAGTCTACTCGAACTTCTACAGTCCACTATTATCAGTAAATATGCACAATTCTACAGTACACCATTATCAGTAAATATGCACAATCTCTGAAGTAGTAAAAAAGTCATCTAAATAATTCCACGTTAAATAAATCTGTAATGAAGAGGTTGCTGGCTAGCAATCACCTTTATATTTCATGCTTTCATCGAAAAATAGGGTCTGAATCCCCTGAGGAATAAATTGCCTAAATTACATTAAAAGTAAGCTAGTAATATTGCAATAGGAAATGGATGGCAAACTGATAACAGGCTCATAGTTAGTATCTTAACTTTCAGTACGGCAGCATTCACCCCTTATGGGAGTAGAACCAACAACTTTCTGCATCAAAAGCAAGTACACAACCTGTTGTGCTATTAGCAATGTGAGCTGACTTGGCATAATCAGCACTAAACTTCTCTTCCCCTGCAGCTCTCAGCTCCTTGTAAAATCTACTCAATACTCAACTGCATCTCAACTTCGCAGCACAAGAAGTCTGGAAAAAGCCAAATTTATTGGGGTGGGTCAAAAGGGCAAAAACCAGGGACACATTAAACATTGCTTGTATAATCTTGGAAAGCTGCTAGAATAAAATGCTGCGTTACCACCATACATTTTACTGCCAAGGTCCCCATGCAAAAGAGTCAGAACAACATACCACTATGCCAAATCACCTGCTTTGTGAAAGAAAAATGCTGTGTTACCACTGTACATTTTACTGCCAAGGTCCCTGTGCAAAACAGTCAAGAGCAATATACCACTATGCCAAATCAGCTGCTTTGTGAAAGAGAGGAAGACTGAAACTTAAATGGCTATCATTTAATGAATTCAGTTCTCACCATAGCTGTCATCCTCTTAGCACAAAACACCTGGACAAACCCAGTAATGAGGGAATACAGCCCTCAAACATATTCAGTGAATTCAGTTCTTGCCATAGCTAACAACCTTAGCACAAAAAACCTGGACAAAGCCAATAACAGGGTATTACAGTCTGAAAAATAAGGACACATTTCAAATAGTCATCTTATAAACTTAAAAAATTGCTATAATAAAAGGTTGTGTTACTATATATTTATTGCTAGAATAAAAAGTTGTTTTACTATGTATTTTCTGAAGAATACGAAGTCTGAAATTCAAATGCCTGTCAATTTTACTTCTGATGGAACAAAAACAATTTTCAGCAGAGGTCCAGGGAGAAATACTGTAGACACGTCTTTGTAAAATGGCAGGACACCAGAGCAAGTCCACACAAACACAGGGATAAGATGCAGACTCCACACAGAAGGCACCCCAGCCAAGAATCAAACCAGAAAACCTATAGCTGTGAGGCAACAATACTGCCACTTCACCATCAAATATGTAAGGAAGTAAACATTCAGAAACCTGAAGTCTGAAATTCAAATGCCTGTCAATTTTATTTAACATTTGTTAATCAGGACAGTCGGACTTGGAACAAAAAAAAACAATTTTCAGCAGAGGCCCAGGAAGAAATAATGCAGACATGTCTTTGTAACATGGGAGGACACAAAAGAAAACCCACACAAACACAGGGAGAAGATACAGACCCCCCCCACAAAGAAGGCACCCCAGCCAAGAATCAAACCCAAGAACCTGCAGCTGTGAGGCAACAATGCTACCACTGCACCATCAAATATCAAGCATTGCAATATTTACAAACCACAGACATTATGAGGAATAGATCAGATCAAATATGAGGCAAAAATATGCAATTTTTTTACAAACGGTGGTGGGTAGGGAATTCAGGTCTTTAACACCTGCATACAAGGCACAGGGTTCAAGCCTGAGGTTTTCCCTACCACACCACCATGAGTCTAACCACCAGTACATTGCACCTGGGGCATTTTCACACACACACACACACACACACACACTTACCTGTAGTCCGAAATAAAATAAATCCTGCCATAACTCCAAAGTCCGAAATAAAATAAATCCTGCCTGTAAATCACCACCGCACATCCGATCCCTATCCAAAACCCGCGCACATCTGACCCTGCCCGTCATGAGATCTTCCCCCGACGAGACTGCAGCAAACTCCAATCCAGACCCTGCCCGTCGCGCAAGATCCTAAATTCCTGACTGCTGACGTTGCAGTCCGACCCTGACGGGTTTCCCCAGCGAGTTCCCAGGACAGTCTATGCAGTTTAAAACTGCACAGACTTCTGGGAGCTCTGTTCTCCATGTTTCCCCGTCAGGACTGCAGCTGAGACAATCTGCGCATGCTCCAGACTGTCTCAGCAGCAGTCCGGACTAGTGCGCATGCGCGAAGTCCACGATTCTGAAAATTTTTTTTTTCTATTTATTTATTTTTATTTTTGTTATTTTAAAGTTAAGGGGGCTGCAGTCCGGCAGTCCAATAGCACGGGCCGCCCCTGCAGAAGTTTAAACAACAGGAAGACTGAAACTTAATGGCTATCATTTAGTGAATTCAGTTCTCACTTCTCACCATAGCTTTCAACCTCTCAGCACAAAAAAAAATCTGACCAAAGCTAAGAAATGGTGGTGGCTAGGGACTTTAGGCTCTTTTTACCCTGTACCAAAGGTACAGGGATTGAGCCTAAATACCTCTAGCCACCAGGTGTACACATTGGGGGTATTTTCACAAACACACACACACACACGCAGGTATTATTCAAGCACATAGATATTTAACTGCTTTACCATAACAATGTAGTCTATGACTGACAAAGCAGCATTCGCCCCTACTTCCGAAACTGCAGCAAAGTGCAAAGCTGCCAGCATTAAAGCAGTTTCTGTCTGAGCCAGCATTCTTCCCAAGTCCCTTGTAAACATCCAAAATGGCAGCAAAAAGTTCAATTAAAGCCAAACGGCAAAGCAGTTCTCTTGTAAAATGTCTGAAACAGCATTCTTCTTTCTAATTCACTTCCCGCCTGCTCCCAGCCAGCAGGAAATGATGACGTGAGCTCCTTGAGCTCAATTCCGACTGGCTGGTAGTGCTGACGGAGCTGACGTCATCATGCACGTGATGACATCAGCTCCGACAGCGTGAAAATTAAAAAATAAAAAAAAACAAAAGCAAAGAAATCGGAAATGAAGGGGTGCCACTCGGGAATCGTGGCACCCCTTCATTTGGACCCCAAAACTCGGTAAAAAACTAGTAATTCCGGACGGTTGAGAGGTCTGATCTGCAGCACACCGGACTCCGAAAGGGTCTCAGTAGAGGCCTGCGTAGATATCGAATTGGGCATCAGG
The DNA here is from genome assembly GCF_019279795.1 of Protopterus annectens. Lineage (NCBI taxonomy): Eukaryota > Metazoa > Chordata > Ceratodontiformes > Protopteridae > Protopterus > Protopterus annectens. The sequence goes on along the minus strand of NC_056726.1, from coordinate 1,343,051,562 downwards.
GGCTGCAAAAGCGCCTCACTGAATTCCAGAGAACTGATGACCTGCTTAGCGGTAGAGTTGTTGGGAAGCCTTAGCCTTGTGTGGTCTGTCTCCATCTTTATCTCTGCGTTTTTTTAGGAATGTTCACGGAATGTTGACTGATGGACGCCATATCAGAATGCAAAGACAGAACATGAAAATAACTGTCTACAATAAGAGCTCTACAGCGAATGGTTCTCCCATTAAAAAGGGCACAGAACCAGTAACGGGGAATGTTGTGGTCTAGGCCCAAACAAGTGACGCAGTAAGAATGGAAGTCTCGGTGTGGGATCTGCTTTCCACAGGCGAGACAATTATTAACTTTTTCGGACATCGATTAGTGCAAGAAAAAAGGGTCCTCAAACGGGGTACTTAGTTTGAGATGTTTTCAGCTGAAATTTAAACTCTGGTGGCGACTGACTGGCACTCGGGTGAACTGCTGCTACGGGCTCCATGGCAAGAAAGACTGATGAGATGACATCGGCTGCCTTGCTTTATAGCACTGACGACCTGATGCTAGACTACAGGCGATTGCAGCCAATGCAGATAAACACTGACTCTGGTATTTGGGCCAGCTGAGGGCTACCACAGCAGGGATAACCCATAGGTGATGACTGCAACAGTGAAACACGAAGAACATCACTAGTTGCCACAATTAGCTGCAAACAGTGGTCAGAGAAGGCTCTAAGGTCAACAGAGACCAGGCTGAAGACCTGGAAGTTGACTGGAGAGAAAGTACAACAGTGCAAGGAATTACTCAGGGCTCTAGCACCCCAAGAAGAGGAAGAAATAGGTGGAGTTGCACCTTAAATCAGCATGTATTAGGACTACAGAAAAGATATGTGGCCAAGCGAGGTATGGAAATAAGGTACATAAGGAAAGCTGGTGGTGGAATGCAGAAGTCCAGGAAGACATCAAAAGAAAGGAGGAGTGCAGGAAGAAGTGGGAGACAGAAAAGACTGACCAGGCTAGTAAGGACCACTGGTTGGCTAACAAAGAAGCTAAGAAAGAAGTTGCAATAGCAAAGAATAGGGCATCGGAGGCACTGCACCAACTTCTGGAAAGTGACTCAGTAAAGGGCACAAAGGAACTATATCAGGTTGCAAGGCAAAGATAGAAAGATAAAGAAGAAAGACACCCTTCATAAGGGATGCCAGCAACAACCTGCTCACCAGCCCAGAGGACATCAAAGGCAGATGGGAAGGAGCACTTCCAGCAGCTTCTGAATGAAGAAAACCCCACAGAAGCTGTACTGCCCTAGAAACAGCCTACGATGAGAGAAAGAGGAGGAGCCCACCCTAGAAGAAGTAAGAACAGCACTAAGGAAGATGAAGTCAGGGAAAGCAGCAGGCTCAGATGAGGTCACTAGATATGATAAAGATGCTGGGTGAGATAGGGGAGAAATGGCTCCTGAGGGCACTAATAGCAGTATGGAGAGAAAGGCATATCCCAGATGACTGGAGAATAAACATACTAGTGCCACTGTACAAGAACAAATGGGACATCCACAACTGTGGGCAGTACAGAGGCATCAAACTCCTATCACATAGCGTGAAATTTCTGGAAAGGGTGACTGATAAACGGATATGCAGAGTAGTAGAATGTAAGATGGGAGATGAGCAGTTTGGATTAAGAATAGGATGCGGTACAATTGACCCGATGTTTGCACTGAGATAGATACTTGAGAAGAAGCTAGAGATGAGGAGAGGGGTCCACCTGGGCATTCCTAGACTTGGAGAAAGCATATGACAAGGTCCCTAGACAACTGATCTGGGCAGTACTGTGGAGGTTTGAAGTCCCAGAAACACTGGTAGAATTAGTGCAGGCTATGTACAAGGACCCAATGACTCAAGCACGAACAGTGTTAGGCCTCACAGAGGGGTTCACAGTGGGAGTGGGTGTACATCAGGGTTCAGCTCTGAGCCAACTGCTGTTAATACTGGTGATGGACTACATTAGTAAACAGGTTGGAGGGGACAAATCAACAAAGCTGGTGTATGCAGACGATGTGGCAGTACAGGCAGACTCTGAGCTAGAACTTCAGCAAAGGATAGCAGAATGGAATGCAAATCTTAATGTACATGGGATGAAACTAAGCACAGATAAGATGGTGGCAATGGCAGAAAATTGGGGAAATCAGAAGAAGCTGAGAATAGAGATAGAAAGGAAGATAGCGGGACAGGTACATAGCTTCAAGAATCTGGGAGGAGTAGTTGTGGAGAAGGGGAGTCTGAATGAAGAGGTCAAAGCTAGAAACAGAGGGACTGCAGCCAACTGGCATAGAGTATCAGGTGTAGTCTATGACATAAAAATGCCAAAGAAGCTGAAAAGTAAGGTGTACAAGACAGTGGTGCGACCAGTACTACTATATGGTACAGAAACACGGGCAGTAAAGGCAGAACAGTTGAAGAAGCTAGAGGTGATGGAAATGAAGTGCCTGAGAAAGGTGGTAGGATGCATACTGTGGGATAGACGAAGAAATGGAGACGTAAGAGCAGAAGCCAAAAGTAGCTCCAATTGCAGAAAAGATCAAAGAGAACAGATTATGGTGGTTTGGGCACATGTGTAGAAAAGCAGAATACAATCTGGTGAGGAAGATTTGGGACAGACAGGAAGAAGGTAAGAGGAAGTGAGGACATCCAGCAAAGAGATGGATGGATTGTGTGAAAGAAGATCTGCAACAGTCAGGGATGAGTGTTGACGAAGGCAGAGTGTGGCACTGAATCAAGAGAGTTGGCGACAGTTGACACGATACCCTGACCCCATGTATAAAATGGGAAAAAGGGGGCTGATGATGACTACAGAAAAATATTAAGAACACATTGTATAAACACACAATTTTTTTCTGCTGATTATCAAACATTTAGATTTGGAGTATTAGAGAAGGTAACACGAAATCCCAGGGATGGTCCTTGGAAGACCATTTTAGAAACCAGGGAGTTGTTATGGCAGCTACACCTAAATTCAAAAGACCCCCCAGCTTAAACAAGCATATTTCAATTGCAAGTGTACTTAAACTTACAGCAATAGACTTGTAATATTTTTTTTATGGAATACTTTTACGACAGGAACATATACATTTATATAGGATTACAGGAAGTTACTAGGCTATTGGCCCTGAGGCCTTTATAAGTCTAGCCAAGAGTTTAGTCCATGCATAGACAAATCAGCACCCGATGCCCCTTGTCCAGCAAGGACACGGGTGGAATCCCAGGGATGTATTTTCTATTTCCCATGAAGTTATATTTCATTCTTATTTACAGTGGATGCAATGTTTTAATAAAATGTAATGGAAGCTGATGACTTATGCTCCTTACAAGGCTTTTTATTTTTATCTATACAAGTACATTTAGTATTTTGAAATATGCATTAGTTATTAATTTAGGATGCATTTATCATGATGTAAGCCTGGATGTATGTTCAAGTTTATATGAAGTAATTTTATTTTAAAAGAATTTAGCATTGTTGGTGCATTTGCTATTTCTATATGAAGAACTAGGGTATATGCCTTTAAGACAATTAAGTGACATTTTCTGAATGTTTAAATGTGGGGCATTTTTTTTTCAATGGTTCTGAAGAAGTTTATGTATAAAGATTAAGGTTGAAAGTGCTAAACCATTTTGTAATAAAGTTTTATTTAATCCATTGTTGCTGAGCATCTGCCGCAATACTGCAGTTATTGAGATGATTCCACTGCCATTAACGGAAGGTGTCAGTTAAATCAAATAATCGCCCCAAAAAAACTAAATTGACAATTTCACCTTTCTATGTAAATTCTGATAATCCTGCCACAGTTCTCAATGTATTAAATGATGGATCCACATACCTTAATCATAAGTCTTCCTCAAACCAAACTCATATAGAGTGAAGTAATGAACTAATTACATATATTATATATATAGATTAGCAAAGAAAAGCAAATCAAAAGGCCTACTATATCACACAAAAAAAATCCTAGGGTTATCAGACCTTAATAAACTGGTGTGAAGCTAAAATAACCTGGCACTCTTACAGGCAGCAAGCAAAGCTTTCAAGATCTTGCTAATAATACCCTAAAGGAACTGGAAAATATGAGCCTTCTACAGGGTTAAACCTTACTACCAGATACAAAGCAAGCACTGGCTGAAACATTACTACTACTTAAATTACAATATGGTACAAATGTCATAAGGACCCAAAAACAGCTAATACACAAGCTTGCATGTATATATATATATAATAGAACAGGCATTACTCCACAAGGTTCAGGATAATTACTTTTATTTTTTATCCTTTGTTGACCGGACCGTGGTGGTGCAGTGGTTAGCGTTGTCGCCTCACAGTAAGAGATTCTCCCATTCGATTCTCGGCTGGACCGCCTTCTGTGTGAAGTCTGCATGTCCTCCCTGCGGGCGAGTTACATTTAAAGACATGCAGGTAGGTGCGTGCTTGAATGGGTGTGCCATCTTTGAAGGTTGGGTGTTGGGCTGGCAGTTCGGCACCGTAAAAATCCACTGCCAATCATTAGTGGACCGGAGTTCTGCTGTGGTGACCCCTACCGGGAAAAGCCTTAATACTTTTATTTATCCTTTGTTGACCAGGTTAATTTCACTAGGCTAGTGGCTTCTTTTCATGGGAAACCTGGAGTAGTATTTATATAGTAGTGGAAATGTAGCTAGAGCATTGGGGAACTTCTACTCTTTACAATAGGTGCCATGGAATCTTTTACATCCACCTGAGTAACTCCTCTGTTTAATGTTTCATTCAAAGGACAACATACTCAGGAGTGCAGTACCTTCCTTATGTTTCACTGCAATGTCAGCAATACATCTACCTAGTGCGGGAGTAAGAACCCTTGGCCTACTGCACGAAAGGGAATGTGCTACCTGGCGACACTGGCAAAATTTACAATAATTTTCACGTAAATCCAATCAGAGCACCTCAATGTTCTGTACTGGGTCCTTTGCTAATATCGATGCATATGCCCTAAAAGAACATACATCCATTATCACTGGAATCTATGATAAAACTTTTGCAGTTGACCTTTACACAAACTATTCTTTACTGTGATAGCATATTCGGTAAGTCAGGACAAATCCCGTGGAAGGAAATTAAATCTACTAACCACTACTTAAGTAAATAACCTCCTTCAAAACAGAAACAGCACCCATCACTTTCCTTGCTTTTCCTACCTTGAACATGAGCTTTACCGTCTTTCCCACTAAAGCAGCTAGTAAAACTTATTTGTCACTTTGTCATATTTGGGGAATTGACTTAGATCTCGAGTGGGTGTTTTATGTCCCCACTGGACTTGCAAATGTGCAGGTCTGCCAGGACAGGCTCTGTAGAAGATCTGTACAAAAGGTAGAGATTGTCTATATGACAATGAGAAGAGGGTCAAGGTTTTGACACCATTTGCATAGTTTTTATGACTTAGGTTCTTGATTTTCTTGGTAAGAAAGCACTATGGGCATTCAAGTTGAGTCAAATGCTTGGTCAAAAACATACCACAGGGGGCATTACACTAAATGATTTGTCTGATGAGTGTGGAATACAGTGGAATGATCACATTCATGGACCTGGACTCCTTACCCTTAGTAATAAGCTGTGCAATGAAAAAGCATTTTCTTACAACGAACAGGATGAGGAAACCTAGTTTGTAGTGCTTGCATGCATCTATGAAGCTAGAAGCTATGCCATCGGTAGTCTGATTACCAGAAGGGTCTCCCAAGGTGGACAGGTTCCAGTGGAGGTGCCAGACTAAGAAGTTTCCACTATACTGGGCAGCAGCAGACAGGCAATGTTGGAGGTGAATGATCACATTCAACATGACAACAGCAATATCTAATCTACACTGGGCAGAAGAAAGGTGCGGCAATCTACTTCTGAATTTTGCCAAGAAAACTTGGACAGTGAAGAAAAAGAAATTTGATATAGTGCTGGAAGATGGTCCCTTAGCTTGGAAGGCACTCACTATGGTACTACACAAGAGCAACTGATTAATTCAAGTACATCTGGCATTTGTGATGCTGATGGATCAGAACCGCAAGGTCATCCTGATGCTGAAGTTGCTAGAATGAAAGAAAAACTCAGGAGCTGTAAACACATGATCAACCTTGGAACGTGGGTTGGGAGGGTGGCCTAATGGTTAAGGTGTTTGCCTTGCAAGCACAAGGTGCAGGGTTTGAGTCTCACAAGGGATAATTGGCTAGGCTTAAAATGGCTCGCAAGGGCAGTTAGCTTAGTACTAATCTATGAACCTATGAAGAAAAACTAGACACTGTTAAATCTGAAATGGACAAAACCAATGTGGATATACTTGGTATAAGTGAACCAGACAAGGGCATTTCCAATCAGATGAGCACTGGGTCTGCTATACTGGCCATGAAACAGAGAGAAAGAATGGAACTGCAACCGTCATGATCAAGAGACTTGCAAAGAGAGTGCTGAAATGCATCATCATCACTGACAGACTGATCTCAGTTCGCTTTCAAGCAGCACCAATTAACATGACTATCGTGCAAGGTCTACACCCTGACAAGTGATGCCGAAGATGATGAAATCGAAGCTTTCTATGATCATTTGCAAAATGAGATAGAACTGACACCCAAACAAAACTTGGTAACAATCATGGGAGACCTGAACGCAAAGGTAGAAAAGGGAAATGAAGTGTCAGCTTCACACGTGGACATCACCTAACTTTTTTTTTTTTTTTTACCAAAATCAGATAGATTATACATGTATCAACCAAAGATGGAAGTCAGCAGCCATGACAACTAGTATAAGACCAGGATCAGACTGTGGCATAGATCATAAACTTATGGTTAGTAAAAATCAAAGTGAAGTTACAAAAGAAGAGTTTTAGGCAGCCAGGGTAGATTATGACTTAAACAACATGCTGGAGGGATAGGTTCCTGACCCAGAGACTCCCCAGACTCTGGAATAGACTGCCCATACATGTCAAGCAAAGCGTCTCCATGGCCCTCTTCAAAAAGAACCCCGACGACTGGATGGGAGATAGGAGATTCACCCCGGAGATCACGTCAGTCACCCTGCTAGACAGGAGTCCAGGGAAGTAAATATTGTGGGAAGAAATATCGAGGGAAATGTTATGGCTAGGCTTGTATAAGCCCTAGGGCTGATAGCCTAGTACCAACCTATGAACCTATAATAACATACCTGAGAAATAACCGATCTGAAGTACTATATGCAGAAGATAAAGTCCCCGTTGTGCTTTGGTTTGCCAAAGACAGCAATAACAGAGGAAGCCAAAAGAACAGTTTCAAAGTGAGTCAAAAAGAAGCAATCCTGGAAATCTGAAGAAAGAAGAAAAGCCAAAATATCTGGTGACAGCTAGTTCAAACATGTCACCTTTTTTCTCTTTCAATGAGAAATCAGATGGAGCACAGAATAATATTTCAGCACAATCTGCCAACAGATCAAATCGTAACATGAATGTGGAAAAGCCAGACAAGCTTTTCAGTGCATCAAAAGGATAAGGCAGAAATTGCAACCAAGAATGGGAATGCTCAAAGATGCTGATGGAAAGATACTGAATAAGTGTGAGAGAATTAAAGAACGATGAAGGAGTTATACAGGGAATCTCTATTCAAATGAAGCAGTTGAGGAGCATAAAGATGACCTAATGGAAGAAGAGCCAGAGATTTTGAAAGAAGAGCTAATTGCAGCAATTACCCTGTCAAACAACAAAGCTCCTGTAGTAGATGAAATACTGATAGAACACATTAAGGGATCCGATACAGCCAAGATGCTTTGACCAAACTGTGTCAACAAGTTTGGAAAGAAAGTTGCCAACAGACTGGAAAAGATCTATTTTTGTACTGATTTATAAGAAAGGAGATGCTGAGGAATGTGGCAACTATTGGACAATCGGTCTACTTTCTCATGCAAGCAAAATCTTGCTAAAGATAATCCAGTGGTGCTTGCAGTCATAAGTAGACAGAGAATAGCCAGAATCTCAAGCACGATTCAGGAAAGGACAAGAGATATCATTGCCAATGCTCGATGGATACTAGAAAAGACTAAGCAATATCAGAACTCTATTTATTTTTGCTTTATCGACTACAGTAAGGCCTTCAACTGTGTCAATCATTAAAAACTATGGACAACTCTATTGGAAATGGGAACACTGAAACACATTGTATAGTTAATAAAAAATCTTTATGATGGCCAAGAAACTACAATTCAAACGAATTATGGGAACAAGTTGCTTTTCGGTTCAAAAAGGTGTACGACGGGGCTGCATCTTGTCACCATATTTGTTCAATCTGTATGCCGAAGCCATATTCTGAAAGGCTATTCTAGGAGGAGGATAACACTGGAATATGCGTATCTGAACAACCAATCAGCTGAATTGACATTTGTGTTATGGTTACAATGGATTGGATATTCATACACCTTCCTCCTCCATTATGGTATTATGGTAGATGTTTTTTCACTGGGTCATTTCTTTCATGGGGACACAAGTTTCAAGTATCTTTATTAAATACTCACTTATGACATAGGCAATCGTACATTTAAATAAATGACATACCATACTGACATTTTAGTTGCAAACATATATCACTTATAATCTAGACACTGCCAAACATTCTATCGTTCATTCAAATCCTTCCTTCCTTTAAAACTCATTCCTTGTCTGCATGCACTGTGCCCACAATCTCCATTTTTTTTTCTAAGTAATTTGCTCTGACCCTTTTCTGAATATCCCATTTCCAGTTATTTTATCTGTTACTATATTCACTACTTCTAGTACAGCTGGATTAGACTTAGATTTCCATTGATTAGTAATTGCTTTTTTGGCAGCCACCATAATTAGACTCAGCAAAGCTTTGCTATGTCCAGGCAATTCCAATCCCGTATTACAACTCAGAAAATCATTTCCTTTACTACCTTCTTGACATTTACTCAGTTGTCTGCTACAGCAAGAGCCATGGTTCACAGAGAGCTTTACAAAGCATCAGAGGGATACCATTGTTGAAAAGTATCAGTCAGGAGAAAAGTACAAAAAAATTTACACAACATTGGATATAACATAGAATATAGTGACAACAGTCATCAAAAAGTGGAGAAAATATGGGACAACAGTGACATTGCAAAGAACTGGATGTCCCTCCAAAACTGATGAAAAAACAAGATGAAAACTGGTCAGGGCGGCTGCCAAGGGACCTACAGCAACACTGAAGGAGCTGCAGGAATTTCTGGGAAGTACTGGTTGTGTACTACATGTGACAATCTCCCGTATTCTCCATATGTCTGGACTATGGGGTAGGGTTGCAAGACGGAAGCCTTTTCTTACACACAAAATCATCCAGGCCCAGATAAAATTTGCAAAGCAATACATCAAGCCTCCCAAATGCATGTGGGAAAATGTGTTATGGTCTGATGAGACCAAGGTTGAACTTTTTGGCCACAATTCCAAAAAGTACGTTTAGCGTAAAAACATCACTTCGCATCACCAAAAGAACACCATCACGACGGTGAAGCATGGTGGTGGCAGTATCATGCTTTGGGGTTGCTTTTCTTCAGCTGGAACTGGGGCTTTAGTCAAGGTGGAGGGAATTATGAACAGTTCCAAATACCAGTCACTTTTGGCCCAAAATCTTCAGGCGTCTTGCTAGAAAGCTGAAGATGAAGAGGAGTTTCACCTTTCAACACAACAATGACCCCAAGCATACATCAAAATCAACAAAAGAATGGCTTCACCAGAAGAAAATTAAAGTTTTGGAATGGTCCAGCCAGAGCCCTGACCTAAATCCACTAGAAAATCTGTGGGGTGACCTGAAGAGGGCTGTGCACAAGAGATGCCCTAGCAATCTGAAAGATTTGGAGCGCTTTTGCAAGGAAGAGTGGAGCAAATATTTCCAAGTCAAGATGTGCCATGCTCATAGACTCCTACCCAAAAAGACTGAATGTGGTAATTAAATCAAAAGGTGCTTCAACAAAGTATTAGTTTAAGGGTGTGCACACTTATGCAACCAGCTTATTGTACGATTTTTTTTTATATTTTTTCCACCAACAGATTTTTGTTTTTCAACTGAATTGTACAGGTTAGAGGTCACATTAAAGGTGGGAAAAGTTTTGAAATGATTTATTGTGGTCTCAGTTTTTTATATCACAAAAACCTGGCACACACACACACACACACACACACATATATATATATATATATATATATATACAGGTTCATAGGTTGGTACTAGGCTATCGGCCCTAGGGCCTATACAAGCCTAGCCATAACAATTCCCTGGCTATTTCTTCCCACACTATTTACCACACACACACACACACACACACACATATATATATATATGTATATATATATCCCTATTGTTTCTTTGTGAATTGCTTATCCAATCTCACTTCCCAATTCTTTCTAACCTCCTCTATCTGATTCTTTTAGTTATCATGCATAAGTTATATGCTCTACTAATTGCTCCTTTTTTAACAGCAGCTTCTGTTCTAGCTTCTACTAAAAACTCTACCAATGCTGTTTTTCCGCTTAGGATCCCCTTATTTCTTTCTCTTTGTCTATACTCTGATATCAATCCTTTATAGGGAAGGCAATCTCTACCCTGCATTCCAAATAAATTTTTGGCCTCTTCAAATTATTATAGAGGGAAAGGGAATAGAAAGTGATCCCAATACCTTGGTTCCTTTGCCATTTTTTCCAATAAATTCCAGCCCGCCCCGCTTGCCTACTTGTCTATATCCCTATTTGCAGTCACCCATATCGGCAAAATCTCCTTTCTCCATTGGCTTAGTTCTTAGAATACTTTCTGCTACTTTACGGATGTAACATTCTGCATGATTATTGTTATTCTCTTTAAAGGCCTGCATCCAAAATCCTGGTCTCTCTTGGTTTCTTCAGCTTAACCCTGTTTCATCATCATACTTTCCACTTTGGATTATAATTTTCTGCTTGTGTTATGCATAAGTAGCCTTAACTGGGTAACTTTGAAATCCCCTACCAGATAAAATCCTTCAGCTCTTTATTAATTGCTATCCACAATTTCTCCTCTGGTTGATGAAAATATGCCTGACCTGTGTATAAGAATAAAGGGACTAAGCATTTTGACTGCTTGTACCTTACTATCCATATAACAAAGCTTCAAATTTCCTCAGTTTTTGTATTATCTTTTGTTTAGTCTCTTCCCACATATCCTTAGCTGCCACAACAGAATCATTTTAATCCATACTCCTAAATATTTCATTTTATCATGCCCCCATAAATACGGATATTACTGAACCAATTCATGTGTGGGTACATAATTTACCACCATTGCCTTTGTTTTAGCTTCATTAACTTTGTAATGCAAAAAGATATGAAATTGTCTCAAAATGTTCCACAATACTAATGCCTCCTCCTGGTTTTGTCAGGTATAAAATATCATCGGCAAACAGAGCCAGCTTTTCCTGACTACCATACCAATTATATCCCTGAATTTCTGTGTCACTTATTTTTTGCTAGTGGTCCTAAATATAAACGGGAAAGAGGGCACCCAATTCCCGATTCCTCTGCTCGAGCAGAAATTATCAGAGGACCCCACCCACTTTAATTTTTCACCTCCGATCCCGCATATATCCTACTAATCAGCCTTATAATTTTTTTCAGGAAATGCAAATGCTTCCATTGCCATGCTCATCAAATCCCAGCTTACTCTGTCAAATGCTTTCTCTGCATCAAGATCCACGACCAACAATGTTATCTTCTTACATTCTGCTTCTCTCTGGATCAGTGTTCTGTTAATGCCGTCAAATGCTTGTCTCTACTCCACAAAACCATCCAAATCTATCAATTTTGGCATTACTTTAGTCATTCTTTTAGCCATTATAGACATGGATACTTTATAATCATGGTTTACTATTAAAATGGGCCTGTATGAAGCTGCATCTAATGGACCTTTAACCTCTTTGGGTATTATATCTACCACTGCTTTCTTCTAGGATGTTCGTACTTCTCTAAAATACTATTAAACAAAACCTTCCAGATCTTTATTAGTCTTTTCCCTCCTAGCTTTCAAACTTCCACAGGAATACCATCTATTCCTGGGGGTAGGCTGGTTATACATCACAAATTTTATCTCATCTCCTCCTATCCCATACTTAATTCTACCATAAATATTTCCATTTGTATCTTTTCTTGATTTCCATATTTCTCTGCTTTATACAGACTTTCACAGAATTTCTGAAATAGTTGTAATACCTCTGCAAGATCTCATTACCTTCCTTTGTTATAGGCTCCCTAAGCTTGGTGACAGCCCTTTCTACTTTCTGTTGCCTGGGTTGTAGTGCTAGAAGTTTTTGTGCTCTACTGTTACTATCAAAAAACAGTTGCTTTAACAGCAGTCTTTCTAAACTTGTGTGTATTATCAAGGTAATCCCTTATTTTATTCTTAGCATTCTGCAGTTGATCATCCTCTTGTTCTGTGAGATTCCCCCTATTCTGCAATACTTTAACATTTGTCGGTCCCGCTAATTTTTTTTGAGCATAGCTCACTTTCTTTTAATTCCACCCAATTTTTAAACTTATTCCACTCCCTAGCTATATTTTCAGAAGACATTTCTATCCTCTCAAATAACTCCTGAATAATCTCCACTACCCATTCCTTAAATTCCTCTCTTTTCAACAGGTGAGAAAGTGGCACTATCTCATTTTTATTTCATTACCCAGCTTTTATTTTAATTACTGGTACACGATCTGAAACAGTTACTGGGTGTGCATCAAACCCTTCAATTAAATGCATGTGTTTCTGTGAAATGTAAATTCTGTCTAGCCTAGTTTTTATATCTTGGGGAATATGTAAATCCACTCCGAACTACTACTGAATTCACATCTTCCATACCAAATATTTTCATAAATTTCTTCAAAAATCTACCCTCCTTTGTTATACTTTCCCTTCTGATCCCTCCAGACACATCTTCACCAGTAGCGGCTGGTGACTTCAAATTAAAGGGGGGCTACAGGAGACAGCTGAATGGGTGGGGCAAAAGGGAAGGGGTGTGACCAACTAGAAAGGGGTGGAGCTATGCTCAAAACCACAACAAATGGAACTTTATTTAAATACGCTGTCCTGGGTGCCAAACTGTCATTACGAGAGTCCAATCAAGACAAAATGAAGTGTAGAAGAAAAAAATATTTCAGTGCATTGGCTACATGACAAGTTAATATCTAGATGGAAACACAAAGGTTGTGAAGCATGAAAAAATAAATTGCTTTTTAAATACATTACTGGAATGCCAGTCAAAATCAAGTATAAAAAAAAAACAAGCGGCACTCAGCTCAAACCACTTCTTCTTGCACTGCAGTTCTAATTATAATTTATATCCAGCTTTATAAAATTACCAAGTAACATGCTGAAAGTAGCAATCTCTGTGATACCCCCACGTGTAAAAAAGTTTCTTATCCAAAAAAGACCTGCTGCCTGACAACAACTATCTACTTGTTTCATGGGGAACACATGATCAAAGTAAAAAATGAACAGCGAACAAGAAACCAGCTCAAGATAAATTGCTTAAAGGATTACTGCACAAGTTATGGACCGCACATGATAGATTGGCATTCTGTTTAGTTTACGGATAAAGCCTGCCAAGATAACTGCAAGTTTCCAACAAATGTAATGAGCTTCTGAAAATACTGTAATCCTGTCCTTTATTACAAATACTGTCATATGCATTTCACTACCCAAGGCTTATATGTTATCTAGTTATGTAAATATTCTCTGCATGGCAACAATGAAAAGGCTTTCAATGTTGGTAATTCTTTAACAGTATGCTTATTAAAGCTTACTTGCATCTTACAATCTCAGACAAGCTTACCTGATGGTCATTAAAGCATTGCTACTTTAATACAGAGCAACAGGGCACTGCAACAACATGTATTTTCTGAAGAAGCAGCATAAATCAACAGTATAAAAATATGACAGAAAACCAGAACATTCTGCAAAATCAAGGACAGATGAAAAGCCACAGTCATACTTGTGGTCTACCTTGGATGGGGGAATACTCTGCACACTTACACTGCATAACTGCTCATTGCCTTGCTTGGACACATCCAGAGCCACTACAATGGGGACTGGGGTGTAACAAGTAGGTCACAGTTTGAAATGTCTCTGGCTGATGGTGATGGCTCTGACACTCATACCTCTCAACCTCAGAGCAAGAAATCTGGACAAAGCCATACATAGAAGTGGGACACAGGCCCAAAAATAAAGACAATTTTTAAATATTGCTCTTATAAACTTAGAAAGATAATAGAATAGTATTAGGTCTTGCATTAGTATGAATTTTTGAAGGGTATGAAATCTGAAACTCAAATGTCTGCCATTATTTTCTAACTTCAATCTTTAATGATTTGCTACTAATTTGCCAGAAAACCACAATTTTATGAAAAACAGACCAAAAATGTTATGCTAAAATATAAAATTGCCACAATACAGCTGGGAACCTGTCAAAGAAGGGACACCTTTTTAAAATTAGTACTGTTAACTTGAGCAGCTGACAAAATAAGAGCATCTACATGCATTTCTGAAATAAAAGTAATCTATAACTCTGATCATTACAGTTATTTATAATTGTAAACCCTCCACGTTTTCTTCCAAAATTGCCATTTTGCAGAGGGATTATTAGGGGGAGAGCAACATTTTGAACCAAAATTGGGAAAAGTTGAAAGGTTTGGATACTCCTAATTCTATAAAGCGATTTACTTGCACGTACCTCTCGACCTCAATGCAGGAAATCTGGACAAGGCCAAATATATTGGGGGAACATACAAACAGCACTAAAACTGCTCTTGTATAAACTTAAGACAGTTTATAGAATAACAGGTCTTGCTTTAGCATGCACTTTTCTGAAGGTTACGACATCTGAAACTCAATGTCTGTCATTAATTAATGACTTCATTCCTAAATGATTTGGCAGAAAACTACAAATTTTATGAGGAACAAACCAAAAATAAGAAGCAAAAATCTATTCATTCTGCAAAATTCTGGATGGTTGATAGGTATAGTTCAAGCCGGGGCTGTCTGAGTTTGCTGCCCTTCCCCCCTCACAAAATCATGGTTGGATGGAGCGTCCCCCTGCAGCCATTCCAACGTCCCATATTCCTTGGTTGCTTCGCCCCATTTGCCATAAACACTGTAATGTGCATACTGCTTTACTTTTGCGATGATATGGATTTCATTTGAAAGTTTTATTTTATATTTTACAGCATAAACCCTAATAGATATCTGCTAAACAAAGCAATGCAGTCTCACAATGAAAATAGACTTAGCATTAAAACTTCTCTGCCCTTGAAAGTCACATTAATTGAAACCCACATTCAAAGAAAATACATTTTGCCAGTGGCAGATAAAGAATAGTTTTGGGCTGTTTTCAAATCATAGGCCCCTTGAACACAAAACATACACATGCTCTTTGATACACCTTCCTGACTATATTAAATGATATTCCTTGTACAATACAGTACAGTTGTTAGAGGGCATTTTAAATTTGTTTTGAACATTTTTCCAGTAAACAATGAAACAAAATGCATGCACCAATAATGACAAAACTGCCAAATTCAGAACATTTCCATCATAAAAGTCTACTCAAACTTCTAAAGTCCACCAGTATCAGTAAATATGCACGATCTATGAAGAAGTAAAAGTCATCTAAATAATTCCACATTAAATAAATCTGTTAACTAATGAAGAGGTTACTGCTAGCAAACAACTTTATACATGTCATTGTTTCATCTACAAATAAAGTGCCTGTTGCCCTTGAGGAATAAATTGCCTATGTTGCATTAAAAAAAATGATAAGCTAGTAATATTGCAATAGGGAATGGATGGCAAACTGGTAACAGATTCATAGTTACTAGGTATCTTCGCCAAAGAGGACTGCAGCATCCATCCCCTTTACAACAGAGTTCAGTATCAGCAATGCATCTACTTACTGTGGGAGTAGACCCCACAGCCTTCTGCATCAAAAGCAAGTACACTACCTGTTGTGCTATTAACAATGTAAGCAGACACAGCATAAGCAGCACTAAACTTTTATTCCCCTGCAGCTCTCAAGCTCCTTGTAAAATCTACTCGACGTTCAGCAGCATCTCTGAACTTTGCAGCACAAAAAATCTGGAAAAAGCCAAAATTTATTTAAGGGGGGGGGGGGGGCAAAAGCCCAAAACCAGGGACACATTTTAAACATTGCTTGTATAATGTTGGAAAGTTGCTAGAAAAAAATGCTGTGTTACCACCATACATTTCACTGCCAAGTATTGAAACCAGGACCCTATGCAAAACAGTCAGAGCAACATACCACTATGCCAAATAATCTATTTTATGAAAGAAAGGAAGATGGAAACATAAATGGCTACCATTTATTGAATTCAGTTCTCACCATAGCTGTCAACATCTTAGCACAAAACACCTGAACAAAGCCAATAATGGGGGAATACAGCCCCCAAACATATTGAGTGAGTTCAGTTATCACCTAGCTCTCAACCTTGGCACAAAAAACCTGGACGAAGCCAATAATGGGGGAATACAGTCCAAAAATTAGGGACAAATATCCATTGAGGACACCAGAGCAAACTCACAAAAACACAGGGAGGACATGCAGACTCCACACAGAAGGCACCCCAGACAAGAATCAATCTAAACAACCTGTAGCTGTCAGGCAACAATACTACCACGGCACCACTGGCTGTGTTAACAAAAATACAGAAACCACAGATTTTATGAGGAACGGAACGGAACAGAACAAATATGAGGCAAAAGTCTGCAAATGTTTTATAAATGGTGGTGGGTAGGGAATTCAGGCTCTTGTCACTTGGGCCCAAGGTACAGGGTTCAAGCCTTATTCTCTACCCACCACCATGTAGCAACTGGGGCATTACACACACACACACACACACACACACACACACACACACACACACACACACACACACACACTCCTCCATAAACACCCTACCTGTCTCTGTTCTCCATAACGGCTCGTACACACACCCTACCTGTCTCTGTCCTTTGTAATGGCCCATAGCGATCCTGTACTCTGCAACAGCCCAGCTAAGTCCTCCGTAGCGATCCAGCAGCCTGATCACCTTTCTCTGTCCTCCATAACAGCCCGCGCATGCTGTTAGGTCTCCCGTGAGATGTGAGTAAGCTGAAGCCTCCTGCTGTTGGGTCCCCGCGAGATGCGAGTAGGCTGGAGTCTCCAGCCTGCGGGCGATGCAGTCCGGTGACCTTCCAGTCTGTGCGGTCGCCACAGCACAGACCTCTGGGGTGGAAGGGCGGAGTTTCCTGCCTTCCCTATCCAGACTGCCTAACAGAGCAGTCTGGAGTTCAGGAATGAAGCACGCATGCGTATGTGGAGTTCTGGTCTGCCTAACACAGCAGTCAGGAACTAAGCACGAATGCGTGGAGTCCGGGACTACTCGTGAATTTTTTAAATTTTATTTTTTGTTCTACAGTGGGGGGAATTTATTTTATTCATTTTACAGTTGGAGGGCTGCAGTCCTACAGCACGAGCCGCCCCTGATCTTCACTGTTGCAAACCACATTCCAGTCCCCACCTACAAGTAATATCCCTTGCTGAAAACTGATTTCTCCAAGAATTTTCTTGAGCTCCATTAGAGCGGTGTTAGGTGGAATATAAATACATGCCAGTGTAATCTTCCTCCCTTGCCAGTAGCCCCTTAAACACTACAAATCTGGCATTATCTTTTTTATCCTCTTCTATCACTATTGGAGCTCCTTAATGCAAGTACTCCTCTCTTCCTTTGTCCCAGGTATTCCACTGAATAACCATCCTGAAAACCTTTTTTATCAAACTGACATGCTCAATTATTTTCAAGTGCGTCTCCTGTAACATAGACATATGCAATTCCCATTTTTTTAATATAGTTCACTACTCTTTCTTTTTTTTATCTGTGAGACTGTTGACATTTAAAGACATTACAGAAAGCAGGACTGCATTAAAAAAAATATTCCCACCTTTTATGTACAACTTTTTGTTAAATGTCTAGTTCCAGATTGTGCTCCATGCATACGTTTGACAGGTTTAACTTTTTATACAGTTTCTTGTCATATCCATTTGAGCCTGTCAAATCGTACAAAACTTTTGTTTTATTGAAAGCCCTCAAACAAGAAAACAAATGCACCCCAATACTCCCAAAACCTATTAACTTAATACGAATACACAAAACCATGTACATCTTCAGATACTGAAATTTTACCCTCCTAATAGCAACAAAACTCCCAAACTGACACTCACAGACTTAAGTTAACATAAATGAAAGGTTAAACATGCTATGACACATGATGCAGCCTGTGCTTCTATTAAGTGTAAATTGGTTTCTTTTCTTTATAGCTCACTCGCTGTGAAAACCCTGGAATGCTTTCAGAGAATATTATGTCCCAGACAATTTC
Organism: Protopterus annectens; assembly: GCF_019279795.1. Classification (NCBI taxonomy): domain Eukaryota; kingdom Metazoa; phylum Chordata; order Ceratodontiformes; family Protopteridae; genus Protopterus; species Protopterus annectens. Next base: position 1,343,033,131 of record NC_056726.1, on the reverse strand, counting down.
TCTTCAGTTTTTTTTTTCTTCAGCCAGTCACTCTCCACCAGCCTGTAGCCAGTTTCTCTTTATCAGACTGTTTCCAGGGAAACATGAAGCCTAGCAGCAGAACTGCTACTGAGCATACATGTTTTTTCGAGAAAAAAGCCTCATATAATATTCAATATTGTTTTTCATTTACTTGCTTTCTCTTAAAACTTGATAATCAAAGATCCTTAATTCAGTCATTTCCCCGTGCAAGAATGAGAAAAAGCACGTTTTTCTTTTGTCATGCTCTTAACCAGGCTTTTTTTTTCATTACATTGCCTACGGTTCTTAAAACGGAACGAGAGAGAGAGAAGAAGAAGAAAAAAAAAGAAGCACCTGTTTACATTCCCCATTACACTTAAAAATAACTGAGAAAACTTTACTTTATAGCACACAAAGAAAACCATATAAAACAAAAATGGTGCTAATGAGAAAAAAATCTTTATAGTTAACTTTCTCACTCCTCTTCCCCTCCCCAAAGCATTTTGTCGAACATTATTTATTTCACATTTGTTAACCGGGTTAGTCCAACTGAGATTGCAAACAAATTCATTTTCAGTGGAGAACAAAAAGGAAAAGCCCCAGAAAACATAAGTAAAGATAAAGTGACTATATACAAATATTAAATAACAATACAAAATAACTGTAAAAAAGAAAAGGTTATTAACTATTTGCATTGCATTGATAGTAAGCAACCAATTTTCACTGGAGATCCAAGGGGGAAAGAGCCCCAACAAGCATAAACAAAGATAAACACACAGGACAAAAACTATTAAAAATAATGCAAATACTAAATTATAAAGAGAAAAACAAAAGAAAAAATTATGACCATTACAGGTTGCACTGATAGCAATGGTCAAAATTTACTACATATAAGAGTAAAAACAAATGGATAATCGTTCAAAAGAAGTAAAATGTACAGACATTGACAGGAAGTGGGGGAAAAAGATAGTGTGGGGAAGAAAGAAGGGGGCTATAGTAGTAGAGCTGAGGGTTTAGGAGGTTAGGTTAAGCAGACGTTACAACAGAGAAAGTTAGGAGATGCAACAGGTTATACAGTAGGACAGACCAAGACATTAATGACATGAAGTAGAGCATATGCTTTCCTCCACAAGTACAACAAATTCTGAAAAAATCCAATATTTCCAGATTTTCTTGTTCTGTCATATTTCACAAATATAATTATCACATTGCAATCTCACATTAAGTTACTGGTTTTATTAGTCATCTCCATCTCCCAAATCCTGTCACTGCTTCATTTCCAGCGTACTCTCAATTCTTCTAGTTAACTCGCGTGCTCTCTTCCTTCATTCCAATATTTTCCATTCAAACACTGGAAAAAGTTTCACAGGAACAGTTTCTCTGTCGTCTTTATTACCAGAAGAGCAAGAAGCAGAATCTCTTCCTGTTTAACAGCTCACTTTTTGTTGGAAACATTTTGTATTTCCTCCTTAGCATATACTTCATCAAAAAATGATTTTGTCCCTCCAGGGAAGAATACTTTGAAGACAGCTGGGTACAGCAGTTTGAATCTCACACCTGTGTCTCGGCATTCCCTGAATAGTGGAATACATTTGCTTCTCATGTCTGGTGTACAATAAGTAATCGTTCTACACAAATGCTGTTGTCTACCACTTTGGCCTTCTGCCACAGTTTTGTCAACATCTCCTCCTCCTGCTGGTAGGATTGCATCTTTACTATTAACGGTCTAGGTTCCTTATAGCCAAGGTTTGGAGCATACACACAATGTGCCCCCTTTCAACTTACAACTTCTGTGGAATACCAGTCTAGTTGCTTATTTCTGCTTTCATAAAATTAATGCACTCTGTTCCTTCCACAATTTCTGGTTTACAGCTGAAATTTTCAGGTTTTCCCTACCTGCTCTGTCCTATTTTTTTAAATCTCTCTTCCTGAGCATTCTTATATTCAGCCAGCCTTTTCTTCATTTCAACCTCTGATTTTTGCAGCTTTGTCATCATCTGAATATTTGTTTAAAGCTTCTTCCATTTTTTCCAGCCTTTTGAAATTTGTGTCGATATACTCCGTCAGTATTTTATTTTAACCAGGTCTGTGTGCGGTTGTCTTATATCTTCCTGTAGGCTACTGAAATTCATGTCTGGAGGCTGCATTGCTCTCTGCAACAGCTGCAGAACTCTGTTGTACAGAAGGCTTTCTACATGGTCCACCTCATAAATAAGGGTATTTCATCCAGGAACAAGGAGGTCATAACATCCCTGTACTCCTCCCTTATCAGACCCGTTATCGAGTACAGTGCCTCCTTCGGCATGTACCTTGCCAAGCACATGCAGCAGTTGGAGAGATCACACAGGTTCCTGATCAGGAAAATCCAGGGTCTCAAACACCTACCCTACACAGATAGGCTAAAAGCCCTGCCCTACTCAGTCTCAATACAGACTGCACAGAGGTGACCTGTGTCTGGCATACAAGGCCATGTCAGACCCAGCCTTGATGTAGTTGCTGCATATCTATAAACTCCACTAGAGTAACCCGCACGCAAGGCCTTAACCTGGTCTGTGACATTAATAAAACTTATTGGCAGGATAGATTTTAATGTCCCAAAGACTCCCCCCATCTGCGGCTCATCCAGACTCTGCTACACTTTGCTGTGAAGGAAAGGTTAGTTTGCTGTTATTTTTTGTATTTCTGTATTGCCTTTCTATATTTTGAATACTGTAGTTTGTTTTCTTTACCTTGTGTTTTGCTTGCATTCTGTTTAACAGCATATTAAAACTTCAAAAGAGACCACAGCTCTCTCTGTTCTGAGTCAGGCAGAATTTTTCCCCTCCCTCCCACCCTTTTAAGTTGTCTTGTTAAATACCACTGTCTTTCTAGTTGCCCGCCTCTTATGTTAATCTGACCATATATCTCATTTCTCTCTACTTTCACTGGCTTATGTGAGTAATCACAAAACCATCACTTTTGAAATCCCACCCTTCAATTATTTAAATTTATTGGCCATCCTACAGTATTTCATAGTACCAAAATACAAAAGTAACCACCCCTTTCAGTCCATCTTGCTGTTTTAAAAATAGTAACTCTCCACTAAACCTTAACTTTTTAAACAGGTAAAACTCAAGTTACCTACTTTCATATCTAACTTCTCTAGTGCACACTGCAGAGTGCATTCTTTTCAATCTTACCTTTAAGCATCCCTGTTACTAGCACTTTCTCTAATACCTAAAAGATCATCTCTACTTGACTCCAAGTAGACTTTTCTCTATCTGTTAAACCTAGCACTTGCTCCTACAGTACTTATTACCTTGATACGGCACTCTTATAGATAGCACTCCAAAAGGCAACCCCCATTTCTCGGTCACCACGTCCCCGGAATCTCTTTTAAAGTTTTTGTCTAGTCCTTCTAGCATGTCAAGGGATCAGTTGCTAGTGTCCTCTCCTGCTCAGCTGGTGAACCTGGGAATATTGAGGCAATGTTACAATTGCCTCATGTACACAGACAACCCTCTCCTCCTCCCACAAAACACAAATACATGCGAGAGATGCAACTATACGGCCAAACTGGAGGCTGATCTCTCTCAACATAGGACTGGCAAGACCAGTCAGGAGGAGAAGGTTACCACACACACTATAGACCCAGTCTCACATAGTACCATCACAACCTCAAATCATACACATAAACACACAAAGACATACTCATCGGCTCTGATCAAAAATCTACCAAAACAGCAGAGGCCACCAAAGCAGACACCCAAACAACCACCACCTCAGAACACAACACCTGCAACACATAGACCTCACAGTCAGAGTGTCAAACAGTCACAGCCCTTAAGGCCAAACACAATGCCAGACACACTAGTCATTGGTGACTCCATAGTCAGACACACTGGCGTCCCGCTCACCAGACTGAGTAAGGAGAAGGTCACAGTAAGCTGCCTGTCGGGCTAGAATCCGCCACATAACGCAAGCACTCAGGTCTCTCAACAGCAGGTACAAATATGACTCAGTCATTGTCCACGCTGGTGTAAACGACCTGAGACGTACCTCCTTGGACTACATGAAAAGAGACATTGAGGAGCTCTCTGATTATGTAGCCCAGGCAGGTATGACCCTGACCTTGAGCAGTATCCTACCTTCACCAAGAATGATGCCACAATACAGAGATAAGATGATCAGCTTTAACAATTGGCTTAAACTCTGGTGTCATTCAAAGGGGATCCAATGTCTGTCTGCCTGGGATGACATGCTGGACAAGCCACGCTGCTTCGCAAGGGACGGCTTGCACCTGTCACCCTGGGATTCCGGATATTGGCAAAGGCTCTTGCCACCCCATAGTGCCTTTTTAGGCAAGGCTCAAATTCTAAACCTACCACCCTAGAACACAAAAAGGAAAAAACTAAGGGTAATGCTGCTCAATGCCAGAAGTCTAAATCTCAAAATGCACGCACTCGAGGCCCTTCTCAGTATGGAGAACATCGATGTCTGTGCAGTGACAGAAACCTGGTTCAAGGCTCCTGAGAGCACCCCAGCACTATCAGGTTTTACCTCTTATCATGCGTTCCGCCCCAAAATCCGGACAATACCAAGAAAGGAGGGGGGGGTATCCATATTCATCAAAGACACCCACACCTCAAGACTGGTGGCAATGCACGATGCATCGGAGACCATCCAGGTGCAATTAACCATAGGCAAGACTGCTCTGCAAATTGTAGCATGTTACAGGCCACCCTCACAAACTCAGGAACCTCACATGGCCTTCCTGAAAACACTAGAGGGGATAAATGTATCACCAAACACCATCATACTAGGTGACTTCAATTACCCTAATATAGACTGGGAACACTACTCAAGCCCAAACACCCTAGCCCAAAAGTTCCTGGAATTCATAAACTCAAATGCCATGGAACAACTAGTCACCATCCCCACAAGAGGAGAAAACATACTTGATCTCATCATCACGAACATGGGAGCACAATGTTCAACACCGAAGTATACCCCTCACTGGTGAGATCAGATCACAAACTAATCTCGCTGGAGGTCCTCATCCCACCCCACCTGAAATAAAAAGACCACAGTAAAGAACTTCTCGAAGCCGACTTCACACTTCTAAAGACTAGTGTGGTCTCCTTTAAGGCCCCGAGCCGACGGAAAACAGTACTCAAGCCGCTGAATCACTTACAAATGCCTTCTACCAGCACCTGCAGGACTGCATGGATAAGGCAATCCCAAGCAAAACAAAGACTCTTTGTACCAAAGGCAAGCGTCCACTCTGGTGGACCCCAGCCATAAACAAACTCTACAACAAAAGGAGGAAGCTACTACAAGATAGAGCAAAATCCTTAAAAGGTAAGACACCCTTGATCACTATAAGTAAAAACTAAGAGCTCTCATAAAATCATCCAAAGCAAATTTTGAGAGAAAAATAGCTAAAGACTCAAAAGACAATCATAAGGCCTTCTTTAGCTATGTTAGAAACCTGGGAGGAAACTCCCAGATATGCTCAGAACTAGTTCAAAATGATGTGAAGATTACTGATCCTACAGACATTGCCAACATACTGGCTGACAGGTTCAGTGCAAACTTCTCCCCTCCCCAAAAGGAGAGATATCTATACCAAGCGATTGCAGCCCCCAAACATCTCCAACGCCCAAGTGAGAACTGCTCTCTCCAAAGCAAAAACACAGCATCCATGGGACCTGATGGTGTCCCCGGCTGTGTGCTCCACGAACTCAACGAGGAATTAAACCCACAGCTAGGACAGCTGTTTAATCATAGTCTTACCTCTGGATACGCACTCCAGGAGTGGCGCACTGCAACTGTGGTCCCACTTCACAAAGGCGGTGCCTCCACCGACCCTGGAAATTACCGCCCATTAGCTTGACAAGCCTTATCTGCAAAGCCATGGAGAGGATCATAATGGACCTCATAAATAAAGACATAGGGAATTTGCAGACTTTGGATCCATCCCAGTTTGGCTTTGTCAAAGGCAGATCATGCCTTCTAAACTTGGTTGACTTTTTCGAAACAGTCACAAAAGCCATTGATGAGGGAAAGGCAGTCCATACAGCCTACCTCGATCTGGCGAAGGCCTTTGATACAATACCCCACTCGGGTATCATTGAAAAACTCATCAGCTTAAATGTTAACCCATACATCACAAGATGGGTTGCAAACTGGCTGAGTGACAGAACCCACAGGGTCAGAGTTGCTGGCGCCATGTCAGACTCAAAGCCTGTCACAAGTGGTGTACCACTGGGCTCAGTCCTGGGCCCACTCTTGTTTGGCATCTACTTTTCCGAAGTACAAGCAAACACAGGAGGGTTATGGCTGACAAAGTTTGCAGATGACTGCAAACTGGGCCATAGTAGAAAACACATCTGACACAGATATCCTTCAGAAGGGTCTCACAGAAACGGATAACTGGTGCCAGAGCCATGGCCTAAAGTTAAATGCCAAAAAATGCATAGTCATACCCTTCGGGAAAAACAAGGTTGCCCCTAGCTACCAAATAGGTGGCAATCCACTGAGTACAGAAGAAGTTATCAGGGACCTGGGGACCCAGGTTGATAGTAGTCTGTCATTCGACACCCATGTAGCTAAAGTAGTTAGGAAGACCTTCTACATTGCCCACCTTATCATGAAGGGATTCTCCTCTAGATCAAGGGAGGTCATAGTCTCCTATACTCATCACTCATCAGACCAATGATTGAGTACAATGCCCCATTCGAATGTATCTGACCCGACACTTGCAGCAGCTGGAGAGGCCACAAAAGTTCCTCACCAAAAGGATAAAGGGTCTCAAACATCTGTCCTATGCTGCCCGACTGAAAGAACTCCAGCTCTATTCAGTCGCACCGCTTGCTCAGAGGTGACCTTTGCCTAACATACAAGGCCATGTCAAACCCAGATTTGATGAATATACTTCACCTCAAAAAATCTAGATCCGTCAGAGCCACAAGGGCGGAGACTTAAACCTCGACGCGACAATTAAAAGGGCGTGCTGGAGGGATAGATTAATCACCCAAAGACTCCCTATGCTGTGGAATAAAATCCCGGTATATGTGAGGCAGAGCACCTCGCTGGCCTTGTTCAAGAGAAATCTTGACCAATGGATGGGAGATCGCAGATATACCCCAGGGATTACCTCAGTGTCACTGCTCAACAGAGGCACAGCAAAATAATGGGTATAGTTCCCCATACTAAAGGGGTGGCGTAAGCCACAAAACTATGGGCTAGGCTTGTAAATGCCCTCGGGCAGATAGCCTAGTATGAACCTATGAACCTATGTCAAGCAGAGTACCTCTCTAGCCCTCTAAGAGGAACCTGGACGACTGGATGGCAAACAGAAAATATACCCTTGAGATCCCACCTTTGTTCCTGCTTGTCAGGGGACACAGGTGCTGACTTTGAGGGAACATTGGCAAAATTCTTGGCTAGGCTTATAAGTGTCTCTGGGCCAAAAGCTTAGTATCACCCTATGAACCTATGAATTTTCTCCAGGCAGTGTTTCTTCCTCAGTTTTTGTAGCTGTTTCCAGGTCCTCTGTATTTCTTTTTTTCCTGGCATCCAAGGCAGTACACTTACTTGCTAGTTATTGAAATTTACCCATAAACACAAGTCCACTGGCCTACTCTGCTGAGTTTCTCGAGCTTCCCCACTGTTTCATCATCACTTTCCACTTTGAATTGTAGGTTTCTGCTTGTACTATGTATACCAGCCTTAAATGTGTAGCTCTGAAATACCCTTTCATATCGGGTAATCCCAGACCGCCTCATTCTACTAGAAGAATCAGCTTATCCTACTTGACTCTTGCCATCATCCCCTTCCAGACAAAATCCTTCAGCTCTTTATTGCTATCCACAACTTCTCCACTGGTTGATAAAAGTATGCCTGACCAGTGTATAAAAATAAAGGGACTAAAATAATTTGAACTGTTTGTATCTTAATATACAAATCCATTAAGAAGAGCTTCCAATTTGTCAGTTTTTATATTATCTTTTCAGTTTCTTCCCACATATCCTTAGCTGCCACTCCATAATCCTTTTTAATCCATTCCTCTTAAGTACTTCATTTTATCATCTCCCTATCATAAGTATGGATATTGCGGAACTCATTTGTGTGTGGGTACATAATTTACAGCTATTCCCTTTGTCTTAGCTTTATCAATTTTGCATTCCGAAAAGATCGGAAACTGTCTCAATGTTCCACAACACTTAAATGTCCTTTTCTGGTTTTATTAGGTACGAAATAATATCTAAAAGTAGAGCCAGCTTCTCTTGGCTATCATACCAATTATTTCCTTGAATTTCTGAGTGCCTTATATTCTTTGCCAATGGTTCTAAATATAATGCAAACAACAATGGGGAAAGAGGTCACCCAGCCTGGTTCCTCTGCTCAAACAAAAATCATCAGAGAGGAACCCAGAGAGTTTAATTTTCACCTCTGATCCATCATATATATCACCCTAATCAACCTTATAAATTTATCAGGGAATGCAAATGCTTCCAATGTCTTGCTCATAAACTCCCAGCTTACTCTATCAGATGCTTTCTCTGCATCGAGACCTACCAACAGTGGTTATTCATACATTCTGCTTCCTGATGGATCATCAACGTTCTGTTAAGCCTGTCAAATGTCTGCCCCCGCACCCCCCCCTCTACAAAACCACAATGATCCCATATCTAACAATTTAGCATCACCTTTGCCATTCTTTTACCCATTACAGACAAACACTTTATAGTCATGGTATATGATTGATATGGGCCTGTATGAAGCTGGATATGATGGGCCTTTACCCTCCAAATATTACAGCCACCATTGCCTTCTTCCAGGATGTTGGTGCTTCTCCTCCTCTTAAAATACTGTTGAACAAAACTTTTCAGACCTTTATCAGTTTTTTCCCTCCTACCTTCCAAACTTCCACAGGAATACCATCTATTCCTGGGGACTTTCCTGTGGATTGGTAATACATCACCATTTTTCTCATTTTATCCTATCCTAACCATTAGTAAATTAACCTCATCTACCTCGAACCTTGGCATTTTTAATTCTTCCATAAACATTTCCATTTGCACCCTTCCTTAATTTCCACATTTTGCTCTGCTTTATACAGACTTTCATAACATTTTCAAAACATTTCTAGTACTTCTACAGGATCTAGTTATCTTCCATGTTATAGGCTCCCTAAGCTTGGCAATAACCCTTTCTACTTTCTGTTGCCCAAGTCATTGTGCTAAATGTTCGTGCTTAGGAGTTATCAAGAAAAAAAGGTTGCTTAACAGTAATCTCTCTAAACTCATGCATATTATTGAGGTGATCCCTTACTTTCTGTTAAGGATGCCTCATATTTTTAGCTATGTCCATTGCAAAACTTTGCACTTAAGTCACTAAAGAATGGAATCAGTAATGCTATGGATTTCAAAGGGAAAGCAGGCAAATACTACTAATTTGAGGTATAAACAGGAGGTGGGTTTGTGTGAGTGTTTTTGAGGGAGACAGATACCGCTCTATGATTTTGCCTTATATTTTGGCTGTGCTCTGGAAAATGTGCATTTTTTTCTAGCAAACAATCAAGGACTGTAGTCATAAGTTTATAGGTCAGTACTACATTAACCCCCTGTGAGCCATTTTAAGCCTAGCAAATTATCCAATTTGAGATACAAACCCTGCACTTTGTGTTTGTAAGGCAAACACCTTAACCATTATGCCAATCCCGCCCAAGATTATATCACCCCAGACAGGACTCAAACTCATAATCCCTAGCTTAAGAGGCCAATGCCTTATCCATTAGGCCACTAGGGCCCAATAAGGTTATGTCACCCCAGATGGGACTTCAGCCCGGAATCTCTGGCTTAGGGCACGAAGGCCATATCTATTAGGCCACTGGGGTCACAGAATAAGGACAACCATTTGAGTTTCAGTATTTATAACTAATAAAAACACATGCAAATGCAAAATCTAAGTAAGTAAACAGCAACATTAGAAATCTGCCCTGTATTTGGTTCTTGGGTATCCTTCATTGTTTCTGACTTTGTGCAACATTCTTGGTCCAACAGATTTTGAGGTGTTTGTGTGCGCATTGTGTAAATAATGCATATGGACATCACCCTGACAAAATGGTAAAAAGGGGATTGATGCTTATGTGTAGCTGTACACATTTTATATTATATATATATATATATATATATATATATATATATATATATACATACATACATACATACACACACACACACACACACACACATATATATATATATATATATATTACACATTTACTTGGATACACCAAAATTACCACAAGGAAGGAGAAAACTGCATTTTAGAGGAAGTCTTTGCATTAGTGAGATATTGTGGCTTACCTTCATGTAAAACTGTAACAGTGTGCTATATTAGTATTTCTTTCATAATGTACACTGTAGGAGTGTATATTAGGCAGCATGGTATCACAGTGCTGAAAAACCCTGCACTGACATGGATGCTAACTACTGCCACTTTGCCAAAACAGAAATTAGATCAGTAAGCAAGATACTATAATTTGTTGCGTTTAAAAGTTATGAATATGTGCAATATTAATACCTGTATTAGTACTTTGTCTTACAATGAGTTATGTGGTACTGAGTTCCTATTACGTTATTGAAAGATAACGTAATCGAAGGGCCAAAACATTTAAACAGACACATTGCGAAGTTTGAATTGTGTGATCGCAGTGCAGTGAAGATTGGGATATTTACCCTTTCCTCACTGTAGTGTGATCTCGGAGATGGAATATACATTTAGTGGGGGGCACAGCCCCCCCCCCACAATAAAAGTTTCGAAATGCGGCCATTTCGATGTTTCAGCCATTCGATTAAGTTATCTTTCGATAACGTAACATGAACCCTGTGGTACTTCATGGTATCAAATAAAACTATAAATAATGCTGGGAACCTCTCACTGCTGCCTGGTGTCCTGCTACCATCACTTTGTAGACATTTACATTTGTTTAGCAAGAAAAAAGAAATTATGTACTCACCATAATGTTCTATCCGTATTGGATCCGAGCCGGCAACTTTTGCTAGCATCAGCTCTGAGCTCCAGACTCCTCCCCTTACCCATAATACACCTCCATTGCCTTCCATCCCCAGATCGAGTTTGCTGAATTTATACTGAGAACACGACCTGATAAATATACTTGTGACCTATACTGCAGCCCGTAGGCTGATCATGCGGCAAGGTCCTGGGGAAGGAGGGAGGGGACAGCTGAAGACAAATGAAGTACATCTACTCAGATGGAATGTTATGGTGAGTACATAACTTCTTTATCTCAAGTAGTTTACTTCATTTGGTCTTCAATCTGTGGGACAGAGTCCCCAGCTACTAAATTCCTGGGAGGCCCTCATGGATGGATATTCCGAAGCACTGCGGAACCAAAGGATGCTCTCCTTTTGGAAGTCAAATCCAATTTGTAATGAGAAATAAATGTATGAGATGAGGACCAAGTAGCTGCAGAACAATCATCATCCAAAGACACACTAGACCAAAAGGCCGCAGAAGTAGCCATGGACCTAGTGGAATGAGCCTTTATCTGACCTGGAGGAGACATGCCTCTGTCCTTATAGACCTGCAGGATGCATGAAGAAATTCATCTAGCTATAGTAACCTTGGAGACAGGTTTCCCCAAAAAGGGTTTACAGAAGGAAACAATCAGATTTACGGAAATTTTTTGTCCTGTGTAAATAGAATTGTATCGATCTATGAACATCCAACATGTGGAGTTTGCATTCCATCTTGTTCGTAAAAAAAGAAAAAAACACAGGCAAATTGATAGTCTGATTGATACTGAGTGGTGATACTACCTTAGGAAGAAAGGATGGATTGGTTCAAAGGGAAACCCTGTCTTTGTGAAAAATCATATACAGAATTTTGATGGCTAAGGCTTGTAATTCTGAAACCCTTCTTGCAGAGGTAATAGCCACCAAAAAAGCTTTTTTCCAAGATAAAAATTTCAGATCTGCAGTTGTGGCAGGCTCGAAAGGCTGAGCGACCGAAGCTTTAAGAACCATAGTAAGGTCCCATGGCGGAACAGGATCCTTGACCAGGGGGCGTAGCAAAAAGGTGCCTTTGATAAAGGCTTTACACAGTCTAGTCTGGAAGAGGCTAAGGAAGCAGAATTCTCACTCACATGAAAATGAGAAATGGCAGCCAAATGAACTTTGACAGTAGAAGAACTAGCGCCTTGCTGGAAAATATCAGCTAGAAAATCAAGAATAGTGGAAATAGGGGCCATGAAGGGGTCTAAACTCCTTTGAGAGGTCCAGAAACAAAAGTGTTTCCACTTGCTGCAATAAACCTTTCTGGTCGAAGACCTATGAGCAGCTACCAAAATAGATCTAAACTGAGGAGGATAGTCCGGGAGTCCTAGCAATTATGGGAACTGGAGCAGTCAAGCCGTGAGCTTCAGGCTGTCCAGACTCGGATGAGGCACCCCTGAAGGGTGTGAAATTAAATCCTGAATGGGATCTAGGATCCAAGGTAGAGCCAGAAGGCGAGACCAAAGGAAGGGAAACCATACCTGGGGAGGCCAGAATGGGGCAATGAGAATCACTTTGCTCCCCAGTCGACGAGCCTTCTGCAGAAACCTTGGAATGAGAGATACTGCCAGGTAAGCATACAGAAGACCGGGAGCCCAAGCATGAACTAGAACGTCTCTGGGGGACTCCCCCGGCTGGAGGTTCAGAGCGAAAAACCTGCTGCACTTCGCATTGGAAGAAGATGCGAAGAGATCGCAGCAAGGTTGACCCCACTCGCTGAAGATCTGTTCCACTACTGATAAATTCTGAGAGCACTCGTAAGCCATCAGAATGGTCCGACAGCCTGTCCGCTAGAATGCTGGACTGTCCCGGAATGTGCATTGCGATGAGAAAGCGACCGGTGGAGATCACCCATCCCAACACTCTCATGGACTAACGGCAGAGGGGGTAAGATCTGGACCCTCCCTGTTTGCTGATATACCAGACTACTGACATGTTGTCTGACTGAATAGCAATCATCCCCAGAGGAAGAAAGGCATGAAGAGGCAACTCTAGAAGGACTGAGCTCATCTCTAGGACACTGATATGCAAGCTGGTCTCTATGGGGGACCACAGGCCTAGGACTGTCCTGCCCGAACAATGCCCCCCACACCACAGTTAGGAGGCATCCGTGGTCACCATGGTTTGGGTCGGGGCTGGAACAAAGGGTCGTCCTTCCAAAATGTCCGGACAGCTCATCCACCATATGAGGGATGACCGACACACTCAACTGAGTTGAACAGGACAAGTCAATGGCAGTTCCAACAGGGACCATTGAACCGCTAGGGTCCACTGAAGAATCCGTATGTGTAATTCAGCACATGGGAGAAGGGTTATGGTCGCCACCATCGAGCCTAGGGCCCTCAATACCAATTTGGCCGTTGGAAGATGCGAACGGTAGATCAGGGAGTCATGCATCCTCAGGCTTTGAACTCCCTCCGAGGTCAGGAATATTTTGCACTGAAGAGTATCTATCCTAGCACCAATGTAGTCTATCACCTGTACAGGCTCTAGGAGAGATTTGGATGCGTTGATTGTGATCCCCAAATGCAGGGCAAGTGCCAGGAAATAATCCCTGGTTTGGGAAAGTAGACGCCTGGTGGGAGTAGTGAGGAGCCAATCGTCCAGGTACTGATAGACCCGAATCTCCTGAAGCCACAGGTGAGCTGCTACAACCGCCATCACTTTGGTAAACACCCTGGGGGCTGTGGTGAGACCAAAGTGTAGGGCTCAAAACTGGTAATGATTGACTTCTAGCCGGAAGCGAAGGAACCTCCTGGAGCTTCTGTGCATTTTTATGTAATAGTAAGCATCCTGGAGATCGAATGAGCACATCCAGTTGCTCTCTTGCAGGTACAGCATGATGGACTGTAGCGTGACCATCCGCAATTTCTCTTTGGCAACTGACAGTCAGGGTAGACAGGTCCAGAATGGGCCTTAAGTCTCCCGTTTTCTTTGGCACCAAAAAAAACCTGGAGTAGAAGCCCGATCTGGACAGATCTGAGGGGACAGTTTTGATGGCTCGTTTTACTAGCAGCTTGGAAATTTCCTGTACTGCTGCCTCCTTTTGCATGGGTGGTATGTCCGGCAGGTGTCTGGGAGATATAGGGAAATCCATGAAGGAGATACAGTATCCTCTGGATATTATTTTAAGCACCCAGCGGTCCGCTATGGACTCCCATGCTGCTGGGTGCAAGGACAATCGTCCCCCGACTGCCTCCAGAGTACAGCAGTCAGGCAACACCTCAGGGTTGCTGCCTGGGTCTGACCGAGAAAGGTTCTCGAGACCCGAAGTTCCACGGAACCCCTCTGCCTCTGGGACGGCGTCCATTCTGTCCCCCTCTGCCTCCGGGGGAAGAACAGCCCTGTGTCTCCTGGGAATACTGAGACTTCCAAAATCACATCATCTTTTGCCCTCTCTGGTTCAGAGAAAAGGACCTTTGAGGGTTAGAGAAAGTACAGTTGTGTACACTTACCATAAATGTAAATGTTTGAGTGTATTCACTGTTGCAGTCACCACATTTGGGTTATCTGCTGGCAGTAGCCCTCAGTCGGCCTGATTAACAAAGTCTTGGGTCCTGCGTTGGTTGATGTCCCTTCTTCCATGACGTCAGGTCATCAGGGGTATAAAACATGCAGCCGACGCCATTACATCAGTTTTTCTTACCCCATATGTCAGCTGCCACCCTAATGGGAAGCAATTAACTCTATAAATATACAAGGTTATACCTCCAACAAAAAAAAACAAATGTACCAAAAAGCTTTTGAGCATACTAAAGGAGAGTAGAGGTATAGCCAAAAGAAGAAAGGGGGCTGGAGGGAGGGTAACCAGGACTGCAACAGTGAATAACACTCGAACATCTACATTTATGGTAAGTGTACACAACCGTACTATGTTCTTCGTGTTTCACTGTTGCAGTCATCACATTTGGGTAGATTCCCAAAGCTAAGGATGGGAGGAGGAGGAATTTAGACAACACTAGGACCAGCTATAAGGCCCTGCAAGACTGCAGTGGCAAAGCCAGCTCTGGATTTAGAGAAAATTGGCAGATGGTAATGCTTGGTGAAAGTATGTAAAGAACTCCAGGTAGCAGATGTCCCTGGTACAGACGCCTCTGAGAAAGGCTGTAGAGGTAGATGCAGCCCTGGTAGAGTGGGGTCTGATCCCCTGTGGGATAGGTTTTCCATGGTGCTTGTAGCAGAAATGAATGCAATGGCCTATCCATTTGGAAATGGTTTGCTTTGAAATAGCCTTCCCCTCTGCCCCTGCAGCAAACGCCACCAGCAGTTGGTCAGATTTCCTTTGAGGTTTAGTCCTGTCCAAGTACAATCTAAGTTGTCTGTGCATGTCTAAGAAGTGCAGTATCCGTTCCCCTTTGTTCTGTGGATTAGGAAAGAAGGCCAGCAAATGAACGGACTGATTAAGGGCCACAATGGATACCACCTTGGGCATGAAGGAGGGATTGGTCCTGAGGGATACCCTGTCTGCATGAAAGATGATGAAAGGCTTCACAGCCATGAGGGCCTGTAATTCAGATACCCTTCTTGCTGAAGTGATTGCTAAAAGGAAAGCCATTTTCCAAGAGAGGAATTTTAAATCTGCAGTGGTAGCTGGCTCGAAAGGAGGAAGGGTGAGCTTTTCCAATACAAAGTTAAGGTCCCAGGCTGGAGTTGGGGCTCTCCTGGGTGGTCGTAGATTTTTGGCCCCTCTGAGGAATTGTTTAAGCAGTGGATGAGAGAAGAGGAGAGGTTCTGTGTTATAATGAGCTGAAATGGCTGAGGTGTGAATTTTGGAGGAGAAAGGTAGGCCGTTATGAAGCATCTCAGTTAAGTATTGTAAAATCTGAGGTAAATTGGGCACTGCTGTGCTCATCCTTTGAGAATGGTTCCAGGCACAGAATCTTTTCCATTTTTCAGCATAAGATTTTCTAGTACTAGGCATCCTTGCCTCTAAAATTATATCCATCATTGGTTTACTGAGGCATGGTAAAGGAGAGATTAGGTAATTAGCCAAGCTGCTAGGTTCAGTGTATGAAGCTGAGGGTGCAGAATCTGGTTCTCCTGCTGAGAACAATAGGGTAGGAGTCTGAGGCAGGTGCCATGGGGCCAACAGTGACACACTGCACAAGAGGGGTTACCAGTGTTGGCGTGGCCAGTCTGGTGCAATCAAAATTGTCCTTGGTTTGTCTTGTTTGATCTTTAGCAGTACTTTGGAAAGCAGAGGCAAAGGAGGAAAGGCATAAACGGATAGGTTTTTCTAGCTGAAGGACAGAGCATCCACTTTCCAAGCTTGTTTGTGGGGAGTCCTTGTGCAAAATTTGTCCAATTGATAGTTCTGGGGGGAGGCAAACAGGTCTATATCTGGGCTCCCCCATTTGTTTGTCAACATGTTGAAAATCCTTGAATCCAGTTTCCACTCGTGTGGGTCCATGAGGTTTCTGCTTAGTTCGTCTGCCAGTGTATTTAGTTTTCCTGGCAGGAATTGAGCTTGTAGATGCACTTGGTAGCTCAGGGCTGTATTCCACAATGCCATGGCTAGTCTGCAGAGGGAGTAAGAATGGGTACCCCCCCCCCACTTGTTTATGAACCACATAACAGTGGTGTTGTCCGTCTTTACCATTAATTGTCCTGGAAGAATGTAGTCCTTGAAGGCTGTCAGAGCATTCTGTACAACTATTTCTTTTTGATTGACATGCAAGTGCATTTGACTTGGATTCCATTTGCCCTGAATGCACTTCCCTGCCAGGTGAGCCTCCCATGCATAACCTGATGGGTCTGTTATTAGGGTTTGGGTGGCAGGGGGTGTTGTGAATGGGTAGTCCCTTGTTTTGGTGGCAGGCCTTTGCCCACCAAAGAAATTCTAGGTGTAGGCAAGGTACGACAGGAATCATTGCTTCTAGATCCTGAGAATGTTGACACCATAGGCTTTTTAGATACCATTGTAGTTTCCTTATATGCAGTCTTGCATATGGAATTAGAAGAATGCAGGAGGCCATGAACCTCAAGGCTTGTAGTATTTGCCTTGCAGATAGTAGGGTTTTTGTGGCCACTTGTTTGAAGTCGGTTGTCAAATAAATTTGTTTCTCTGGCGTGAGGAAAGCCATCTGGGAAGTTCTATTCAAGCTTGCTCCCAGGAATATGATTTGACAGGGTACTAGGTGTGATTTCTTTTTGTTTATGGTGTACCCCAGACAAGTTAGCACCCTTTGTACAAAGAAGACAAAACGCACCCAAATCTCAGCACAAAGGCCAGTAGTAGGGCTAGTAAACAATGTTTCGAATCACCACAGAAACGACTTTCCCATACAAAATCCAATTTATTAAGGAACAAACCAACGCACACAAAAACAGTACGTAGAGAAAGTAAACTTCCACGTTTCGTCCAAAACTTCATCAGATAACAATGCACATCTAAGTTACAATTAAATACCCTAATTAACATTCAAAACAACCAATAGAATTGAATAGTAATGAATAATTTATTACAAACTCACACAAAGGAATACCTCTAGATAAAATGTCACAATTTTAACATTTAAAATAGTGAATAGTAATACATAAAATACATTTTCATAAAATCCATTTGATTAAAATTAGTTAATATATATATCAATTAAATACAAGTAATAAATATATATTTGTAAATAAAATCAAATCCATGTGGTTTTACTATGCTACCCTCTGGTGGTACAAACTGATATCACAAGTAAATCTGCTGAACATTTAGTATAAACCTTTCTTAATGTGAATCATATACGTGCCTTGAATTACACAAACCAAAACAAGTTAAAGTTTTGCTGATCTCATTTTTAGGACAGGTGCCAGAGTAATCACATCATTAAAACCTGGGAACTTATTTGATTCTAAAACTATCTGCCAATACAGCTCCCTGTATGCAACAAGAGTTTCCCAACAGCCCCCCCTAGGGTCTAAAGGGACCACTTCCACCACAAAAAAATCAAAGTGTGCCCCTTCACAGACCAGAGTGTGTTTATAGAAAGAGTTCGTTTCACGCCTGGTTCTAATGTCATACAGGTGCTCGTAGATTCTTTGTTTTATTTTTCTTTCGCTTTTTCCTATGTAAAATGCTTCACATTTTCCACATAAAGCAATGTATATAATACATGTATATGTAATATATATAACATGTATATGTAATAAAACTACAAAGGGAGGGGGGGACACCCCTCTTGGAGAGACAAATAAGTGGACCATTAGACCAAATTGTATGTGATGGCAATAAATCCACCTACAACAACTTCAATATTTTTAACTATTCCCACATTACACTTACTAAGGTTCACTTTGAGTTATTTTCAAAAGGTTTTGGTTTTATCCCACAACGTAAAACTAATATTTTCCAGCTGCTCGTTGACATCAAGTTGTTTATTAGGAAGAAAAATTTGGAAATATTTTTTAAAGGGAAACAAATGACTTCAGGTGTTAATGATTTGACCCGTAAGAGCACTTTTAACCCCCCACTGCACCCTCAATTGAAAAACTTTGAGTTAACTCTAGAAAGAGAATTAAGGAGCTCCTTGAGAAAAGATTTTATTCGTCCCAATCTTACTACCAGTGAGGAGGACATTTTGGTGACCTTGAGTAATGATAGGGGAGTCCGGGTTATGAAACCCGATAAAGGTGGGGGAGTTGTTTTTATGGATCGTAACATGTACGAAGGAAAGATGTTAAATTTGTTGAATGATGTGGAAAAATATAGTGTTACCTCTATCAATGAGATAAACGTTGCTTACAAGAGAATATATGTTTTACTTAACGAACTGTTGTTGGAAGGGTTGATTGATCTGAAAACATACAAATTTTTGCATGTGGAAAAGCCCAGGATTCCATCAATTTTTGGAATCCCTAAAGTGCATAAGGACTTAGTGGATCCCCCCCTTAGACCTACTGTTTCCTCTGAAGGATCAGTCACAGCACCCCTAGCTAAGTACATAGACTTCAAGATTAAGCATTTGGTAAATGAAAATGAAAATATTTTAAAGGATTCCTGGCACTTTTTAAGGAAAATAAAACCTTTCTTACATGGAAAGACCACTGGCTTCGGCACCCTTGATGTCGTAGACGTATTTACCAGCATTCCACATGATATTGGTTTAGCTTGGTTTAAAGAAATGTTACTGCCCCTCAAAAGAATATCTCATAATGAATTTAGAACCATTTTAACTTTGATGGAAATTGTGTTAAAAAATATTTTTTTATTTTTTGAGGGAGAATATTACAAGCAAACCAAGGGAGTGGCGATGGGAGCGCATTGTGCACCTACGTACGCCAACATCATTATGGCTTACTGGGAGAATAAGTACGTCCTGATCCCCAGGTTAAAAAATATGTGGACATTGTATTGTAGGTTTTTGGATGACTTATGTTTTCTATGGAAGGGTACCGTTGATGATTTTGAGGTTTTTGTTGAGTACATAAATGGAACCACCAGTTTCCTTAAGTTCACAAAGCATTTTAATACCATGCAAGTGAACTATTTGGATGTGAATTTGGTAAAATCTGATTACCAGTTTGTGTCCAGGGTGTACAGGAAGAAAACCTTTTCAAACACCTACTTACATTTTACAAGTTCTCACCCATTTTATCAGAAGAGAAGTGTTTTAAAAGGACAGATGGTTAGAATATGTAGAATGACGTCTGACGACTCAATTTTTAACAAGGAATGTGATCATTTGAAGTTATGTTTTTGGATAGGGGGTATCCAGCTGAAATGATTGGACAGATATTTCAGGATGTTGGTGAAGGAAGGGTAGATTTGCACCCATTCTGGGTAAAGAAGATGATGATATTACAAGGACACCTAAAAACACCTCTAATGGTGGATTTTCCTCGGGCCTTACCATTACATATGATGGACAATCTGGTAGGGTTAGAAAGATTTCTGATAGGGAGTGGAACAATTTTGCAAAAGTATCTGATCTGGGACACATTTTTGATAATGAAACAAAATACATATACAAAAGGGGTTGTAATATAAAAGGAATTTTAGAAAAGAGTAGTAATGCCAAGCGATGTGACAACAACAAGAAGAAAAAATTTGGACTTTTTAAATGTGGGGCTTGCCCTTATTGTAAAAATCTTAAGACTGGCAGCACCTATTTTTTAGCAGCCCGTAAGAGGACGTTAACTCTTGCCTCTTTTGTGAATTGTAATACCAAGGGTATTATATACATTGCTTTATGTGGAAAATGTGAAACATTTTACATAGGAAAAAGCGAAAGAGAAATAAAACAAAGAATCTACGAGCACCTGTATGACATTAGAACCAGGTGTGAAACGAACTCTTTGTATAAACACACTCTGGTCTGTGAAGGGGCACACTTTGATTTTTTTTTTGTGGAGGAAGTGGTCCCTTTAGACCCTAGGGGAGGCTGTTGGGAAACTCTTGTTGCATACAGGGAGCTGTACTGGCAGATAGTTTTAGAATCAAATAAGTTCCCAGGTATTAATGATATGATTACTCGGGCACCTGTCCTAAAAATGAGATCAGCAAAACTTTAACTTGTTTTGGTTTGTGTAATTCAAGGCACTTATATGATTAACATTAAGAAAGGTTTATACTAAATGTTCAGCAGATTTACTTGTGATATCGGTTTGTACCACCAGAGGGTAGCATAGTAAAACCACATGGATTTGATTTTATTTACAAATATATATTTATTACTTGTATTTAATTGATATATATATATTAACTAATTTTAATCAAATGGATTTTATCAAAATGTATTTTATGTATTACTATTCACTATTTTAAATGTTAAAATTGTGACATTTTATCTAGAGGTATTCCTTTGTGTGAGTTTGTAATGAATTATTCATTACTATTCAATTCTATTGGTTGTTTTGAATGTTAATTAGGGTATTTAATTGTAACTTAGATGTGCATTGTTATCTGAAGTTTTGGACGAAACGTGGAAGTTTACTTTCTATACGTACTGTTTTTGTGTGCGTTGGTTTGTTCCTTAATAAATTGGATTTTGTATGGGAAAGTCGTTCCTGTGGTGATTCGAAACATTGTTTACTAGCCCTACTACTGGCCTTTGTGCTGAGATTTGGGTGCGTTTTGTCTTCTTACTAGTACTGTTTTCGCACCTTCCATTTTATCATTTACCCTTTGTACAAAGGCCAGATGATTCAAAAGTATGTCCTGGCTTTCTGCCTGACTTAAACAATCATCCAGGTATGGGTATTTTTGAATATTTATTTGCCCACAAAATGCAATGACTGGGGCTAGGCACTTTGTGAATGCATTAAATCCTGTAATTCCTTATTTTCAGCACAGTCGGGAATCAACATCATTTTCTGTTTAAGCAATCCAATAATATGTTGTTGATACTTTAACATATGAAACTGACAGTTTAAGGCCCTAATGGCCAAGGTTGTAGAAGTGTAAACCTTCTTAACCCATCTATCCAGCACCCTGGAGTCTCTATCAGAAGTGGTAGGGTTTTTGGCAGTAGAAGCCTTAATGCCCTTGGGTCCCTGTGAAATAGCCTCTGGATCCGCAATAGGATTTTTAAAAAGGAACTTGTGAGAAAGCAGAAACCCTGTAATATCTGTCAGGTTTTCTGGAAGCAGGAGGCAAAGAATCAGGGGGCCAAACTAGATTCCAAAAAGGCATCATCAGCAATGTCTAATACAGGAGGAATAGCTAAAGGCCTATGCTGAGGCAAGCATAAGAAATCCCTAAGCCTCTTTTTCGAATCAGAAAAATCCTGGCTTTCCCACTGGAAATGCTCCCTTAGAGTGTGCAAGGTTTCACCAAAAGAAAAATCATCTGGAGGGGAAGCAGAGCGAATAGATTCCTCTGCATCAGAATCCTCAAATAGATGAGGGTAAATCCAGATCATCAGAAAAATCAGAATCCTGGTCAGAAGATTCATAAAAAATTTCAGTCCTAGGTCTCTTAGAAGAGGGTGGTTGGCTTCCCCTGATTAAAGTTACAAGATCTTCAGCCATTCTTATAATTTGTTTTTTAGGCTTAGAGGCCTGAGCATGCAGCCTGGGCGTCTGTTTTCTAGGCATGGTTCGAGGTTTAGGCCTTAAAAAAAGAAGGAGACGTCTGTTTTATATGCAAGTCCGTAGGCCTGAATACACCCCTCAGAAACCAGTGCCTGCACAGCAGCTCCAGACCCATCCAAGGTAGAGACATCCGCAAGTTCCACAGTTGAAGCATCTCGCGGCATACTGGACTCTGAATGGGTCTCAGTAGAGGCCTGCGAATCAGAAGTAGCGGGTAATCAGGGCTGTGAAAGCGCCTCACTGTGTACCGGCAAACTGGCATAGAAGCGTAGTCGGCAGCTTTGGACCTAGGCGGCCTGTCTCTGTCTTTATCTTTGCATTTTTTTTTAATTCCGGTAGTTGGATGGCTTACCGACGACATTTCTGGACAACTGAACCGAGAACCGAAATACTTAGAGGCGAAATCATACTGATGAAGGATAGAGCGTTGATTAAATAAGGAGCAAAACCGACAGCAAGGTACGTCATGGTCAGGGCCTAGGCAAGGAATACAGTACAAATGAAAATCTTTCCGAGGTATTTGCTTTACACAAGAAATGCAATTATTAACTTTTACTGACATTGGTAAGGAGCAAGAAAAATTTCCCCAATGGGGTACTTAGCTATAGTTGAAGACTTCGGTTCTGAAACTTGCAAACAAAGATTTCAGGAGTCGGCCGACCGGCACGAACTGCTTCTGCTTCGGGCACCGCACAGCAAGAAAGACTGATGTAATGGTGTTGGCTGCATGTTTTATACCCCTGATGACCTGACGCTATGGAAGAAGGGACAGCAACCGAAGCAGGACCCAAGACTTTGTTAATCAGGCCAACTGAGGGCTACTGCAAGCAGATAACCAAAATGTGATGACTGCAACAGTGAAACACAAAGAATATGTGGATCCCGATGGCAGACAGTGTCTTCCCGTTCTTCTCACTCTAGACTGCCTCTTTGACGGTCTTACTGAAGAGTGTAGAACTGTCATAAGGGGCAGTGGCAAACGACGCCTTGAAGGGTTCAGAAAAATTACATAACCTGACCCAGGCGTTACGCCTCATAGACACGTCGGACTCAGCTGTTCCTTCCGTAGCATGGGAGAGGAGTCGCATAGACATATTAAATACCATTTTTAGAGTTGCCATCCTTGTGGAGAACGAAGCCTTGTCCTCCTGCAACATAGACATGGGGGGAGACTCCTCCAACTCCTTTACTAGGTCACGTTGGAGTCTAGTAACGTGGGCCAAATAATTCAGCTCCCTGATCGAAAAGGTAGCTGAAGCGTCCACCCACTTCCCTAGGCGGTCCATCATCCGTGACTCCCGGTCAGGAGGGTGGACCAAGGAACTCTCCTGGGCAAGTTCCTTCTTAGTGGCTGCTGCTATTACCATGGCATCCAAGGGGGAGCCCTTATTCCAGGATGGTCTATCAATGAGGGGCTTAAGATTTTATCATGTCGCTTTGGGATAGGCTCCATGGTGTCTGGTTCCTTTCATGCCCGCGAGGTGAACAAATCCACCAAAGGATCCACAGGAGGGGACACCCAAGAAATAGACGGGCCCATGCCGAAAGGCTCCAGGAACACAGACTCACCAGAAGAGGGTTTGGGGGCAGACCAACCTCCCCTCTGGTGCAGGATCTCCATGTCGTCTCCAAAGGAGCCATCCTCGGGAGGTGATCTTGGGGAACCCTCTCCATCATCTAAATCTGCGTCCTCGGTGAGGGACTCGGGGGAGTCAAAGTGCCTCCTCTTGCACGTATGCTTGCAAGGCACATCTCAGGTGGGGCTCTCTGGGGGGCGCTCGCAAGCCATTTGTTCCTCAGGGGGAACAGTCTGGGGCTCTTCGAGCACTGGCTGTCCCTCTGGTAAGACAATGGGGACCATAGACAGAGCCGAGGGGGGTCTGGGAGGAGTCCAAAGGGGTGTCAGGGGTCTTGATCCGGAGAGAAACCTTTCTACCACATCGAACGCTGAAGGAGAGAGAACCTCCTGGGAAACCAATAAAGAGGCTGGTCTCCCCAGGTCCGACATGAGAACTGGAGTTAGGCCCGAGGTGGATGAAGCTCTGAGGGAGGAAAACTGGCCTGACAAAGTCGGAGCCAATGGAAAAGGTTCCACACCCTTGGATCTGACACCCAAGCTCCGGCTCCAAGAGCGGCTCGGATCCGAGCTAGTCAGATCCAAAATGCTCCAGGCAGCTGTCGGCATTAAGGAAACAAGTACCATTGGCGCCGACCCCCTGACCAAAGTCAACCTCGGATCAGAGTACTCTGAAGCCGAAGGTCGGGTCAAAGAAGGAGAAATGGGTTGAAAGGAAGCAAGCTCCCCCCTCCAGAGGGAGGGGGAGCAGGCAAGACCCCCATCTGGATCTGTGTACGGATAAATTGCTTCATCATCTTATCCAGATCCGACAAGGAGTGGGTTGACTATGACGAGGCCACAGACTCTGAGCTGGCAGGTCGGTGTACCGAGGCCCAAGATGTAGGACATGTCTCCTCTGGCTCTGGGGAGAACCTCTGAGATCGGAGCTGAGGGGAGTCACAGGTCCATAGAGTTTTGCTGGGTGAAGTGAGGTCCGGGGACCTCTTCCTCTTTTCCCTCGTCTTCGACTCTCTCTCCCTTTCTCTAACTCTTTTCTGCTTCGCAACCACAGGCTTAGATACAGGAATTTGAGTCCCAGCCTGGGAGGGAGGGGAAGCCAGAGCAGCCGCTGTGACTGAAGCCGAAGACGAGGAAAGCGTCGGAAGGAGGAAGACCACCTTTGAGTGCCAACTTGGCCTTCCTATCCTTTAGGGCGCGGGGGGCAAAAATGCTACACTCCACACTAAGGTGGCCCACACCCAAGCACAAAACACAGTGTGTGGCCATCCACTGGGGATAGCTTACGGCCACACTCTGTGCAGCACTTCTCAGAAATGTTAAAGTTAGAAAGAATGCCTTGAAAAAAGACAGGCAAATGCTTTTTAAGAGATATACACACACACACTCACCACACTAGTCTATAGAAAACACTGAAAGGGGGGAGGGGCACCACAGAACAAACTACTCTGACTACCTAAAATCACTAACATTCGACGCCAAAGCGAAGGAGGTGGAGAAGGGGTACCTATACTAACCTAATCTGACAAAAAAATGAGAAAATTTTCTACTCTCAGAAAGTTTAATAACCCACTGCTAGCTGGAACTCAGAAGACACAATGTGAAGCAAATCGCGGCAAACGATATCTGGGGATGGAAGGCAGTGGAGGTGTACTATGGGTAAGTGGAGGATGCTAGCAAAAGTTGCCGGCTCGGAACAAGTACGGATCCGTAACCCACAGGCTGAAGACCAAATGAAGTAAACTACTTCAGATTGATATTTATGCATATTTTGTGTAAATATCCTCGGCACATTGTCCATATATTAGCATGGTGGGCCAGAATTTTAAAGGACAACTCAGCAAACAGGTTAGAAATGTTGCTGACCAAAATACAGTGGTCATTAAGAGAGAAAGTATGACTTATTTTATATTATGAATATCTTCCATATTAATATTTAATAACTTAAAACCAGATAAGAGTATACATGGTATTGCATGGTATCAAATTAAGGCTAGCATATTGCTAAAGTAGTCACACATATGTTGTCTATCTACCAGTTTGCAGATATACATATTTACATAAACATCACATCCGTAAACATCTTGAATGTTGCCTACCTAGACGCACTGAAGAACAGATTTTCACATGTTCAATCATCGCAAAGGTCAGGAGTGGCTCCTCAGATAAGTGGGGTACTCTGTACATGCCAAAACACCAAAGTTACTTTCCAGAAAAAGTACAGATACAAGTCATAATTTGAACCAGCGGGTGTTTATATGACACTCCACCGTATTAAAGGAAAGCCTACGCAATGCTGGAAAAACCTTATTCTTGTAAGGTGGTATCTAACTAGCACTGCTTTGCAGATACTTAAACTGATTTGTCCATTAAATATACATACCATAATTATGCAAATATTTCTAAACTGGAGTGACATCTACAAAAATGCTAAGCAGCAAATTGAAGATTACATCTGCATGAACAAATGTTACATTGATACTTAAGGTATATTTAGTATGGTTACAAAGATATTAAGATTTCCGTACATAATAAAGTTTATATATCAAATTACTTGTTCAGTATAAAAAATACCATTATGTCGGACTGACATTAATAACAACATTTTGTTGAGGAGTGTCTGTTGATTAACCTTTGCAGTTTGAATTGTTTGTAACTTTGAAAAGTTGAGACAAGTACATTTGTTTACAGCTAGTTTGGAAAACTGCGATCGCACGAATTTAGTTCAGGTGAAAGCTGCCCAGGCAAGAAATCTGCAGGTATCAGGTGGTGTGAAATTCCACTTGGGCTACGTGTGAAAGAATTTATTTTAAATTTAACTGAGGTAGAGCACCGATCCCAATGGACCCATTTCACTCTCAGCTACTCAGAGCAGTTATAAAGCTCCAGCTGAAAAAGTAGCTAAACTACAGGCTTGTCAGTTTGTAGTCCTACATGCACTGAAAGACCCCCCCCCAACAAAGTTTTACTGAAGCGTCAAAGTGAACAGTGTAATCCTGGAGCTATTAAACACTTCAAAGAACCGGTACTGCTATTTACCAGTGTCTGCAGCAGGAAAACAAGTTTTTTTTTTTTTCTAAATGTTGGAGAACGTGCTTGCTGTTTTTGCTCAAACATTTTAAAAAGTATAGTACAAAAAATGTACAGCCATCTGTTTTGAACTTGTGCTATTACACACATTTTTAAACTGCAGCACAAATGACTTCATATGTTAAATTTTCCTACTTCTGTTTCACTGCTACTCCTTGATTCCTTATACTACAGCATTACTAACACTTCATAAAAAACAAATTGGTAGTTTTCTGTGCTGTGTTTAAAACTTTCTATAAAACAGGTGAAGTTAGTCAAGTGCACCTCATACAAATGTATCACTATACAAAAGTATGTTCAACTATTAGGGTTGCCACCTTTTTAGCCATCTAAAGTGGGTCATTCTTACTGAAAACATATTTTGCCAGACAAACCATGCCATCATCCCATAAAAAATATTTTCACTTCATTACCAAAATAAACACAGTGATGTGCCATGATGCATCCTTGCACTACTTCATATATTAAGATGATTTAAATGTAGTATCACATTTTTCTGACATGCAGAAAAAAAGTCAGAAAATAATTTTCCTGCAAAATATCAAGACATTTACCATTTTTCATGTGCCACTCTGTCTCCCCCCGGCTTTTTTTTTTCAGGACAGTAAGTACAGTTGTGTCTACTTACCATAAAACTATATATTAGAGTACTTTCACTGTTGCAGTAATAACAGCATGGAGTTTTTCTTACTATGGTAATATCTGGCTGGTCCCAATTACCAGAGGCACTGCACCCTGACCATCAGACATGTGGGTAAAGGGTCATCAGCCAGCACCATCTTACAGGTCTTTCTTGCCTCGGAAAATGAGTCTACCAGAAGGAGCTCCAGGCACATAGCACAAGGCACCCAAAGTCTCCCACACTACAAGGGAAGGAACCCTAAAGAACCCATAAAAGAGAACATAGAGGGGGCACTGCGAAGGTGGATGCCGGCTTCAATCTGAAAGCATGAAAAAGGGGTGGAGGGAGAGAAGACTTACTGCAACAGTGAAGACATACTAACATCTATATAGATGTTAAGTACAGACAACTGTACTATGTTCTTTGTGTTTCACTGTTGCAGTCATCTCCTGTGGGAGGATACCCAACGCTGAGGAGAGAGAGGTGGAAGGATTAGTTATAGCCCTCGGCATGGGTCATCAAGCCCTGCATAGGGAACCCCTGCCCTAGCCTTAGAGAAAAGAGGTAAGGTGGTAATGGTTTGTAAAGGTATGGACAGTGGTCCAGGTGGCAGCTTCCAAGATGTCGCTGGTGGGAACTCCTCTGAGGAATGCTGTGGAAGTGGAGGCTGCCCTAGTGGAATGGGTACAAATAGACTTAGGGGGTGGTTTCCCATGTAGTCTGTAGCAGAAATGGATACAGTGTGATATCCATTTAGAAATGGTTTGCTTGGAAATGGACATCCCCTCTACTCCTGGGGCAAAGCAGAGAAGAAGCTGGTCTGTTCTTCTGAAGGGTTTAGTATGGCCGAGGTAGTATCTGAGTTGTCTGTGCACATCTAGTGAGTGCAGAATTCTTCCCCCTTGTTTTGAGGGTTATTAAAGAAGGTGGGTAGATGTATGGTCTGGTTGAGGGTCACATCAGATACCACCTTGGGCATAAAGGAGGGGTCAGTCCTCAGGGCGACCCTGTCTGCATGGAAAATGATGAAGGGCTCAACGGCCATGAGTGCCTGAAGTTCTGAAACCCTTCTGGCTGAGGTGATAGGTAGTAGGAAAGCAGTCATCCAGGAGAGGTATCTCAATTCTGCTAAAGCAGCAGGTTCGAATGGTGGTAAGGTTAGTTTTTCTAAAACATAATTCAGGTCCCAGGCTGGCGTGGGTGGCCTTCTGGGAGGTCTGATATTAGAAGCCCCTCTGAGGAATTGCTTAATCAAAGGATGTGAGAAGAGGGGCTGGTCTGAATCGAAATGAGCTGAAATGGCTGAGGCATGGATTTTAATAGAAGAGAAGGAAAGGCCACTATTGAGGAACTCTGCTAGGTAGTCCAGGATAAGAGGGATGGAAGGTCGTGAGGTACTGCCCCCTCTGGACTGGCTCCAGGAGCAGAATCTTTTCCATTTCCCTGCGTAAGATTTTCTGGTGCTGGCCTTCTGGCCTCTGTGATAATGTCTAGGACCTGTCTGCTTAACAGGGACCCCTTGTTTGTTTTAAAGTATTAGCCATGATGACAGTTTGAGAGTCTGCAAGTCTGGGTGCAGCATCCCCCCCCCCCACCCCCACCTGGGTCAAGAGGTCTGAGATCAGGGGAAGCTGCCTGGGAGGCTGTAATGTCAGCCTGCACAGTAAGGGGTACCAATGCTGTCTGGGCCAATCTGGAGCAATGAGGATGGCCTTTGGACTCTCCTGCCTTATTTTGATCAGTACCTTGGGAAGAAGAGGCAGAGGAGGGAATGCGTACACAAATAGGGAGAGCTCCAGGGGAAGGTCAACTAGGTGGTGATGCTCCCTGGTACAGGATTTTTTTAGCTGGTGGTTGAGGTATGAAGCAGCGAGATCCACCTCCAGAGTTCCCCACTCCTGAATAACTTGCAAAAAGATTTTTCTGTGGAGCTGCCATTCGTGGGGGTCCAGTACGTTTCTGCTTAGTAGTCTGCCATGGTGTTATTGACCCCTGGTAGGTATTGGGAAATTAGGTGTAATCCCATGGAGGAGACTGTCAGCTACAGGTTCACGGCTAGCCTACACAGAGGGTAAGATTGGGTCCCTCCCTGCTTGCTGATATATCACATTACTGTGGTGTTGTCTGTTTTGATAAGGAGAACCCCTGGACTGAGATGGGGTTTGAAGGATGTCAGAGCCTTTTGTACTGCCATAATTTCTTTCTGACTGATGTGTAAGGGAAGGTGCTGGGCATCCCAAAGACCTTGGGCGCACCTGCCTGCTAGGTGAGCGCCCCAAACAATGTCTGAGGCGTCGGTGGTGATGGTCTGGCCAGTAGGGCGGAGGATGAAGGGAAGACCCTTGTTCTTGGCACAGGCCCCTACCCACCAGAGAAACTCAGCCCTTATACACGAGATCAGAGGGAGAGTGCTGACACCAAAGGTTCTTTAGATACCACTGAAGTTTCCTCGTGAAGCCTGGCCAGAGGAATTAGAAGGATGCAAGATGCCATGTAGCCCAAGGCTTGCAGGAACTACCTCTCAGTGAGGTGACTTCTGGAAGCCAGCTGGGTAAAGTAAAAAGGCAGGAAGCTATGCTTTTCTGGGGACAGAAAGGCCATTTGGGATGCTGTGTCCAGCAGTGCTCCCAAGAAAATATTCTTCCTGGAGGGTGTTTGTTTTGATTTCTTCTCGTTGATGGTGAACCCTAGGGAAGTTAGGAGGGTTTTGACAAAGAGAAGGTCCTGGAGCAGCTTTTCTTTGCACTCTGCCTGAATGAGGCTGTCGTCCAGATAAGGGTAAATCTGTATATTTCTCTGTCTGCAAAATGCTACGGCTGGGGCTAAGCATTTGGTGAATACTGTGGGTGCAGTAGGTAAGCCAAAGGGTAGCGCAGAAAACTGAAAGTGTTGTGAGCCTGATGTGAAGCACAGGAATTTCCTGCAGGATTCCCTTGTGGAGATGTGGAGGTAGGCATCTTTTAGGTCCAGGGTCACTAGCCAGGCATTTTTTTGTCAGCCTAGCCAGCAGCTGCTGAAAAGTTATCATTTTGAATTTGGGGACCACCACGGAGGTGTTCAGAATGGATAGATCCAGGATGGGGTGCCAAGTGCCCTCTTTTCTGGGAACAAGGAATAGCCTGAAATAAAAGCATTTGCCTGTTTGATCCGAGGGGACAGGTTCTACTGCCCCCTGGGATATGAGAGTTTGCACCTGTTTCAATGCCCCTGCCCACTGATTTGGAGGCAAGTCTGGGTACCCTCTTGGAATTGGGAGTTTGTTGAAAGAGAATTTGTATCCCTGAAAAATGATCTTTAAGACCCATAGGTCCTTTGTTACAGAAAGCCAATTTTCTTTGCAGAGGGAGAGCCTTCCTCTTAGGTTTGGTGAGTGAAAGGAGGGCAGAGGGGGGAGAGGGAGTCATTGAGAGTTTTTGCCATAGAAGGGTGACTTAAAACTCCCTGCCTTTGGGGCAAATGTGGTCCACTGTTTGGTTCTCTGCTGCCCCTGGGATAGTGACCTGAGTGGTCTGTTCCTGCAGGGCTTACCTTGGCCCTGACTGTTAGGTATAGGGAAGGACCAGTGCTTAGAGGGAAAGTTCCTGCTGAACCTGGGAGGTTGAACCTGAAAGGAATCTTTTACTGTCTGCATAGACTTTGCTTTGTCTTCCATCTTTTTAAGCACCTCTTCTGCTTTTACTCCACAACAAGCGATCCTTATCCAGGGGTGCATCAATTAGTTTAGACTCGACATGATCAGGGAGAGGTTGTTCCTTCAACCATGTCTGTCTAATAATGACAGATCCTGACACTGCTACCCTGCTTGAGGCTTCTAGGGCATCATATCCACAGTGTAATGAGTGTTTGGCCACTTAACAAGTAGAGTGCAGTAAATCTGCTAACTCTTTCGAATTGGCACAGTCAGGAAAGGTTGAAAGCTTTTGTTTTAATAGTTCCAAAGTGTGTTCATATTTTAACATATGGAACTGACAGTTGAGTGCTCTGATAGCTAAGGTTGCAGAGGTGTATACTTTTTTACCCCATCCGTCCAGAGCTCTGGAATTCTTGCCAGAAGGAATAGGATTCTTGGCAGAACTAGTCTTAGCTCCTTTAGGTCCCTGTGTAATAACATCCGGGTCTGCAGCAGGATTTCTATACAGGTATTTGAGAGAGTCCGGTATTCCATTATCTGTCAGGTTTACTGGGAGCAGGTGGGAGGGCATCAGGGGATAAGCTGGATTCATGAAAAACATCATCCACCACTTCTAAAACAGGGGGAATTGGCCAGGGGTCTGTGCTAGGGAAGGTACAGAAACTAAGTCTTTTCTTAGACTGGGGGAAATCCTGAGATTCCCATTCGAAATGTTCCCTGAGGGTGTGAAGGGCTTCCCCAAAGAAAAGGTCTTCTGTTGGGGAGGCAGAAGGAATGGATTCCTCTGCATCTGAATCCTCATAAGCAGTCAGAGGTGGTTGTCCCTCTTCAAAATCTGAATAGTCAGATTCCTCAGAATCCTGTTTTGTCATAATTTCTGGAGAAGGGTGTCTTTTCCTTTTAGAAGTTGTGGTCTGACTACCCCTGATAAGGGAGATGAGATCCTCTGCCATTTTAAGCATTTGTGCTTGGGGTGGTGGAGCAGGAGCAAGATGGTGGCTAGAGGCAGATTTTCTAGGAGTGGCCTGGCTTCTAGGCCTAAGAGTATCTGTCAGTGTGAGGGAAACGGTAGTCGGATGAGAAGACGTTGTTTTTTGTCTAGATTCAGTACTGCGAGAGGCCACAGAAGCCGGTTCCTTGTGTTGCAGCTCCAGACCTAACCGAGGCAGAGACAGCCAAAGGATCGGAAGACTACGAAGATTTCTGCAGCATACCAGACTCCGAAAGGGTCTCAGTAGAGGCCTGCATAGATATCAAATCGGGCGTCAGGGGCCACGAAAGCGCCTCACTGAATTCCTGAGAACTGATGGCCTGTTTAGTGGTAGAGTTGTCAGAAGGCTTCACCATGTGTGGTCTGTCTCTACCTTTATCTCTGCATTTTTTTCGAAATGTCCACAGATTGTCTGACTGACCCCATTTCGGAATGCAAAGACAGAAGACGAAAATACCTGTCTACAAAGAGAGCTCTACGGCGAATGGTTCTCGGGTTAGAGAGGACACAACTGGCAACAGGGGATGTCGTGGTCTGGGCCTAAACAAGTGATGCAGTATGAATGGAAGTCTCGGTGTGGGATCTGTTTTTCACAGGCGAGACAATTGTTAACTTTTTCGGACATCTGTTAGTGCAAGAAAAAAGGATCCCCAATGGGGTATTTAGCTTTAGACGTTTTCAGCTGAAATTCAAACTTTGGTAGTGACCAACCTGCTTCTGCTATGGGCTCCATGGCAAGAAAGTCTGACGTAATGGTGTCAGCTGCCTTGCTTTATAGCACTGACAACCTGACGTCAGACTACAGGCGACAGCAGCCGACGCAGAAAAACACTGACTCTGGTATTCGAGCCGGCCGAGGGCTACCACAGGATGGATAACCCACAGGTGATGACTGCAACAGTGAAACACAATGAACATCCATGTTTTTTCCCTGCTGAGGCTGTATAAGAGAGAGAACTAAAGTTGTTTTGCCAAAAATCGGTGCAATTTGAATCACTCTTGTTCCTTCCTAGCTGATTTTCAGTAATACCCTGGGGATGACTGGTATGGGATGGAATGCGTAAAGAAACAAGACCTGTCCATGGAAAGGAGATGGCTCTATCCTCCAGGCCTTTGGATGCTTGACCACTGTGCAAATCTTTTGTAGCTGGCAGTTTTCACCTGAAGCAAAAAGTTCTTCTGGCACAACTCAAGTAAGGTACACATGTTTGAAAACACTCTTGTTCAGGGTCCAATCATAAGGATTCACTTCTGACATGCTGAGTGATCAGCAAAAGTTATTTTCCCTAGCAGGTATTGGGCAAGAAGATGAAGGCCCAGAGTTTGAGCCATGTCCCATAAGAACATGGTTAGGCAGCACTGAGTATAGTAATGAATGCTCCCCTGTTTAAGCATCCTATCATTGTGGTATTGTCTGTCTTTATTAGCACAGTCCCGGGCTGCCTTGGAGACCAGCATCTCATTGAGAACAACCATTTATTTTAGATTTGTGTTTTTTTTTTCTTCAGAAAATTTTGCTCCCATTTTCCTTGAGATTGGAGGCCACTGGGATGTGCTCCCCAAGCCAAATCTGAGGCATTTTTGGTCAGAATGTGGGTTGGGGGGAGGGATCCTGAAGGATACCACTATGTTTCAATTTCAAGCAGAGAACCACCACTGAAATTCTTTTTTTAGACAGGGAAGGAGTGGAATTTCATGGTTGAGGGACTGATGATCACAAACATTTTTCAAGTACCACTGGATATTCTTCATATAAAGTCTGCCTAGCGGAATCATTAAGTGCTGCCTTTAGCTCCCTTGGAACCCTGCGGCACAACTTCAGGATCAGCACTAGGATTCCTAAAAAGATGCTGGTGGAAATCTAGGACCTGGTAGAAAAGTATGGAGTCTGGCTGCATGAATGAGTCAAATATCATCCACTACGGACTTCCAACATGGCTGAACAATGACTCATGGCTTATATCTAGCTCTCTCAGTATGAAAACTGAAACTCAACACAGAATGCCAGTAGACTTGTGTTTATGAGTACTGCCTGGATGCCAGGGAAAAAAAAATACAGAGGACCTGGGGGAAAAAAAACTGCTACAAAAAGTGAGGCTATCTGGCAGGTTTCAATGCAGTTAGAGTGACATTCTATACTAGGAAACTTTCTGTAGTGTTTTCGGGGTGAACTAATTGCTAAAGAATGCAATTGTTTCATGACTTCCAGCATCTGCCAAAGATGTGAGCAAAAGCCCCTGCATGAGTATTTTTACAAGTAGATGCTAAATACTGCCAACTTCAGCAATGGGGGTTTTACCTGGGAACTAGAAGTCTCATGACAAGAATTGCTGTCATTCTGCAAGCTAAGCAATCCCAGCAGTAATATTTTAGATATGATTTTGAGAAATTTCTTAGAGAGACAGAGCATTCTGTCTTCTCCCTCTACTCAGTTCCACACAGACTCCTCAGATGTGACCTCTGTCTGGCATACAAAGTAATCTCAAACCCCACCTTGAAGGGACTGCAGCCCGACTGCTGCATATCCGCATGTCAAGCTCCACTCAAGTAACCCGTACACGAAACCTCAACCTTATCTGTAATATCAATAGAACTTGCAGGTGGGACAGATTTGTGTCCCAGAAACTTCCCTCATCTGTGGAACAGACTGCAGCTCAACGTCAGAGTACCTCATTAACCCTTTTTAAGCGCAACCTGGATAACTGGATGGGAAACAGAAAATATACCCTGGGATTCCACCTGTGCCCCTGCTGGACAGGGGCTTTGGGTGCTGACTTGTCTAAACATGGGCTAAACTCTTGGCTAGGCTTATAAGGGCCTCAGGGTCATTAGCCTAGTCACATCCTATGACAGGACAACAATGCAACAAGAAGCATTCACCACATCTGCCTTGCTGTAATAAAATAAGTTTCTAGGGAACAGCATAGCTCTCTTAGATTCAGTCAGGAATATAGTGAAGCTTAGTTTAGATGTTTTTCTTTATTCATGCGAGTCTGTACTTCAATGTTATTTTAAATATTTCCTATGGTTTTGAACTCTGATGTCACTGTGAATATATATACTCTGAGGTTTGATTTATGCACACACACACATGGGAAAGGCTGGCACAGGTTTACTAGCCATGCCCCCTTCTGCCCAGACTATAAGGTAGTTACCACTGCCACCAGTCACTCATCAGCTACTTTAGGTCACTTAAAGGGTGTCCAATTGTACTGTGTAATTTTAAACCCAATACAAATGGTAGTTTGCCAAACAGCAAGTCTATTAGGAGTGGCCCACACAGTATCACCAAATAAGCAAGTACTCTCAAAATTTAAGTATCTCTACACAGATCAACCACAAAGAAAAGTTTATATTTAACAATAAACAAGAACAAGAAAATGCTCAGTATATATATATACTGAGCCTCGCCCCTCAGTTCCAGCCATGACATCATGGACCCCGGGACTCATTCTGATCCGAGGATCTTGGAGCAGAGGTAATTAAGGTCATGGGCGACTCAAAGCAGTGGGATCTGATGAGCTAGGCAGTGCTGAAGCAGGCTTACTTGGAGCTGTCAAGTCTATTGGATCTGAGGCAGCAGACATAGATCTAGGCACCAACATCCTCGGATCAGACTCTTTACTGATCTTAGGAGGAGGCTCAGAGGAAACCTTGGACTCTGTGCTTTTTCGCCTCAGAGCCGTGCAAGTCCTTAGCGGGGGTGGTTGAGCCCTGGAGAAGAAAGTTGAGCAGGCAGAAGCCCTTTTAAAATTAGTTTGTTCCTACGTTCCTGGACTGCCAGTGGAATTAAACCTTCGCAGATCTTCCAAGGAGAATCCAAGTGAGCAGCCCCCAAACAATAAACACCTTTCACATGTGCGTCTGTGTGGGATTTTCCTATCACACTGCAGGCACCTCCTGACTCGTAGATTTATCCACAATTTTAATATAAAAACTACAAAAATGCCCTAAGGCAACCAATCCTAAAAGGAAAACGGCTACAAAATGTATAAAAAATACGGAGCTAGAAAGTTTTTTTTTTTTTTTTTTAAAGAAAGGGCCAAGGCCCGAAGGGATAGAAAAGATAAGTAGCCTTATCTCAGTCATAAATTAAAATAGGAAAAGCAGGAGTTTAATATGTAGAAAGAAGATTTTAAAGTACAATAAAAGGTCGAAAAAGTAATAGCAGTAAAACTTCACTTAACCGAGAACTTGAGCACTAGAGAATGTGTCTGCATGCAGTGGCAGTAAACAAGATCTGAGGAGGTAGAGCTAGGGACAGAGAATTGTGGGTAAAGGAGGAGCTCGAGCCTGGAAACTATAGTCTGTTGAAGGTGGCCGAGTTGGATCAGAGGATGGCATACATGACCCATCAGTGAAGCAGAATGAGGGACAACATCAGATCAAAAAGTTTTGTAAGATGTGACATAGGCTCAAATGGATATGTCAAGAAACTGTATAAAAGTTCAACCTGCCAAACAGTGCACACATGTAACAAAGGATAGAACAAGACATTTAAAAAAGGTAGGAATAACTTTTTAATGCAATGACGCTTTCTGTAACGTCTTTCGCTGTCAACTGTCTCACAGATAAATACAAAAAAGAAAGTAGTGAACTATATTAAAAATGTAGAGTGCAAATAGCTATGTTACAGGAGACACACTTAGAAAGAACTGAACATGTGAATGTGATAAAGAAAAGTTTTCAGGAGGGTTATTCAGTGGAATAACTGGTAAAAAGGAAAATAGAAGTACTTATATTAATTGCAGGAGCAGCTCCAATTGTGATAGAAAATAAAAAAGATAATAATGGCAGATCTGTAGTGCTAAGGGGCTACTGGCAAGGGAGAAGGATTGCAGTGGAATGTACTTATATTGCACCTAAAACTGCTATAATGGAGCTTAAGAAAATTCTGGGAGAAATCATCCAGTTTTCAGCAAGGAATATTTCTTGTAGGTGGGAACTGGAATGTGATTTACAGCAGTGAAGATGTATCTGGGGGGCTCAGAAGGTATTGCATAACAAAGGAGGGTAAACATTTGAAGAAATTTATGAAAATATTTGGCATGGAAGTTGTGAATTTAGTAATAGGAGTTGAGTGAATTTATATATTATTCCCCAAGATATAAAAAACGGGCTAGGCTAGACCATTTAAATTTCCCAGGGACATGTGCATTTAACTGAAGGTCTTGATACGTACCCAATAACTATTTCAGATCATGCATCAATAATAACTAAAATAAAAACAGGGTAATGAAATAAAAATGAGACACTGGTGCTTTCCCA
The DNA here is from genome assembly GCF_019279795.1 of Protopterus annectens. NCBI lineage: Eukaryota > Metazoa > Chordata > Ceratodontiformes > Protopteridae > Protopterus > Protopterus annectens. Next base: position 1,342,995,865 of record NC_056726.1, on the reverse strand, counting down.
CCTATCTGTTGAAGAGAGGAATTTAAGGAATGGGTAGCAGAGATTATTCAGGAGCTATTAGAGAGGACAGAAGTTCCTTCTGAAAAAACAGCTACGGAGTGGGATAAAATTAAGGTTGAGTTTAAAAACAGGGTGGAAATAAAAGGGAGCTATGGCTAAGAAGTAACAATAATTATTTAGAAAGGACTGACAAACACTAAAGTATTGCAGAATAGGGGGAATCTCAAACAACAACAGGAGGATCAACTGCAGAATGCTAAGTAGAAAATTAGGGATTACCTCGATAATATGCATGATTTTAGAAAGACTGCTGTTTTTGAGACCTGTTTTTGATAACACTAGAGCACAAAAACTTTTAACACTACCATTCAGGCAACAAAAAGTAGAAAGGGCTGTCGCCAAGCTTAGGGAGCCTATAACAAAGGAAGGTAACAAGATATCCTATAGAGGTATTAGAAATATTTCAGAAACTCTATGAAAGTCTGTATAAACTTCAGGAACAACAATGGGACCACCACAGCAAAGCACACATATTTATTAAAATAATAAAAAGATGAGCGCTTTCGGAGAGGTCTCCTTCTTCAGATCAATACACAAAAGTAAAACAGTAAGCACTTAAATACATGCATCTAACCAATCAAATTACATCACATTTCAAGTAATTAATAAAACAATTATCTACTCCTGGCTTTTAAAATAGGTTTTAAAGGTATAAAACCATTTAGACCTGGTGGAATATCTGCTCTCAAGTCAACTATCCTGCGTGTTTCTTTAACCTTGGTAGCATTAATTACATCACCACCTCTAAGAGTGGGAGTACACACATCCAAGGCCATAAACTTAAAACCATGCTGTGGATAAGTATTAATATGTTGTGCTACTGCACTTATTTGTATGTTCTTACGTAAATCACCTATATGTTGTAAAATACGTTCCTTTAACATACTATTGGTTTTACCAATATAGAAGCACACACTGTGTGCAAGTAGCTAAATAAATCACATTTTAGTTAAACATGCATAACCGGTATAAGTAAATTTTGTGTGTGTAAAGGGATATATAAATTCATTACTGGTCTGAATATATTTTCAAGCTTTGCACCTATTACAAGGATGTGTGCCAAGCGTATTGCTGTATAATCTACCTAGGTTACCATGCATATTCCTATGACAAACGTTTTAGGTTACGATTTCTTTTATAGCTGAAACACGGTATCTCACCCACTACATTCCTAATTCTATCATCAGACAATAATTTCCAATTGCTCTGTATTATATCTTTAATGTACTTAAAATCAGTACTAAATGCGAACAGTATTCTAACTCTAGATGTGTTTACCAAACCACCATTATTTACTTCTCTAGTATTTCTAGTATACCAAGGTCTGCCTTTCCCATTCTTCATAGATCTAACTTGTTCTGACACCCTTCTAACATCTTTAGTCCTATAACCCTGCTGTATTAAATGCACGTCTGTCTTTTCCAACTGATGTAAAAAGTCACTGTTCTTACTACAAAGTCTAGATGTTCTCAATAACTGATTATTCATAATATTTTTAAAAATATATTGTGGGTGCATACTTCCTCTAACAGGGCATTCTTCCAACAGGGTTTATGGTATAAGGTAGTTAAGGTAGTATATAGCTTCCCTTCATCTACCTTCAATAACATATCCAAAAACTCTATAGATACTGAAGATGAATGTGTAGTAAAACCTTAAAAATGTAGTTCTCTTTTCTAAATAACTGACAAAGACATTTAATTGTTGTGCATCCCCTTTACACAAAATAAACACATTGTCTACAAATCTACGATATAGCCCTATATAGGTTAACCACGGATTTGTATAATTTAGAATATATTTCATCTCCCACTCACCCAGGATCAAATTAGCATAACTGTTTGCACAGGGTATGCCCATGGCTACACCCCAGCGTTGTAAATACAGTTTATCCTCAAAAACAAAAACATTATTATACAATATGATGTTCAGTAGCTTACATATACGTTCCATACTGGATCTATCCATATGTGCTATTCTTGCATTAAAGTCACATATATAATCTGGTCCTACATCATTGGGAATGACTGTAAAAGTATGTACATCCAGGGTCACTAAAATGAAACCCAGACTTGTATCACTAGTATCCATATATTCACATAACTGTTCCAAAAAATGTGCAGAATCCCTGAAGACAGTAATAGCCTTGTTCACCATGGGTTTGAGTTGCCCTTCCACCCATTTGGAAATTGTTTCTGTAATCCAACCTGTACCATTAACTATAGGTCTTAACGTAGGACTGACTTCAGACTTGTGTATTTTAGGTAAGCCTAAAATTATAGGAGTTTTTGGTATGCTCAACTAAAAAAATTATATAAATCTTTAGAAAGGTCTGTCAAAAATAACTCTAAAAGACCATTTTTTTACATTATTAATAATTTCTTTGATTATTTTCAGATTTAAACTTGTGTATATAGCCTCATCTGTCAACATGTTATTCATGATTTCTACATATTGCGAGTGGTCTAACAACACTATTGCAGCTCCTTTATGTCAGCAGGTTTTATTATATCTTTATCAGCTATAAGATTTTTTTAAAGCTTTTTTCTCTCAAACTCAAATTAAAGTGCCCTGGTCTATGTAGAGACAAAATATGTGTTCATTTCATTTTCACACACTTTTAAAAATGTTTCCACAATCGGTTGTGAAACTGGCATAAACATACTTTTTTTTTTTAAAACTGTTATATGTACCATTAGTTAAATCAGAAAACATACAATGTAAATTAACATTTCTAGCAAAGTGATGTAAATGCAATACCACATCACACTGTTTGCTAGGCAATGCTGGCACAAATGACAACCCCTTATATAAAACAGCAATTTCTACATCAGTCAGGCACTTCTGAGAGAGATTAAATACCAGTTTAGTCATCTCTACATAGGACTGTCCATGGAAAGTTTCCTTCTCTTGCGATTGTTGCTGAGCAACCCGTTTCTCCTGTTGTTCTCCAGCATTTTCACTTGCAAAGGCAAGCGAATAAGAAGTGGTAAAAAGTCACATTAGGCTTTGGTCTCACTCCCAATTCGATGTTTTTAGTGGCTAGTTCGGAAAAGCTAAAATTAGTAGTGGACACTTCCTTGGCCATTGTGTTAATGGAAGAATTAAATATGCCTAGGTCAAAGGTAGATGAAGCTCAATTACTAACAGGGCAGAAGGAGGAGAGACAAAAATTGTGATGTATAACAAATCTACACGAAAGTCCCCAGGAATAGATGGTATATACTTGTGGAAGTGTGGAAGCTATGAGGGGGAAAAAACTGATAAAGACCTGGAAGGTTTTGTTTAACAGTATTTTCAGATAAGTACCAACATCCGGAAAGAACGCAGTGGCAGCTGTAACACCTAAAAAGGGTAAAGATCCATTGAACGTAGCGGAAATGTAGTAAAAAAAAGTGTTTCTTACTTTGGTGGTGTTATAGGTGGAGGGGATGTTATTTACATGTGCGTTGTAGTTTTCTACGTTACGATGCACACTTTCAGTGTTCCGAGTTTTTGTTTTAATACTACAGGTTTTCTGTTTTCTTAAATAGCAGCTGCTAACAGCATTAAGACAAACAGATTATGTAAGGTGGGAAGTACCCACAAGCAAGAAAAGCTACACATTTCCCTGTGCCTGCGATATGCCATGCAGACAAAGAAATTCCTCTGCCAATTCAAGAGACGCTAAGCTTAAATAAAGGTGGTTGGGTTTTCCCCTTTCTTTGACACTAAGACAAAGAAATGAAAGTTTTATGAAGTACACGTAGTTTCTGGTAACTAAAACATACTGAAACATTGAAGGGAGAAGATAAGCCCAATGGCTGAGTTATTTAGGAGTGGGCAAACTTTTCATTTAAATGCTTACTCTATTTGAATTCCTGACACCCCAAAATGAAGACCACAATGCTGATGGGACTGTTTTTCAAACTCTGTGCTCCACCTAGAATAAGTACCTATAACATGACATGTTTCTCCATTTAGTTACAGTAACATGCTGTGAGAATCAACTCTTTAGATGCTCTTAGAACTCAGAGTTGATGCTTTGTAACAGCATTTCTTTTGATCTGTGCTTACTTTGTGTTTCTAAAAGCTAGATATAACTTATTTATAACAAAAGTGAAGCTGAGTTTCATTAATATATTCAAAGCTGTAGTCCTTTAAAAAATTCCCAGACTCACTCCCCCAAACTCTTGCTAGGGTATGAAAGTTGACAGCTCTACTCATTCACTAGCAAACTGCTTTGATCATTTCAAAGAGCTACTAAGATAAATTACTATTTCCCTTTCTGATGGATAAAAACAATTTTAAGGTCAAAAAGGCAGTGCTTCAGTTTACATAAATGTAACTGAATAAACTATCCCTGTTCGTATAAATATTTCTTCAAAAATTAAACACTTAAAAAAAAAAAAAAGTTTAATTTCATCCGTTTACAACACATTACAGATATTCTTCAGATGAGATAACTAAACTGCGGTTCAGTCTGCCTGAATTGGTGGCAGCACAAGATGATGAGAGATCCTACAGCACTTTCTAAAAAATAGGAAATATTTTCCTTTCACAAAAAATCATTTATACAATTTTAATCATGACAGACAATACAAGGGAAAAAGTTTAACAGAATCAAAATCACCCAACATACACTGGGGGGGACAAATTTAAAAATTACCTATTGCTTATAACTTCAGGTTTCTTACGACATCCTACAACACAGCATGCCACTATACATCAGGTTAGTTATCTTGCCATAACAAGCTGTCACTCACTACTTGACCTCTTACCTCTGTACTGATGGAAGGGTAACTAACCTCAGGACTGCCTAATATTTACTTCATACTGTTAAACGTTCACACTACAAAAAAACTAAATTCAGTTTAACTATGGAAGAAAGATCTTAGCAAAATCATTCCAGCAGCTTGCAAACTGCATCATGAAATTCAAAATAAGAAAGTCTACATGAGATTTAGGGAAAACTGAAAATAACCTTAAGGTGAACAAATATACCATTTAGAGAAGCTGTGGGTAAAACCGTACACTTATTAAAACTCCAAAAATGTGTAATGTATATGAAAACTGTGTTCTACTTAAGCTTTCTGAAAGCTTAACTTTCTACAATGTCAAATACATGCTATGCAAGCATATGGTGAAATGCCATACAATCCTTAAGTTCAATATCAGCTGTGGATGCCCCTTATTGTCACTTTGGGTTACACATTTAAAATAAATGGATAGATATTTGACTCAGGCATGAGCTACTTAACCTTGCCGACACCTCTGATTTTTACATGTAGTACTACTCTGTTCTTCATGGGAATGACTAAAAATTTGCAGAGCCTTTCTAAAGAGCACCTTCCATCTAAGAACTCCCCTGTTGGATCTTGTCTCCTGTGGGATTTGCACTTTGCTGAAAAAGCTGATCTTACTTCAGTTTGGGCTTGCAGCTTCATATCAATTGATGCCCGTCTTGGAAGACATTGTTTAATGGTAGTCACACCAGTCTCCCTATGACTAGCTTCTGCAATGTCTTAAAGGAGAACTGCACCCACAGATGCAAAAAAACATGTTTATTTCATCATGGTTTGGCGTTTCCTACATTTTAACACCAAACTATTTACAGGTTTTTAAATGTTTATACATAATTTCTGAGTCTGACCGCATAGGGTCCAGCATCTTGAAGTGATCCTGATTGTTTAATCTGCCTCTAGGTATCCTACAATACAGTGCCTGTCTGTAAAAAAAAAATTACATCACACAGGCTTCTACCTAAAGCTTCTGTCACTGCATTGACTTTACATGCATACACTACTGTCTTTCAGTCAGTTTTAAGTTACATTTCATGCCGTTCAATAACTACTTAAAAGACAAACAATGCAAATGCCACAGAACAGACTTTCAAAGTGCTTTTTACTGTTGCTTCTTTTTAGAATGGCTAAATTGCAGTCTTTTCTGAAGCCTGAATTGTACTACTACTATTCTCTCATCCCCCTTCACACCTAACTTTCCTAGCTGTCAAACTGCTAAGGATAATTTGAGCTGTTAACTGCTGTGATTGACAGCTCACAGCAGGAGACTTGACTCATGTACTGTTCTCTTATTCTAGCCTTTAATTTTTTTTTTTTTTTTAATTTCTCCACATCTTTTGGATTTCTAATACCATAATGGGAAAGGACTTCATTCCTAAGTCAAAGTAGGATAAAATGAAAATAAAAAGCAAAACCAACAAAATCCAGGTGCCTCTGCAGTAAACCACCAGAGGTCCAAGAATAAATGCAGAGAAAAAAAGCAAAGGCAAGGATCCAGTTTCTTCAACCAACACAGCTGTTTATTAACACAAGTGCTTTCACTAAATGCTTCTTCAGGTGTATCTACATTGTTGCTAAAACACCCATTTTATACTATCACCACAAATCATGACAAAACCATTTAACTAAAGAAAAATGCTTCTAAAAACATATAAAAAAATATATACATTTAAAAATATGTACCAAATGCAGAAAAATATGTACACATATAACACATTTAAAAACATCATCTACGCAATGGTCTATTTTTTAACAAATTAGCCCCGAGTACCTTCTCATGGCGCCTGTGTGCTTAACACAGAGCGCGCCATGAGAAGCTACTAATTTCAAGCTGTTACCTCCGAGTGCCTTCCTGAAGCGCAAGACACTGTAGTACACATTTGTAGTTGAACCTAATGTAAAACACACTGAAATCATAACTGAACATGTAAACTACATTATACAGTTACGATTCAGTGTGTTTTTACATTAAGTTCACATTAAAGTTTTACTTCTAAATCCATTTAAAAGATTGTTGATAAAGCAAGTGGTGGCAGCCAATCATATTCTTGCAATCCGAGCCACCACTTGCGTACCGTTTGGCATTAATCATCTAGTGTGGATTACTTCAATTTTCCATTTCTCTGCTTACTTAGATTTGACAGAACCTTACCTATTTAATTAAAAGCAGTTATGTGTAATAGAAACTTACCCTGGCTAGTTATCCATATGTTTTAGTATAATTATTCATCTTTAACACCATTTTGGTTACCAGGGTTTACATCACACACTCCAGTTAAAAAGGCATTGAAACAGATGTGAACATTATAAATTTTGGCACCCCTTGTGCGTAGAGCTAGTGTTACATTTGTAAAACAACCTGAAAATGTGGCGGGGCGGGCCGTGTTAAAAAAAAATGCGCATGTGGTGAAATGCGAGTTTTTACTTTCTACATACTTCTATAAAATGTTCTTCCCATGTCTATTTCATAATGTATGTATAGGTGTATATAAACAACATTCATACTAATGAAAATGTTTTGTGTAAAGGACAGAAACGCGTGTGTTCAGGAGTTAAACACCGTAGGCAAACTAACGAGCACCCTTAAAATTGCTGTTTTTACTTAGCAAAACTATCCAGCAATTTTTGTTCTCGACTAACAAAGTTAACATTTTAAATGATGTAATAAAGTATACTATGGCTGGTGGTATTATCTGAATGTTTGTGGTGGTGGTGTAGGGGCCGGTGAGTGGGCGGCATAATATGGTCAGTTGTCATAGGTGATCCGGAACAATAAGCACGAACGGTAAGAGAAATTAAAAATAAAACCTTTGAAAAGCTTATAAAATTCTCATAACTGTAAACTTTAGTGTTGATTTAACAGATGATGCATGTATGTAAAAAAAAATATATGGAAGATGTGAAGGTCGTTTCGTGCTCTTGTTTGCTATGTGGGAATATCCCAATATGGAAAAAACTGTCAGTAGGTGCAATTCTGGAGTAGCTCAAATTGAAACATATTGACTAGTGAGGGTAATTCATGGGGGTTAGTTATGCGTCCAAAATTTACATGTAATCAAAAGCATAATTTAATCTGTTTCTGGTTGTCTAACTGGCTCAAGACGAAGACTGGCAACCTGTTAAGATGCAATTAAAAGAGTTTCTTTGTTCTCTGCATGCACAAATTGCACCCAAGTTGGTAGTTTAGCGCTAAGCTTGGATAGTATTGTAGTCTATATCTAATGTCGTCGGCATGTGGACTGACTCTTCTTTGCTCTGATAATCTGAATTTTTTAGATTAGTGATACAGGGATTCGCTGTGGCCTCTGTTTGCTTTCTATTAGAGTTTGAATGTGCTCTTTATCTTCATCAACTCTGACTACACTGGTTCCTCTTACAGACGAGGAGGATTGGGATTTTGAAAACTTTTGTTAGAGATGTACATGTATTTTTGTTGCATTAAATAGTGACAATAATTGTGTTTGAGCCGTCTTTCTGAATCTCCTGCTGTGATTAACTGTGTGGCTAGGCAGCTCTGTGCAGCCTAGTGAAAGTTAACTTTTAAAGATATTTCAAATCCATTCAATTTTTTTTTTTTTTTAATAAACAACAGGGTAAAGATCTTGTGTAAACTGATTCCCAGCAAACACGTATAGCTTTCCAGCAGTCCTTGGAAATCAAACCTAGTACATAACATTCTGGAAACAACATTTAAAAAAAGCTAGCTTTTACTGTCCTATCCAAATAGTTATGGGTGCCATAATCATCAGGTATACTCCTGGATAAAGCAAACTGCACATGACATTCTAATGCAGTTTTACATCAAGATGGTACCCAGACTTCCTTGTATTCTTGTCCAACCTGTCTTATACTAACACTAATTAATTCACATTTTAGTCTATGGAGCTGGTAGGATGGTGTCGTTCTCTTTAATATTCGGACCACTATTACTTATGTCTGTGCTTGGTTTAATTGGAGAATGATGGGTGCAATTTGTCATGTTCACACGGTCTGCTCATTAGTTATCAGTGACAAGTGTTGGTACGTCCTCCTTTTCCTGTGTTCCTGTTGTTTTCCACGATAGAGAGACTATGGCACCCTCTCTTCACAGCAGTTTGCTACACTGTCTTGGAGGTGGCCAGGAGGTGGATTGGCATACCGTGCAGTGCATCATTATCCAATTACTTGTTTTTCTTTCACAACGGGAAGTTATCTTTATAAAGAGGCAGAGAATAGGTGATATTTTTCTTTGTAGAAGTTAGCCGTAGGTGGAGGCAATTGCTTGGCTGCTGGTGCAACAATTATGGGATGCTTGGAGCCATTGAATAAATTACATCCCACTTTTCCAATCAGAATGCAATTTTGTTAGAACTTATAGACATGGCTATGCAGCTTGGAATCCTCACTTCGAGACAAACGTTTAATGTCCAGCTAGACAGTTGAATGGTTTCTCTATGTAACATTTCTGGATTGTTTTGCTTTATTCATGGACTGAAACTTTACTCTGTATTTCATTGGTCTTTTTGGTAGATTTTCTCTAAGTAACTGCCAAGAAAATATTCATAAGGCGAGTAGTTTTTGTCAAAGAAAAATTTGCTGTTGATAGCTCAAGAATTATTTATGGTTGTGCCTTTCAGATATTTAAGGCGAAGTATGGTGTGGAAGGTGGTGGGAAGTAGTGGATGGATTATCTTTTACGAAAGATAAATGTTTGGATGAAGTGATTATCGAATTCAATGGTAATGTCATCTCTTTATTAATTGATGGTGTGATTGCTTGGCAAGGGTGGAGAAGAGTTTTCAGTGATGCCCAACTTTTGGGATATGTTGGTGTTTTCCCTGGAGCTTAGTATAGAAGTTTTTTGTCTCTTCTAAAATGGGATGTGCTATGATGTTTGAGATAACTGAAACGCTGCCAATTGCTTTGAGATCCAGCTTTGTCCCTGGTGTGCATAACTTGTGTTTCTTGTGTTAACCAAGGTGCTGGGTTACATTTTTTTTCTTTTTGCTCTGATGGGAGCCACTTCTTTTAGTATATTTGGAAAAAGTTTGTTAAATTCTGAAACTGCTTCTAGAGGCATATTTTTAGAATATTCCACTTATGAATTGAATTTTGGAAGTAAAAGTTTTTAATTGCAATTTGCTAAGGTTGCTGGCATGTTTATATTGTGGTTGTCATATGGTAATTTAGTTTGCAGGCCTGTTTATGTCTGTCTGTGCTATTAGTCAGGTTGCAAGCCTGTTTATATTCTGGTTGTCTGTGGCTATTATTTCACTAGCTTATAGTAATGGTAGGAAGATGGTCACTGATGATGTCTGGTAGGCAACCACTAGGGTCTAGTTTGTTTCGAGATAAGAATTTAATCCAGTGTAGATTTTCCAACTTTTTATTAAGCCTAGTTGGGACAATGATGACTTAAGACATTATACAGCTTTATTGTGTAGGTGGGGGGTTATCTCAGCATATTAGTTGCTAGTCAGTGTTAAGGTCTTCCATTGTGATTATTTCATGGCTTGTATTTGTAGCTATCCAACATAGGTAGTATTAATATTGTTATGGGGGATGTATGGGTACAGCTATTAAGTATATCCTCTTTTAAATGTTAATCTTTAGCTGACAGATGATTTTTTCTCTGTTGTAAAATTTTGAAAGGGGTTAAGATGAGTCATTTCAAAGGTTTTTATATATAAAAAAATTGCTACCCCTCCAGCATTTTTGTTTTTTTTTTTCTATCCATTCATAGGTTGTTGTAGCCTGGTGACAGAATTTATTTTCTTTTATATCTAGTTTTCACCTAGATTCTATAGTGAATTTAGTACTCCTATGCATGCCACAGTTTCATCAGGGATGGCGAATTTAATACTCCCATGCATGCTGCAGCCTCATCAGGAGATAGTGGATTTAATACTCACATACAAACTGCCATGTAGTCTGGGATAGTGGATGTAGTAATCCCATGCATGCTAGTCTCATCAGAGATGGTGATTTTAATACTCCCATACATGCTGCAGTCTTGTCAGGGATAGTGGATTTAATACTACCATGCATGATACAATCTTATCAGGGGTAGTGTATTTATTACTCCCATGTATGCTGCTGTTTCATCAGGGATAGTGGATATATTACCCCCATGTATTCTACAATTTCATCAGGGATAATGGATTTAATACTCCTGCACATACTGCAATGTCAGGGATACTTTCACTAATACTTTCATTTATGCTGCAGTCTTCATCAGAGACGCTGGATGTAGGACAACCAGGCATGCATGCTGCAGTTTTATCAGGGATACTTGTCTGTAATACACCCATCCATGCTGCAATCTGCCTTGGGGATACTGGATATAGTACTCCTATGCACACTGCCCTCTGCATTAGGAAAAATGTAGTACTCCTATGCACGCTGCATTCAAGAATATTGTTTTACTTGCATACATAATGCAGTTTGTATTGAAAATACAATATGTAGCACTCCTATGCATGCTGCAGTCATCTGAGATATTGGGTGTAATATTTCCATGCATGCTGCAGTCTGCTTTAGGGATACTATAATAATGCTCCCATGTTTGATAGAGAATATGTCATGAATCTTGCTAGCCTTTTTCCAGGAATGATTAACACCAAGCAAGCAGTCCAAAAGTGGCAGGTTTGCCAGACACACTCAGGGCCATGGAGTGTGCGTATATTTCTAAACTTGTATGACCACGCAGTCTGTTCACATCACGCATGGCAGTTTTAGAGATGCTGTCAATAAAAAAAAAAAAAAAGCTTTTCAGTACTGATGGCACTATTAACAATGTCTTGTGTAAACATCCTCTGAGTGCCCATGACACCTACACATGCCTAATGAGAGGCCGGTGTCAAGCACTCATGCTATACCCTGCAGGTAAGCACATGTGATAGAAAACCATGATGTGTATATTTTATAATGTCATAAGGAATAAGACAAAGGTAACATGCCACAGCCAGCCCATGTATTTTGGTACACAGGTGATGTTGCATGCCTTCTGCAACCTTGAATGAGTACCTCTGTCCAATCTTCAGATCGGTTTGTTACATGCCTTCTGCAGCCTTGAATAAGTAACTCTGCCTAACGTTCATATCTAAATAAACTCGGTAAAAACACCACGACACAGGACACCAAAACTTTGTGAGATTAGCGCTTTCGTTTATGCTGATTAGATAAACTTCATCAGATATAAACAAAAGGGAAACAGTCATTTATATATACAAAATTATATGACATCACATCCTGTCAATCAAGAATTACAGAAAATATATATATATATAAAGAATAAACATATTATTAAAACAATTAATATATATTGAAATATGTTAAAAATATGTATATATATATATATATATATATATATATATATATATATATATATATGTACCTATTGAATTTAAATATACATAGTTATTTAAAAATAGTTTACAGAAATCTAACGAAATAATGCCTTCAGTTTCAACAAGCTCATAATGGAAACTGTGTCATTAAGTCCAGGAAACACAGAAGCATTCAGCCTAAGCTGCCACATACATTCCTTTTCCTCTAAATGTAAAGAAACAGGTCCCCCTCTCCCATTATCCAAAACCCTCTCTATCACTAAGAATTTGAATTCATGATGTGGGAAGTCTGATACATGCCTAGCCAAAGCATTTGTTAGATTTAGTTTTGCTATAGCATGTGTATGTTCATAAATTCTACATTTTACCATTCTATCAGTCTTCCCTATATAATATGCAGGGCATTGATTACATAGGGCTAAATAGACTACTCCCTTGCTATTATAATTGAATTTATCTTTTAAATAAAATTTACATCCATTAATTTCAAAATGTTCAGAGACACAAATATATTTACACATATTACAAGCCCCACACTTGACCATTACACAATAATGTCTATAAGTGTTTTTCTGTTTAAATTCCAAAATGTTCTTTAGATTTCTCCCTTTTCTAAAGGTGACATTAGGTGTCAAGCCCAAGATATCTTTCAAAGAGATATCGTCCAACAAAAAGGACCAACTTTTAATGATGATTGTTTTTATATTAAGGGCATTCTGTGAAAATGTAGTGATAAAATTAGTGCCTATAAAGTCCTTATCAGATCCACCAATGTTTGAAGTGGATAATTCAATGGATGTACAACTTGAAGTATTTAATTTACTAACATCTAAACAGGTACTCAATGAATCAGTCAATACATCCATCCCATATTTTAGGATTGGTGAAAATATTCCTTGCCTTCTTTTAAATGTTACTTCTCTCATAAGATCATTAATGAGAGTAGATGGATATCCCCTATTCAAGAACATATTATACAATATTCCACATTCATCTTCAAAATCATTCTCCAAAGTAGACATTCTAGCTGCCCTAACCAGCTGACCTTTAACAATTCCACGTTTTTGATGTAGTGGATGGCAGTTAGAAAAATGGAGAAATGAGTTTGAATATGTTGGTTTTCAATATATTCTAGATGTGAATGTGTTAAGTGAATGATTTTTGTTTAACATAACATCCAAATAAGTAATAGATTTCTCTTGAAATTCATAGGTGAACTGGAGAAAATTTGTAGAATTATTCATGGCAGAAATGAAAGTTTCAACACCTTCTTTATTTCCCTTCCAAAGGATAGAAATATCATCTAGGTAACGAGTGTACCACATAACATTCTCTATGAAAAGGGGATTTTTACAGAGAAAATTCTCTTCACATGCTGCCATCACGGTATTAGCGAAAGACCCACCACAAGGGGAACCCATCCCTATCCCAGTTTTCTGCAAAAAGAATTTCCCATCGAAGGTGAAGAAATTATTAGTCAGAACTATTTCTAACAAATAAATCAAAACATCAATGTCTTCTCCAGACATACCTTTATCTAATAAAAAATCCCTGATCCACTCACAACCAGTATTTTGTGGGATACAGGTGTAAAGATCGCGGACATCTATGGTTAGAAAATTATATTCCATATTAAATTGGACTTTAGTAATAGCTTCCAGAAATGCCCAGGAATCTTTACAAATCTGTTTTTGATTTTTTAAAAATGTTTTCAATTTTTGATCAATATATTTGGCACAGCCATAAGTAATAGACTGCCTCCCATCAATAATTGGTCTCCAAGGGGGCATATCTAGGCTTTTGTGGATTTTAGGCAGTCCAAAAAGTCTCGGAATTAGTAAGTCATCTTTAGATAGTTAAATAAATCACTATCAATTCTATTTTCCATAAAAAGGTCAGTGATGTAACCATTCAATCTCCGATAAGCACCATTGATTTCATTCAATGAAACCTCTGAATAGGCTGGGGAGTCTAGTAAAACCAATATTTTGTTGATATAATCATCCTTATTACAGAACACTAAACCCCCTCCTTTATCGGGTTTGCAAAGCCATACATTAGCAAATTTCAGAGTATCTAACAAGTCAAGTTCATATTCAGATAAATTATTGTTATTATTCTTACATTTATACCATGTATGTAATACACATCGAATATCATTCTCACATACTTTTTCATACAAATTGATTAGTGGGTGTAAAGGCAGATTAAAAACACTTGCTATTCTGAAATCACTAAGTAAACTTGTAGTGTTATTGAACATAACTTTCAAGTTTAACTTTCTAGTAAATAATTTTAAATCCATCAGAGTCTTAGCTAAATCACTTTTAAAACCAGGGACAAAATTTAAACCCTTCGCTAACACATATAATAAATGTAAATCAGGTCGGAAATCAGAGTAATTATATATCTTAAAATCACCATCAGTATTTGAGATTATCTCAACATTTTCAAGTAGATTAGTCTCAATAAGGTGAAAGCCAGAACCTATAAGAGGAATCATCTTGTTCTGGTATTTCCTCTTCTTCTGAGTCTGATATCTGGGTACATGTTGTTGACCATTCTTTTTTCCCCCAGTCTGAAAAATTTTTTTACTATTATTCCTTGAATTGCCATTGTATTATTTACACCAATATTGGTTCCCTTGTTAGCAATTCTTTCACTTCTCCTTATTGGTGAATTGTCACTCATTTCACATTGTTCATGCACAACATCTACGGACTGAAATGAACTTTCAAGGTCAACATTGTCATCAGTGGAAATTAAATTACTGCTGCTCAATACAGTTTTGTTATTCCCAACATTTGTTTTAGGGAGGGGGTACACAGTACCTTTAGTGTAAGCTAAAGCGTCCCTGTTTAATTTTTTAACTTTGTTCTCTCTGATTTTTTCCAACGAGCTATCAATACTGGAAAAAATACGTAGAAAATCAAATTTATATCTAGGGAAATTTCTATCCATCCTAATAGCATTATCTAATACAGTGACTTCACTTTCCAAAATGGACAACTGTTCACAATAGTTATTAATGAGACAATCAAACTCTAGTCCTTGTTTGTCAAAGAGATGTAAAAGATTCTGATGAAACTGAGTGTGGCACTAAACCATTCGGAAAATGCCACTGTCTCAAACCCTTAGGTACTTGTTGTCTTGTATTACACTCTGAGATATTTTATCTCTATTTGTAACTTCTTGAATTAAAAAAAGCTTTAAATCAAAAGTCTTTAAGTTGTTAGCCAAATCATTAGAGTCTACGTTATCATTATGTCGCATATCCACGACGTTATTATTGAACAAATTGTTTGGTTCTTTCAACCAGTCATTTAGTACTGGGATAGAAGAAACAGTACCTGTATTATTAGAAGAATTACTGTGGATTAACAAGTTGTCCGAACCATTTGACGATCCCGCTCTAGCAGCATAAGTATTTCCATTGATGATACCAGACCCATTCAACGGTAACGCTCTTGCGTTACAGTCATTTCCATTCACGTTGTTTGAAGCAGCTGTAGTAGAATTCAAGTTCCGGTTCACCCGATCATTCAATCCTGGCGATACATTGGGTTCAAAGTTCAATAGCTGCTGTTGTTGAGGCTGCTGAGGTAGTTGATTCGGACCATTTAAACATTGTGAAGCGCTGTCTAATGCTTCATTCACAGTTATGTTCCGATCATTGTTTCCACTATTATCACGGGTAGTGACATCCTTAGGCTTGTTGAAATTCGAGGCATTAACGTTTGGGCTCCGGCTCATAATCCCTGCAACCTGGCTTGCAAGGTTCTCCACACATTGCGTGAGGAATTCAATAAGAGCCGTTAGTTTCCCAAAAGAGGTTGACTCGTTGTTGCTGCTAGTTAAATTTAAACCAGCTGAGTTGACACCATCATTATCCGAGTCTGAAGTATTAAATAAACTCTGAGATCCAGTAGCCATGATGTTCCAAACACAAACTCAAGAAAACACGAAAGAAGTAAAAAACACAAATAAACTCGGTAAAAACACCAAGACACAGGACACCAAAACTTTGTGAGATTAGCGCTTTCGTTTATGCTGATTAGATAAACTTCATCAGATATAAACTAAAGGGAAACAGTCATTTATATATACAAAATTACATGACATCACATCCTGTCAATCAAGAATTACAGAAAATATATATATAAAGAATAAACATATTATTAATAAAACAATTAATATATATTGAAATATGTTAAAAATATGTAGATATATATATATATATATATATATACCTATTGAATTTATATATACATAGTTATTTAAAAATAGTTTACAGAAATCTAACGAAATAATGCCTTCAGTTTCAACAAGCTCATAATGGAAACTGTGTCATTAAGTCCAGGAAACACAGAAGCATTCAGCCTAAGCTGCCACATAAGTTCCTTTTCCTCTAAATGTAAAGAAACAGGTCCCCCTCTCTCATTATCCAAAACCCTATCACTAAGAATTTGTAAAGCGCTAATCTCACAAAGTTTTGGTGTCCTGTGTCATGGTGTTTTTACAGAGTTTATTTGTGTTTTTTACCTCTCTCGTGTTTTCTTAACGTTCATATCTGTTTGTAAAGAACAGGAACAAAGAAGTGCATAGCCAAACATAACCTATAGTTATGGAAGTGAATTTGGTATCCTGAAGCAGCAATTCGGGTGCAGTGATGCCTTTATAATTTTGATACAATACACAGTAGAAAAGGCAGGATGGACATTCTACTCTGTTCCACACAATATGGCTGCAGCACTATATTAACTATCAAGTAAATTATTTTTTGATAATACAGTATGCATTGTGTGGAAGAACTTTCTGTATTAATTTTAAAATTAGATACAAGTACATGCTTTTATGATCAGTTCCTTGACTATAAATATCCTGAAATGGATGTCTGTATACAATTATTTAACTTTTGGAAAGTCAGTGCCAGTAGTGTGTGTTTGAGTTAAGTTGCAATAACCTAATAGATAAGGAATGATTGGTAGATGAATAGTAGGATGGAATTACACATTGTGGTAAGAGTATAACTAATGCAAGAAACTGGAAAATTATAAAAGGACAGTAAGGGAAAGGGTGGTCTTTGAGAAAAGAAATTAGAAACACACATAAAAACTACCGAATACATGAATGTAGAAGAGAAATAGTTACACACACAATATTACATAGAAAATGTTGAGGTGAGGCACAGAGGAAGGAAATGTTAAAAAGAAAATAATTTTGTTTGTTTCAAATGTACAAACTTGGAAGGTATCTACTGCAGAAACTGAAGGAAAGAATGAAGGATATGCCACAGGTGATCTATAAAGGGAAGATGGGACTATTATCATTAGTGACTAGGAAATATCAGTTGTAAAGAATGTCGCATATGGAGACATGACATCAAAAACCATTATCAAGATTTCTCAAGCAGAGGAATGCAGGAATACTGGGCAAGCAATCACAGGAACCAAGCTATGTACTTAAAAGTTCTTGCCACCAATCACATGCACATAATCATGTTCAACTGATAAAGGTTGTACAGGAAAATTTTTCATCTATCCAGCAATTGCCAACACTAACTTTAAAGGTAGACAAATTAGTATCTGTCCTGAGCTATAGTAACTAATTCCAAAGGTTGGCTTGTAGTAACATTACGTTTGGAGGCTATCATTCCAGTGATTTTTGCTTATTAGTTTGGGAAGAAAAAAAAAAAAGGTTAAATAGGATTGGGTCTTTTGTGGTTCAAAAAGCATGACACAGGATACCTCAAAGCAGTGGGTGGGCTACTGAATATAAGAATAGTTATTCTAATCTGTCAGAATAGTTGAATGATTTAAAGCCTTTAATTTTCTTGGTTTGATGTCCTGGGGCTGTTCCAGCAGAGTGGTTTGGTTGGATCGGTACATGCACATCTGCTCTACACCTGGGTGCCAACAATCATAGTTGTCTTTATCTGGAACCAGCTAAGATGTTCATTACAGTGACAAAATTGTCAGGGTATTGTCCAGGTATAGGCTGTTACTACTGATGAGTGGTGACAACTTTCACTGGCATTTGAGAATGATGCAGGCAAGGAACAGAAGCATGACTTCTTCCTGCAAAGTATAGTTGCCTACACTGCCACCCATGTCACAACTCTGAACATGTGTGATTATCATCCCAGACATGTTTGTGGAAATGTTTCATTTTGGGTGCATGTATACCTGGACATAATTACGAGGATGTTGCTTGGCGAAATAATTCAATGTGTATCAGGGAAGTGCTTCTGCATACATGGTATCACTGCTGAATTGACTGCTGGGCCAATTTGTGTCATTTTGGTGCCTGTGCATACAGAATGCAAACAACTGGAGGGGTTACTGGGAACATATAGACAGTCTGTAAATTACATTGGGTTACATTACTTATAGTATAGCACAGAAGACAAGAAATCACTTCTGCTTGTATTATTCTATTTATGATTATGCTGCCTTATAAAGGTCATCACTAGGTGACTACTGACAGGATGGAGCTACCATATTTTTTGTGCATTTATCCTGGCTTTGTCACTCATGCGTGGAATTTAGGTGGGAGGAAAGGTTCTGTAATATCTAAGTGTTATACTATTTGACTGAATAACTCAGGTCTTCTCCTTACTGATGATAATGAGTATGTGTTACATAACAGCTGCACAATGTAATATAATGAATGCCTACTCGACAGCTTATATGCAATTTTCACCTGTGTCTCAGCATGCATACCTTTACAGTAATGAAAGGAAGGTCATTAGCAATATGTGCAGTTACAATACAGCAGTTGGTCATTATCACTTTTCTGGGAAAAGTCTCAGCTGCTGTCACTGTTATTCAAAGAAGTAGAAGTCGTTTATCACTTTGATGAATGCACAAGCCAGGTTGTTTTTTTTTTCTCAGCTTGGAGTATATATATATATATATATATATATATATATATATATATATATATATATATATATATATATATACACATATATACACAAATACATATTATATATATATATATATATAAATTTTGGTGATTGTGCATCTCTCAACATTTTCCTAAAGGGGTCATTTGGGTGAATGTTTCATATAGGGACAACTGTATAAGATGTAGTAATGAAGATGTTGGTAGGGTAATTAATTCATTTATGTACCAGGGTAGTGCTTGACTGCTGAAGATCATAATACAGATATGGTGTAACAAGTATAGGTCATCTATAGTTCGAGCTTCTGTGAGGGTTATAATTTTTTTGTTCATGTATCCAACTTTCAGGAATAATTTATCATCTGTTAACAATATGCACATACTGCAATGAGGAAAACTGATGGGTCTTATTGTAAGTTGAGTGATGGTCAGATGTGATAACTGAAATTAGTGTTCCATCTACCCTGAGCCCGACATTCTTGTGCTGCCCATTGGTGGGAATGATGTCCTCAGTCAACCACTCGGAAGGCTACGGTTTCAAATCACAGCAATTTTTGAACATCTGCAGTCGTGGTGGCCACGTTGTCATTTTGTGTGGTCTGACATAATTCCTCGACAGATATGGAAAACAGCAAATAGTCAACGGGCAGCGCATAAGGCCAGACATTTACAGAATGGGTTCATGCATGGCTTGATGCACAGGGTCGGTGGATCTACAATCTGTCATGACAGCATCACCACAGATGATGTTCACCTGTTCAGAAGGGATGGCGTTCACCTAACTCAGGAGGGCATTGCATTGTTCTTGACCGACCTCCACAATGGTGTGAGGAGAGCTATGCAGGATTGGTAACATGCAGCTTGTGAGAAGAATGGAAAACACCCATGACCAAGTAGGGAACAGTATGGTAAGTAAAACTCTATTATGAAATGTGTTGTGTAAAATATATTTTTCTGACTTTGGCAAATGACTGTGGTAAGAAGCTGGTGAAGATGATGAGAAAGAACAACTGCTTCAGGAGAGGGCTAGCACGTACAATCTAATATGTCAGTAACCATTCTGCATGTACCCATTCAGCAGTATATTGGCTACACCAAGAATGTGTATATTTACAATCATATGTGTCTACATGGTAAAACAACTGGGTCTGAATGCTGTACACATGTACAGATATTTTTTGAGGACTCAGGTTATGGAAATTATGATTGTTTTTCATTTTTTGGTACATAACTTTGTAATGGAGCATCTGCATGTGCTAAGTAATACCTCATTTTGAAGACAGTATTCATTGTTCTAACATAGCAAAAGAACTGTGCATCTATTTTGAACACATATACAGATATCAAAGTTTGTTTCGGAGTTGGGTTATGGAAATTATGATTTTTTTTCATATTTTGGTACATAACTTTGTAATGGAGCATCTGAATGTGCTATGTAATACCTAATTTTGAAGACAGTATTCATTGTTCCAACATGGTAAAAGAACTTTGCGTCTATTTTGTACACATGTACAGATATCAAAATTTGTTTGACGGGTTATGGAAATTATGATTTTTTTTTCATATTTTGTAAATATCTTTGCAAAGGAACATGTCAGTGTGCCAAGTAATACCTCATTTTGAAGACAGTTTTACTCCTTACAACAGAGTAAAAGGACTGTGTCTGGACACTGTACACATGTATAGATATCACAGTTTTAGTCTTATACATTTTCAATACTTCTCATTATTATGCCCATATCTTTGCAAGGGAGCATGGTAATGACACAAATAATGCATCACTTTAAAGCTGACATTGAGCCGCACAACGTCTTCACTGATATGTAGCCTCTGTCCGTTACAGGTGATGAGATATTATGTTTTATCAATTATGAGAAGTAATATATTAATCATATTTCTCTGAATATCTCCATAAAGGAGCATCACGCAGTAATGGTTAAGGTATCATTTTAAAGCAGTCATTCATACAAACAAATTAAATACAAATTGTATGGGTCTACATGGTACACTGCCCAAGATATTGTGCTTTGCTTTTTCAAAAAGGTAGAAAATATGCACAATATCAGCATTCCTTGTCAAATATTTAATAATGGCTTTGAAACACTATCAACATTTACACTGGAAAGGTTACTGTCTGCTGAACAACTTTCACTTTTACATTTTTAGTCTAGCTCTTACAGTTAAAGACTTATGAACATTTGTTTTTTGTATGGTATTAGAAATGGATTTTCTGAAAATGAGCTCAGGCTGCACTGTTGTTCCTATGGTGGAATTAAGCAGGCAGCTTTTTCTGAGCTGCTCCGGAGTGAATGAGTTAAAATGTGTCTCATTGGCACATGGTCATTTAAGCCATGTCCTACACATCAGCCCTCAACCTCACAATCCAGTTTGCCTCTAACTCTTCCTTTCTAGCTCTATCAACCCCCCCCCCCTCTTATTCTCATAACATCTCCCTAAGACCATAAATTTAAAACTATGTATTTCACTTGTCTCAGACACATGCTTTGTAAGGGCATTATAGGTTCATACTAGGCTATCTGCCCTAGGGCATTTATAAGCCTAGCCAGAGTGTGTCTGGCTTTCGCCACCCATTTTTAAATGAATGTTGCTATGCCCTTTTTCGAGGTTAGTATACTGTGCCTCTGTCTAACAGTGAGACAGAAGTGATACCCGGGGTAAACCTACGATCTCCCTTCC
The DNA here is from genome assembly GCF_019279795.1 of Protopterus annectens. Taxonomy (NCBI): domain Eukaryota; kingdom Metazoa; phylum Chordata; order Ceratodontiformes; family Protopteridae; genus Protopterus; species Protopterus annectens. The sequence continues at coordinate 1,342,974,093 of NC_056726.1, read as the reverse complement.
ACTCAAGATTCTTCTTGAAGAGAGTCAGAGGGACTCTGCCTAACCTGGACTGGGATTTTATCCAGAGTGAAGGGAGCCTCTGGGTTATGAAACTGTCCCTCCAGCATGCCCTATTTATTTCAGTGCTGAGGTTCAGGTCTCTCAAGCGCATAGCTCGATGGGATTTGGATTTTCTGAGGTGCAGCATGTCAATTAATTCCGGGTTGGACATGGCTTTATAAGTCAGGCACAGATCGCCTCTGAGCAGGCAGTATGCCACTGAGTAGAGCTGGAGTTTCTTTAACCGGGCAGCATATGGCATCTGTTTGAGCCCTTTGATCCTCTTGGTGAGGTACTTTTGGAGTCTTTCCAGTTGCTGCAGGTGTCTGGTAAGGTACATCCCAAAAGGGGCATTGTACTCAATTATGGGCCTGATGAGGGATGAGTAAAGAGGCATGATGACCTCCCCTGATCTAGATGTGAATCCCTTCATGATTAGGTGGGCTATATAAAATGTTTTTCTAACCACTTTGGCCACGTGGTTGTCAAATGAGAGATTGCTATCAACTTGGGTCCCCAGGTCCCTAATTACTACTTCTGTACTTAATGGATTACCACATATGTGGTAATTTGTGGGCACTTTGTTTTTGCCAAAGGGGATGACTATACACTTTTTGGTGTTTAGCTTGAGGCCATGGCTCTGGCACCAGTCGTCTGTTTCTGAGGCCCTTTTGGAGGATGCTTGTGTCGGCTGGAGAGTCGATTATGGCGCCCAGTTTGCAGTCATCTGCGAACTTGGTCAGCCACAGTCCTTCCGTGTTGGCCTGTACCTCCGAGAAATATATACCAAACAAGAGAGGTCCCAGGACTGAGCCTTGTGGGACGCCACTTGTAACTGGTTTGGAGTCTGACATGGCTCCAGCAATTCTAACCATGTGGGTTCTGTCCTTGAGCCAGTTTGCAACCAATCTAGTGACATAGGGGTTTATATTTAAGCTGGTGAGCTTATCTATAATGCCCGAGTGGGGTACTGTATCGAAGGCTTTTGCGAGGTCCAGGCAGGCTGTGTGGACCACCTTCCCCTCGTCAATGGCCTTGGTGACCGTTTCAAAGAAATCAACCAGGTTTAAGAGGCAGGATTTGCCCTTAAAGCAGAACTGGGTAGGATCCAGTGTCTGTAGGTCCCCAATATCTTTATTTATGAGGTCCAAGATGATCCTTTCCATAGCTTTGCAGACCAAGCTAGTCAGGCTTATGGGGCGATAGTTTCTAGGATCCGTTGAGACACCACCTTTGTGGAGAGGGACCACTGTTGCTGTACACCACTCTTTAGGTACATATCCTGTAGCAAGGCTGAGATTGAACAGTAGTTTTATGTTTGGGTTTAGCACTTCTTGGAGTTCATGTAGGACGCAGCCCAGGACACCGTCTGGTCCCATTGATGCTGTTTTTTGCTTTGGAGAGGGTGGCTCTTACCTGATCATCTGAGATGTCAGGGGGGCAGCACTCTGCTGGGATTAAATATGCTTTTCTTTTTAATATGATATATATGCTCTCTTATTCTATCTTTGAGCAATCTATCAGTCTTACCAACATAGAATTTATTACATAACTGGCACATAGCCAGATATACCACATTGGGGGTACTACAAGTTGCATTGACGCTCAAATATAAGACCTCATGAGAATCTGGATGTTCAAATTCTGTTCCTACATCTATATGTTCACAATACTGACATTTCTTACAGGGTTTAGTCCCTCTATCTTTAGAATCTCCTATCTGATCTCTCGGTGTGCACAGTCTCCTTCTCAATGACTTTTTGTTCTTAAAACGTAAACTGAGGATGTGGGTCCAGAAACTTACTCACTTGCCTATCTGTGGTCAAGAGATTCCAATGAGTATTAATATTGGTATATTTTCGTACGTCTCTTGAATAACACACATTCTAAGCTTACTATTATATATTTTATTAGCCCCAGAGTTTTCACAAGGTCCTGAAAAATAGGGCTTTGCTCTCGTACTCCTTAATTTTTCTATCATATTACTACTTACTTCATCCTTATTGTATCCCCTTTCCACCAACTCTGTACTTACTACTTCTGCTTGTTGTTTAAAGTCATTCTGTTTAACATTAAGCCTTGACATCCTATACAACTGGTTATGTGCAACATTTCTAAACACATACTTGGGATGCATACTATCTTTCCTTAGCAATTTATTGGCATGACATTCTTTCCTATACATTTTTGTACTTAATTCCCCTTCCTCACCTCTCACTATACCGACATCCAGGAAATTCACCTCGGAGCAAGACCAAGTCAATGTAAATTTAAGGAATGGTGTTGAATTATTACAATGTGCTGTTTTTATAGGGACCCCTTTCCACATTCTCTACATCCCATGCTGACATCACCGCATTAGCACAACTGCTGGCACATGATGTGCCCATTGCAACACCATTGCACTGCCAGTATAGTCTGTCTCTAAACATAAAGATGTTATTCTCAAGCACTAGTTTCATTAAGATCTGTATTAGCTGTATCCTTTCTCTCGTGCAATTTCCAACTTTCTCTAGTAACTCTGACACAACACATACTGTTTTTTTCCAAGGTTTGTAGATGACTTCTTCCTGCTATGGAAGGGGTCAGAACAATTATTGGATTTTGTGGAATGGATTAATAATTCAACACCATTCCTTAAATTTACATTGACTTGGCCTTGCTCCGAGGTGAATTTCCTGGATGTTAGTATAGTGAGAGGAAGGGGAATTAGTACAAAAATGTATAGGGAAAAAAGTTGTGCAATAAATTGCTAAGGAAAGATAGTATGCATCCCAAGTCTGTGTTTAGAAATGTCACACATAACCAGTTGTATAGGGTGTCAAGGCTTAATGTTAAACAGAATGAGGTAAGCAACAAGCAGAAGTATTAAGTACAGAGATGGTGGAAAGGGGATACAACAAGGATGAAGTATGTAGTAATATGATAGAGAAAAAATAAGGGGTACGAGAGCAAAGCCCTATTTTTCAGAACCTTGTGAAAACTCTGGGGCTAATAAAATATATAATAGTAAGCTTAGAATGTGTGTTATTCAAGAGACGTACGAAAATATACCAGTATTATTAATGTTCACTGGAATCTCTTGACCACAAATAGGCAAGTAAGTTTCTCGACCCACATCCTCAGTTTACGTTTAAGAATAAAAAGTCATTGAAAAAGAGACTACACCAAGAGATCAGATTGGTCACTCTAAAGATAGAGGGACTAAACCCTGTAAGAGAGGTCAGTATTGTGAATATATAGATGTAGAAACAGAAACTGTTCGTAGAAACAGAATTTGAACATCCACATTCTCATGAGGTCTTTCATTTGAGCGTTAATGCAACTTGTAGTACCCTCAATGTGGTATATCTGGCTACGTGCCAGTTATGTAATAAATTCTATGTTGGTAAGACCGATAAATTGCTCAAAGATAGAATGAGAGAGCCTCTCATATATCATATTAAAAAGAAAAGCATATTTAATGCCCTTGCAAAGCATGCGTCTGAGACAAGTGAAAGATAGTTTTAAATTTATGGTCTTAGGCAGATGTTATGAGAATAAGAGGGGGGGTGATATCAAAGCTAGAACGGAAGAGTTGGAGGCAAACTGGATTGTGAGGTTGAGGGCTGATGTAGGACATGGCTTAAATGACCATATGCCAATGAGACCCATTTTAAAAAATAGACCAATGCGTAGGTGATGTTTTTAAATGTGTTGTGTGTGTACATACTTTTCTGCATTTGCATTTGATGGTACATATTTTTAAATGTATATTTTTTTATATGTTTTTAGAAGCATTTTTCTTTAGTTAAATGGTTTTGTCATGTGATTTGTGATAGTATAAAATGGGTGTTTTAGCAACAATGTAGATACACCTGAAGAAGCATTTAGTGAAAGCGCTTGTGTTAATAAACAACTGTGTTGATTGCAGAAACTGGAGCCTTGCCTTTGCTTTTTTTCCTGCATAAAGTATAAAAGTTCATGAAATTAGCATTGTTTCAATCTTTGCTATCAGCCAGAAGTGCTCTACACAGCACCTGCAATGTTCCCAGTAATGCCTCCTGCAATTCGTATGGACTTGCATGTATTGGTAACATATGTAAATATGCTTGTAGATTCTTATACGACCTGTTGCTCATACTACTATTGGAATTGTCTTGGTATCTTTCTTCCACATTGCTCTCTTTTCTACCTGCAAATCCTGATATTATGACTTTGTGCCTCTCTGTATGCAAGACACTGTAAGGTCACTGGGTATTGTGATTTCAATGATCAGTGCTACTTTTGCCTTTTCTAGCATCTGTTTTTTGAACTGCTGGTAAAGGGTGATGCCATGTGATGTAGACCATCAATTTCCATGATGTTTTGTGGCTCATGTTTCATGTTTTTCACCCAATTCCATACCATAATGTTTGCACAATCCCCAGTGCAACAGTCTTCCAACATTATTATGCCTTTCAGTATACAGTCCTCCTGCCATTAGTATGTCACAACCAGAAAAGTACAGTTTTGTACCTACCATAAATGTAGATGTTCGAAGATCCACATTGCTGCAGTCCTTACACTTGGGTAGTCCGCTGTCCTCGGTCGGCCCGAATATCAAAGTATAAGGCTGACGTCGGTCAAGGCGCATTTGACTGACATCAGGACGTCAGGGTACAAATGCGCATGACCGACGTCATATCCTCAGTCTTTTCTTGCCCCAGATGTCAGAAGACCCTAAAAATAAAGGTCAAAACCAAAAAACAGCAAACAACCAACCAACCACCCTTGCACTAATTATATGTACAATATATACAATATACACAATATGTACAACCCAACCCACACAACCACCTCTAACTACAGAGGGAAGGAGGGAGGGTAAATTGGACTGCAGCAATGTGGATCTTCGAACATCTACATTTATGGTAGGTACAAAACTGTACTATGTTCTTCATCTCACATTGCTGCAGTCCTTACACTTGGGTAGAATCCCAAAGCAGAGGTAAGGGAGGATGGCTAAACTACAAGGAAGCAGGAGCTGCCAAAATGCCCTGCAAAACAGCAGTGGCAAAACCAGCCCTGGATTTAGAGTAAAGTGGCAGGTGATAATGCCTAGAGAAAGTATGCACTGAACTCCAAGTACCTGCCTCCAAAATATCCTTGGTTGCCACTCCCCTCAAAAAAGCTGTTGAAGTGGCAGTAGCCCTAGTGGAATGAGGCCTAATCCCAGCTGGAATCTCCTTGCCATGATGGGAATAACAGAAAGCAATGCAAAACCCAATCCACTTAGAAATAGTTTGTTTTGACACAGGCTTGCCCTGAGAACTCAAAGCAAAAGAAACAAACAACTGCTGAGACTGCCTGAACCCTTTAGTTCTGTCCAAATAATAACACAACTGCCTGTGTACATCTAAAGTGTGCAAAATCTTTTCCTATTTATTTTGGGGATTTGCATAAAAAGTAGGCAAATGAATAGTTTGGTTTAAAGCCACACTAGAAACCACCTTAGGCATAAAGGAAGGATTAGTGCGTAATGATACCCTATCCTTATGGAAAATCAAGAAAGGCTCAACCGCCATAAGGGCCTGCAATTCAGAAACCCTTCTTGCAGAGGTAATGGCCAACAAAAAGCAGTCTTCCATGACAAATATTTCAACTCAGAAGTAGCTGCAGGCTCAAAAGGTTGTAGAGTGAGTTTCTCCAACACAAAATTGAGATCCCAAGCAGGAGTAGGAGCTCTTAGGGGGGTCTTATATTCTTTGCCCTCTAAGAAATTGCTTGAACAAAGGATGAGAAAACAATGGTGGGTCGCAATCATAGTGAGCGAAATTGCTGCAGCATGAACTTTAATAGAAGAGAAAGACAAACCTTTGTCTAGTAACTCAGTAAGATATTGAAGAGCCACACACAAATTAGGCTCAGAAACATCAAAATCTTTTGCTGCACTCCAAAATAAAAATCTCTTCCATTTGTCTGCGTACACTTTCCTTGTACTAGGCCTTCTAGCTTCCAAAATAACATTCAAAACTTGCTGAGGAAGTGGAGGCCCACTATGGTTCAAAACAGAATATGCCAGGCTGTTAGGTGCAGAGAGTGAAGCTTGACATTGAGCAAATGGCTGTCCTCCTGTGACAACAGGTGTGGAATCGAAGGCAAAGGCCATGGAGGCTTCCGTACCAGACTTCTCAGTAATGGGTACCAGTGCTGTCGAGGCCAATCTGGAGTTATTAAAATCATCCTTGGCTTGTCCTGTCTGACCTTTAGAAGTACCTTTGGGAGAAGAGGCAGAGGTGGAAAGGCATACACATGAAGATTGCTCCAATTGAAAGAAAGAGCATCCACTCTCCAAGCTGTGGGATGAAACCTTTTTGTGCAAAACTTTGGCAACTGATGGTTTAGTGGAGAAGCGAACAGATCTATGTCTGGAGTTCCCCATGACACTGTCAATTTCTGAAATACATGAGGATCCAATTTCCACTCGTGGGGATCCATAATTCGTCTGCTCAACACATCTGCTAAGGAGTTCTGTGCTCCTGGCAGAAACCTTGCCTGAAGATTGAGCTGTAAACTGAGAGCAGTCTCCCACAAAATCATTGCTTGCCTGCATAGAGGATAAGAATGTTCCCCTTGCTTGTTGATGTACCACATGACAGTTGTGTTGTCTGTTAGAATCAACACCTGCCCTGGAAGAAGTAATTCCTTGAAAGCTATTAATGCAAACTGGACTGCTAACATCTCCTTCATGTTGATATGTAGATGTTGTAGTCTGGCAGGCCACTTGTCTTGTATCCACTTTTCATTTAGATGAGCTCCCCAAGCTTTGTCTGAGGCATCTGTCGTTAAAATCTGACTCGCCTCTGGCCGGGTCACAGAGAGTCCCTTGTTTAGGTGACATTCCTGAGCCCACCACAAAAATTCCTTTTGAATGCAAGGTATTATTTGAATGACAGTGTCCAGATCCTGGCAGTGCTGTGTCCATACATTTTTGAGATACCATTGTAGCTTCCTCATATGCAGTTTGGCATTGGGAAGCACCAGAATACAAGATGCCATGAACCCTAAGGCTTGAAGGACTGTCCTTGCAGTCAGCCCGGACTGATGAGATAGTTGATGGAAGTAAAGGGATAGACTCTTTTGTTTGTCCGGGGTTAAAAGGCCATCTGGGATGCTGTATTCAGTCTCACACCCAGAAAGCACATGTCCTGAGAGGGTACTAGACTGGACTTTATTTCGTTCACAGAATACCCCAGGCATCTTAGCACTGCTATCACATATTCCAAATGATGAAGAAGCTCTTCCCTTCCTTGAGCCAGAATCAGGCAGTCGTCCAAATAAGGATAGATCTGTATTCCTTTTAGCCTGAAGAAAGCTATCACTGGAGCCAGAACTTTCGTGAACACTCTGGGCAGTAGATAAGCCAAAGGGCAATGCAGAGAACTGATAGTGAGAAGTCCCAGCTCGAAAACGCAGATACTTCCTGCAACTTAGTCTGATAGGAACATGAAGGTAAGCCTCCTTGAGATCCAAAGTTACCATCCAATGATCTTTGCCCAGCAGAGGTAAAAGCTGCTGCAACGTCAACATTTTGAACTTGGGAATGTCCAGATAAGTGTTGAGGATAGATAAATCCAAAATTGGTCTCCACGTGTTCCCCTTCTTTGGTACTAGGAACAGGAGAGAATAAAATCCTAGGCCCACTTCTAGCATAGGGACCGGCTGTATGGCCCCTATTTGGAGCAACAGAGAAACTTGCTTGTGAGCCTCTATTCTTTATTGAGGAGGAACGTCTGGCATGCCTTTGAAAGGAGGCAAGGTATGGAAATAAAACCTGTAGCCGTGGTGTATGATATCCAATACCCATCTGTCTTGGGTAATTAAACTCCAATTTTCTTTGAAAAGTGCCAACCTTCCTCCCAAAGGTGCTGCCAGACGAGAAGGCTCTGGCAGCTGAAAAGGTAGGTCATTGGGTCTGTTTACGAAAGGACTGACCCCTGCCCTCACCAAGACTGTGCAGGAGAACTCCCTGTTCTAGGCCTGAAAGAGCCCTGAGCTCTGCCCCTACCACGTCTAGATCTACCCCTAGACTGGGAATCATAAGAAGGATACGTCCACCCCTTAGTAGGCCAATTTCTACTAAACTTTGGAGGCTGGGCCTGCAAAAAATCTTTAACAGTCTGCATAGACTTAGCCTTGTCTTCCATTTTCTTTAAAACTGCCTCAACAGGAGAACCAAACAACACGTCAGATTGCAAAGGAGCATCTAAAATCCTTGTTTTAACATGGTCAGACAAATTCTGATCCCTCAGCCAGGCGTGCCTGCGAAGAACTGACCCAGTGGCAGCCACCCTAGACGAGGCCTGTACAGCATCAAAACCACATTGCAAAGAATGCTTACCCACCTGTTCAGAAACATGTACTAAATCTTGCAACTCTTTACAATCAATACCTTCTGCCAGAGCATCAACCTTAGACTTCAATTGTGAAAGGAGATAGTTTTGATATTTCAACATGTGAAACTGGCAATTCAAAGCCCTCATAGCAAGAGTGGAAGAAGTATAAACTTTCTTTCCCCATCTATCCAAGGCCCTGGCCTCTTTGTCTGCAGGAACCGGATTCTTTACAACAGAAGCCTTAACACCTTTAGGCCCCTGGCTAACAGTTTCTGGGTCTGCCCTAGGACTCTTAAAAAGAAGCTTATGAGCTTCAGGCACCCTGTAATACCTATCCGGTTTAACAGGAGCAGGAGGCAAAGAATCAGGATTAAGAGAAGCCTCTGTAAAAACATCTTCCACTACATCCAAAACAGGAGGTATAGCCAAAGGCCTATGCTGGGGTAAAAACAAAAATTCCCTAAGCCTTTTCCTGGAATCAGAGAAGTCCTGACCTTCCCACTTAAAATGCTCCCTCATAGAATGAAGAGTTTCTGAAAAAGAAAAATCCTCAGGAGGAGAAGCAGAAGGAGTAGAATCATCCACATCAGAATCAGAATAAGGAGAGTACTCCTGCAAGTCTTCAGCCGAAGACTCTGAAACATCTGAAGCCTGCTCAAAACTCCCTAGCTCAGGCTCCACCCTAGGTTTCTTATCAGGAGGGGGCATAGAACCCCTAATCAAAGTAATCAAATCTTCTGCCATTTTAAGCATATGCTTCTTGGGCACAGTTCCTGAAGAACTAGGGGTAACACCAACTGAAGCTAAACCTGGCCTGCCCCTGGGAGAAGCCTTGGAAACAGAAGGAGAGGGCCTAACCACCCTAGGCAGGGAGGGGAGTATAGTAACCTGAGAAGCCCCATCAGCCTGGCCTGCCTCCTGAGAGGCCACATCCTGCAACAACAAAGTCTCTCCCTGGGAACTCAAAGAAACCTCCGGTGGAACCACCGGCTCCACCGACACCTCTAAAGAACCGACGTCCGGTACTAATGGTTCCTCTAGCCTAGGTTGAACAGCTTTGTCCTTGCGCTTCTTCGAAGAAGCGGGCGTCGGAGCATCCGACGGCATTTTATAATTGCACCGCTTCCCGAAGACTAACCTGGCACAATCTAATCTCCTCTTAATAGTGCGCTTATTGAATCTAGCACAAGAGCGACACCCAACAACGTCGTGCTCAGGCCCTAAACAAGGAATACACAAAGTATGGTAGTCTCTATGCGGTATCTGTTTCCCACAAGAAATACAATTATTCACTTTTTCTGACATCCGGTAAACCACTGAGGCAAGAAAAAACTAAAATATTCCCCAACGGGGTACTTAGCCAATTTTGATTCGGTCTGAAACTCCGAAAACGAACAATTTCAGAACGCCAACCGGCACTTGCAACGCTGCTTCTGCATCGGACCATGCGGCAAAAAAGACTGAGGATATGACGTCGGTCATGCACATTTGTACCCTGACGTCCTGATGTCAGTCAAATGCGCCTTGACCGACGTCAGCCTTATACTTTGATATTCGGGCCGACCGAGGACAGCGGACTACCCAAGTGTAAGGACTGCAGCAATGTGAGATGAAGAACATTGAGGTGTGCAACTGTTTATAATTCTGATTTACAAAATCTACATTTGTTTGTTTCTTCCACATGTTCAATGAACTTTTTTTTATGTAAACCACTGTCTTGGGCTGCCAATATTAACCTTTCATCTCTTGGTTTGAATACAGCTCTCCTTAACCATTCCTACGTTCGATCCAGAACATGAGGTTCTTCCAGACGTTTTCTATACTTCCAGCTATATTTATGCATTTTCCACATTTCCTGTCTTCTAATCTGATCCTTCACCTTATATTCTTTTTTTTTTGGCACATTTAGTTACTGCCTGTTTTATCTACTTTTGGTTTGATTTCCATTCCTGCTTGATGCCGATATGCTTCTGCTAGAAAAAGCAGGGAAGTCATCTTAAGATTTATTCTCATGTACTTTCACTTCATTTGGGTCTTGTGAGGTCAGCAGATGTGTGCAGTCCCACAACTGCAGATCAATACAGGTAATCAATTTCAAGAAGGCCCATACCTCCTTCAGAAAGGGGAATATATAACCTTGGTATGCATTGATTTTTATGAATCATTTAGTGAGCATGAAGCTTGTATTGCTCAGGCTCTGGATTGCATTGCATAAGCTTGTATTGCTCAGGCTCTGGATTGCATTGCATAAGTGGAAATTCCTTAAGATTCCAAGAGCAGGATAAGTTATTTCTTACACTTATTTCACTGAACTGCACTTCTGAAACGCTTATAATTGTGCTATACAGTTGATCCACAACATTTTGCACCGTTATAAAGCTTTTTTTATTGTTTCACTGCATTTATGTACTGTTTTAACATTACTTAACTGTAAACTGCTTTTTCATACTGAGAGTTGTATTTTCTGTTTGTGAGTGCTCTATCCGAGCTTTTCTGTGCATTTTTGATAATTGTCTGTTTACAGTTAAAAGCATTCTCGAGTCTGCTCCTTAATCTGTTTAAAACTTTCATCTAGTGGCTACAGCTAGGGACTGTAATTTTTCCCACCTATCCTCCCTAGTGTTGTGTGTTATACTTGGTGGCTTTGCAGTTGCCCACCCATACTGTATATTTGATCTGTGACACTCCTCCCAGTCTAGTGTCATTAGTTCACTCAATCTAATAGAGAACATTTGTGAAGGCCAACCCACTCAGATTCTTAACATTGAATTAACTTCTGTTCCAGCTTTCTCCATTTCCACTTTACTGGAAAAAACAATTCTAAGCTTGCTTCCCCCCTTTCCTGTGGCAGATCTTCTCCAGATACGGATTTACTGTGTCCAGAACTGTTTGTGAGCTCCTAATCCCCCCCCCCCAACTTAACTGGGGTTAAACTATTCCTGGTGCCATAAAGTCTGTTCTTCAAAATTTCACTTGCAACTAGCCAGCTTTTTAGTTTTAGCACTCATCTGTTTCTTTGAGCTCAGCACTTGTTCAGAATTCATTGTAAGCACTAAATAAGTTACAAATTACTACAGCACTCAACTTTCCTCACTTGTCTAGAGGAAAACATTTTTTAGTACTTAATAAATAAGCACCTATTCAGGCATGTCTAAAGGTCAGCTCCCGGTGTTTTCTCCTGTCTACCGGATGAATCTGGGCATCTTGGGACAATGCAGCAATTGCCTCAGGTACACAGGCAACCCTCTCCTCCTACCACCCAACACTACGACCTGTGAGAGATGCAGTTATATAGCCAAACTGGAAGCAAAGCTCTCTTCAACAAAGACTGGCCTAGACAGTCAAGAGGAGAAAGTAACACTTGCACTGCACCACACTCATCACATAGTCCCCCAAAACCTACACCACCAAAACTCACACACAGAAGCACAAAACACACACCTACATTCGCGGAGGCTCTCAGTACAAATCTGCCCGAACAACAGAGATCTCCAAAGCAGAAATGCAAGCAACCTCCACCCCCCAACACAACCCAAATGACACATAGCCCACAACATATTCAGTGTGCCACTCAACTACAGCCCATACGGCATAACGTACCCAACACTCTAGTCATAGCTGACACTATAGTCAGGCACAGTGATGTTCCACTCACCAGGCTAAACAAGGAAAAAGTTACTGTCAAGTGCCAGGATCCAACACAACGCACGCACTCAGGCCACTCCACAAGTACAAATATGACTCTGTCATTCTCTGTGTTGGTGTAAATGACCTGAGACGTACCTCCCTGGACTACATGAAGAGAGACATGGAGGAGCTCTCCGATCTTGTAGCCCAGGCAGGTATAACTCTAGCCCCGAGTAGCATCCTGCCATCACCCAGAATGATACCACAGTACAAGGACAAAATGATTGACTAATATTTGGCTAAGCTTCTGGTGTCATTCTAAGGGAATCTAGTATCTGTCTGCCTGGGATGACTTGATCGACAGACCACGCTGCTTTGCCCGAGACGGCCTGCACCAGTCGCCCTTGGGATTCCGGATACTGGCAAAGGCTCTTGCCACCCCTATAGTGCCTTTTTTAGGCAAGGTTCAAATAAATTCACCACCGTAACAGGTACAAGCAAGCAAAATCTGACGGTAATGCTACTCAGTGCTAGAAGTCTAAACCTCAAAATGCACTCACTCGAGGCACTCCTTAAAATGTTGAACACTGACATCTGTGCAGTGACAGAGACCTGGTTCAAAGCTCCAAAGAGCACCCCTGCATTACCAGGCTATAATTCATACTACACCTTTCGGCCACCAAACCCGGACCGAAACACTGAAGGTGGAGGCATGTCCATATTCATTAAGGATATCCACACCTCCAAGCTAGTTGCTCAGCATAATGCATCCGAGATTATCCAAGTTCAACTAACTCTGGGCAAAACCGCAATCCAGATTGCAGTTTGCTACAGACCCCCCACCATGCCCCAGGATTCCCACTCCTCTATTCTTGATGCACTGGAAAATATTAAGGTACAACCCAACACTCTAATAATGGGTGATTTCAGCTACCCTACCATTAACTGGGAAAACTACTCCTGTACCAACTCTTTTGCTCAATGTTTTCTGGAAATCATCAATTCCAACACCTTGGATCAATTTATCCACACCCCCACCACGGGCAGCAATATCCTAGACCTGGTCATCACCAACATGGGTGACCGGTGTTCCACAGAGGTCAGTTTCTCACTGGTCAGATCCGACCACAAGCTAATCACCCTAGACATCCACATCCCTTTCCCACCCTCCATTAGGAAAACAACTGTAAAAAATTTCTCCAAAGCCAACTTCACGCTTCTTAAGACAGAAGTGGAAAACTTCACGACACCCATGCAGATGGACAATAGAGGTATGACTGTCGAATCCTACACAAATGCACTTTATAAGCACTTACACGAGTGTATGGATCGTGCTATCCCTAACAGAACCAAGATGCTATCCTCGAAAAAAAGGAAGCCAATCTGGTGGTCTTCTGCCATAAACAAACTCTACAACAGAAGAAAGAAACTGTTGCAAAAAAGAGTAAAATCCCACGACTGGAGGAACTCCCTGGTCAGCCTCAGTAAGAAGCGGAGATCCCTCATAAAATCCTCCAAAGCTAGTTTTGAAAACAAAATTGCCACTGATTCTAAAGACAACCACAAAGCATTCTATAGCTATGTCAATAATCTCAATGGCAACACTCAGATCTGCTCCAAGTTACAGCACAATGACACTAAATATACAGAACCAACTGATCCTGGCAGATAGGTTCAGTGCTAACTTTACCCCCCCCTCACCCCCTAAAGGGCCCATCTTTATACAAGAAGAATGCAAAGTTCCTGTAATCAAGGCTGCACAGGTAAAAACCTTACTCAAAAGCCAAGAACACAGCATCCATGGGACCTGACAACATCCCAGGCTGCCTTCTACATGAACTACAGAATGAACTGGCACCCCACCTAAGTACCATGTTCAATCATAGCCTCACCTCAGGCTTTGTGCCCATTGAATGGCAGACCGCGACAGTTATCCACTCCACAAAGGGGGGGCCACAACAGACCCCGGGAACTACCGCCCCATTAGCCTGACGAGCCTCGTCTGCAAGGCCATGGAACGTATCATTATGGAACTCAAACAAAGACATTGGAGATCTCCAAACTCTGGACCTCAACAGTTTGGGTTTGTAAAAGGCAGCTCATGTCCCCTAAACCGGATTACTTCAAAGAAGTCTGTCAACAAAGCCACAGATGAGGGTAAGGTGGTTCACACAGCTTATCTAGATCTCATCAAAGCGTTCAACACCATCCCCCACTCTGGAATTATAGATAAACTCACTAAACTAGGTATAAATCCCTATGTCACAAGATGGGTTGCCAACCGGCTTACTGACAGAACCCACACTGTGAAAGTAGCAGACTCCAAATCACATTTCAGACCAGTGACAAGTGGAGTACCACAGGGTTCAGTCCTGGGTCCTCTCCTGTTTGGCATCTACTTCTCTGAAGTACAGGCTAACACAGAAGGTCTTTGGCTAACTAAATTCGCAGATGACTGCAAACTAGGAGCCATAATCGAAACTCCTAACGATGTGGGCATCCTACAAAAGGGCCTCACCGAGACAGATGCCTGGTGTCAAAGACATGTTCTCAAGCTCAATGCTAAAAAGTGAATTGTCATTCCCTTTGGTAAAAACTCTGTACCCATGAACTACCACATAGGCGGTAGTCTACTTAACACCGAATACTCACCGCCACAGTGGTTAGGAAATCCTTCTACATGGCACACCTCATCACAAAAGGTTTTTCATCCAGAAATAAAAGAGGTCATTGTTCCCCCTCTACTCACTCATTAGACCCATTATAGAGTACAATGCCCCTTTTGGTATGCACCTCACATGACATCTACAACTGGAAAGGCCGCAAAAATACCTCACAAAGAGGCTTACTGGCCTCAAACAGATGCCTTACGCAGACCGTCTCAAAAAACTCCAGCTTTACTCTGTCACATATCGACTACTCAGAGGCGATCTCCGCCTAACATACAAAGCTATGTCAAACCCAGAGCTGTTGGACATGCTCCACTTAAAGAAATCCCAATCCCTCCGAGCTACACACTCTAGGGACCTAAACCTTGTCACCACAATAAACAGAACACGCTGAAGGGATAGATTCCTGTCCCAGAGACTTCCCATACTCTGGAACAGACTACCTATCTATGTCAAACAGAGCTCCTCATTAGCACTCAAGAAAAATCTTGATGACTGGATGGGTAATAGGAAATTCACCCCGGGGATCACTTGACTTGACAGGGGCACAGGAAAATTATTTTCTTGGGTGGCGAAAGCCAGGGTACCTTTTTGGCTAGGCTTGTATAGGCCCTAGGGCCAATAGCCTAGTACCTACCTATGAACCTAAGCAACCTTGTTTTCCTTTCTAATCTATCCAACACATTTTGGGGCCAATCACTCAAAAACTGTAAGCTAGGACAGGAAGAGCAAATTGGTTTGAATTTTGTTCCTAGATGTCAATGCTGCTTTCAGGATTAATTTAAGTCTTCTAAAATATTCCTTACTAAGTTTTATTCGCATTTGTTCATGTTTTATTGTTGATCCTTCATCAGTCCCCAAATATTTATACACTACCTCTTGCTCAAGTTCTTTTATATCACATTCTCATCCCCAACTGATGTTTTCTTGATGCTGCAGTTTTCCTACTTTGAAGGTTGCTTTTACACATTTAAAGACCAAATGGCATTCTTGCATCATCTGAAAAAGTTTTGGCAACTTGGAGTTGTGCTTTCAGTTCCTCATCTGATGAGCTATACAGTTTTAAATCTTCAGAAAGAGAAGTTTAGAGGTCTTTACACACTTGTTTTCCAGGAGCCAAATTATAGCCATGGGCTAAGCTTAATGGGTTAAGGGCAAGACAGAAGAGCAGCGGTGAGTGTATCACCCTGGAATATCCCCCCATTTAATTTTTATACCTGCAATAATAATTTGTCCTTTAGCATGGCTCAATTACAAGGTGGTCTGCCACTGTTTCATGGTCACTATAGTGTAGTCGATCAGTGTAGGTTGTGTACCTTATACATTTTTAAGCACTCTTATCCATACTTTCTCTATGGGTAGGGGAAGGTCCAGGGAGCTTGTGACATCACAGCATGGGTAGGTTTTTAGGATGGTTGTGGATGTCAGTATGGGGAGGGAACTGGCCAGAAAAATGCATGTACTCATTGGCCTTGATGACATCAATGAATTGGAGACTGCAGTAAGCTTTTCCAGGGTGGGATAAAAGTTTTTTTAAAAGTGAAACCACCACATTACAGTAAAGGTACTGCTCTAGTGGAAAGAAACAGTAATTTAAAATATTTTATACGCTGTATTATTGTTTATTCATAGCAGGGACTGTAAATAAGGAGAAAAAGGACAGAAGTTGAACATTTTATAACAGAATCCCATTATCCTTTAAAAGATTGTGCATATTTAATGACAGGTGTATACAGACTGTGTAAAAGCAAAATGAAAGGAACATTATGCAGGACTAGTAGTTGGTGTCTTTAGACCTAACAGAAGGGTGCAGCTTTGGTTCTTTGGAGTAAATCAGACTAATCACCTGTGTAAGTGTTACTAGCAGATGCAGAGCTCTAATTCTCAGGCTTCTAAAGAGAGGAAGAATTAACTTTTACAAGATGCTCCCTGGCAGTGGCCTATGCTGCTTCTCTAGCTCCTCAAAAATCAAAGTTTAAGCTCTTGAATACTTGCTGTACAGCAACTGAATTCTTTTTATTTTTATATAGAAAGAGTTGGATTAAGTAATATATCAACATTCTGGTTTGCACATCATTTAATGGAAAGGACTTTCAGATTCCTTTCCCATTTTTGAAAGATTTGGAAGAGTTCCCTACTTGCTTTGATTTTAGTGACCATCTAATGGCTTATGCAGGTCTAAAGAAGTTCTTTACTTCCCCTTCTTTCTAGAAAGTTTGAAGATCGTCTTTGGATTTTTCCTCACAATAAGGGGAATAGTAAGTTCCAGAATATGTAGTGTTACAGCAGCAGAAGGGACAGTGAACATTTTGGAAAGTGTGACTTGGAAAGTTATGCCTTGTAACACTAGGAGTTTGAGAATAAGATGGGAAGCTTGCGGCAATTTTGAAAGGCCTTGACTTAACAGGTATAACAGACATTAGCAAGTGATAGAGGGAAACAGAAAACAGATAACAGGCTAGAAGTTGGTTAGTAAGAACAGAGTGGTGGATCTGAGGGGCATTTTACACAGGACATGAAGGGAGCAGAAACAATTGCAATGGAGGAGGGAGGCATAGTAAGGGTAGCACTTTTGTATGTAAGGTTGTGGACAAGTGTGACTCGTAGCAGGTTGCAATATGTATGTTCATACAGAAGTATGGGCTGATTGTGAGGACAACTTATGGAGAAGAAAAAGTTGGTAATCACACATAAGTAACCTGACAGAGGTTGCATGTGGGTATAGAGACTGTTGCTTTGCATTATATGGTATGGTGAGAATTTGTCATTTAGTCCAGCAGTCTGTAGTGACAAGGTCTTGGTATTAGTTAGAATGTGGATGTGCGAAGCAAAAGTACAAGCTTCTTTGTCAAACAGTAACTACAGAATTGCTTTTATGTTGTACTGGTAAAGGGAAACTATTTTTAAGTAACAGATGAATATTTTTTTTTTTAAGTAGTAAGAGTTTATCAATGGTCTAATTTACTTGCATTCATGATTACTAGAGAACACAGAACTTAAGGTGTTAATATGGGGAGATCAGACTGACTGTCCCACTGATGAAGACTACATTAAACAGGAATTATCCACCCACCAGTATAACCAACCTTATTCCAGACTTTTTCTCTCTCCATATAACATTCAGCATAGGTTTACTGCCCATTTCTGCATGGCACAGATAAGGCAAAGAGGAAACTGCAATGTTCTCTGGTCTCTACTTGGTTTTACATACTAAGAAACATCTTGCTGAATTAAACTTTTGTTTGTTGCCTAACTAGGGGAAACGTGTCTAGAGCAGCAAGGCAATTCCTCTACTTTGTGAAGATAAAAAATGGCTGCAGAAATAAGATGTGCTGATATGGGAAAAAAAATGAATTTTGTTCTCAATGGTTTTAGTGTTTTTTTTTTTTGTTTAGTGCAACTATGGAAGGGAATTTTACTTTCCAGATTAGGGCACCTCGTCCTATGGCTCATTGTTTCAAAGATCAGTAAATTAGTGACTACTGATTTTTCAGCTAAACTAATAACTTTATTGTTTCACGTGAGGAATGAAAGTCAATGGCTGAGCAACAAAAATCCTAGTTCTTTCTACTGTGTTGATGTGGGTTGTAAATTAAGTTTGATGGGTGTTTTTTGCCATGAGCCAAATATCTGTTTTGTCGCAGCTGATTTTTTTTATGGCCAGACTCAGAACACAATAAAATTTTTTGCACATATTTTTGTAGTGTTTTAAGGAGGAATGAGATCTAAAAAGGGTGTAGTCATCTGCAAACTTAACGGTATTTGAGGGGGCATAACTGGAGCGGTTATAAAGGAAGAGACAGAAACAAGTCCAGGACAAACCCCAGAGATGCTCATGACTTAAAAAGTACTGTTAGACAGTTTGTTTTAAATCCCCTGAATGTTTTGCTGGCTAGGTAGGAGGTGAACCATTTTATTATACCATATTCACCTTTTTTTCAGTAATACTGAACAGGACAGTGTGGTTGACTGTTTTAAAAGCCCTGCTGAGGACCATGTAAATTGCTCCTAAACGCCCTCTCTCTGTAGCATTATAGATTGCAGATATAACTGTGTAGGACTGCCACTGTTGTATGCAATCCTAGTTAGAAACCTTATTTGTCGTTTCTAGTAAATCAAATTTGCTGCATTCAAGTAGTTCGTATAAAAGATTTCTTAATATTTTGGCCAAGGGACAGATGTTATCAACTCGCCTACAGTTTGCAAGGTTTCCACAGAGGGATTATATGCCTGTATTTCCAGGAAATTACACCTGCTGTTAAGGTAAGGTTGAAGATGTATGTTAATGGGCCAGCTATAAGGAGGGTGTCATTTTTAGGAATTAGGAGTCTTGGTCTTGCAAATACACTGAGGCACAGTACTCTTCTGGACTCCCAGGATGATTCTTGCCTTGAGCAATGACCATTTATTACTGAAGCTCTTCATGTTGACTGGTACTATCAGTTGACCCCTAAATTTGCTATGTCTGTGAAGTGGTTGTTAGTATCAAAGACGGGTGCAAGGCTGGTTTCAATGTCTCATAGGTAAGGACTAAGCTATCGGCCCAAGGGCCTACATAAGCCTAGCCAACAAGGTTCCCTGGCTTACGCCACCCAAGAAAGTTATTTTCCTGTGCGACTGTCGAGCAGAGACACAGACGTGATCCCCGGGGTGCATTTCCCATCCACTCATCAAGATTTTTCTTGAATAGTGCTAATGAAGAACTTTGCTTGACATAGATGGATAGCCTGTTCCAGAGTACGAGACATCTCTGAGACAGGAATCTATCCCTCCGGCATGTCCTGTTTATTGTGGTGACAAGGTTTAGGTCCCTAGAGCATGTAGCTTAGAGGGATTGGGATTTCTTTAGATGTAGCATGTCCAACAGCTCTGGGTTTGACATAGCTTTATATGTTAGGCAGAGATCACCTCGGAGTAGGCGATATGCTATGCAGTAAAGCTGGAGTTTAAGGCGGTCAGTGTAGGGCATTTGTTTGAGGCCAGTAATCCTCTGTGAGGTACTTCTGTGGCCTTTCCAGCTGCTGCAGATGTCTTGTGAGGTACATTTCAAAAGGTGCGTTGTAGTCTATAATGGGTCTAATGAGTGTCGAGTAGAGGGGAACAATGACTTCTTTTTTCCTGGATGAGGTGTGCCACGTAGAAGGGCTTCCTGACTACTGTGGCGATGCGACTATCAAAGGAGAGACTACTGTCCACCTGGGTCCCAAGGTCTCTTATCACACATTCGGTGTTAAGTAGATTGCTGCCTATGTGGTAGTTCATGGGTACAGTTTTTAACAAAGGGGATGACGCTGCACTTTTTGGCATTGAGCTTGAGGCCATGGCTCTGACACCAGCCATCTGTCTCAGCGAGGCCCTTCTGTAGGATGTCCACATCATTTGGGGACTTGACTATGCTTCTAGCTTGTAGTCATCTGCGAACTTAGTTAGCCAGAGGTCTTCTGTGTTAGCCTGTACTTCAGAGAAGTAGATACCAAACAGGAGAGGTCCCAGGACCAGGTCTCTTGTACAAAGCACAAGTACCACAGTTAAAAATAATGTGAGGCTGCTCTCTCCTTGATTACAACTTGCCTTTATAAAACCAGAATTCTGAGCTTAACCTCTCTAATGGTTTAAGGCAAAGGTTTATTGGACCATGTCTCGCCACAAAGAATGCACATTAAATTTATGTATGTAAATCTGCATATTACAGGATAACTGGTGAAAATCTGCTCTCTCATCAAGGTGGTGTTTTGGAAGCAGAATGATTATGCTACATACAATTGCTTAGCCCATACTAAGGAGTATGGCAATGTTACCTAATGGGAGCCAGTCTTGTTTAAACTACTAATGATCAACGCAGTTGTGCAGTCACTAGCGTGCAACCGGACAGCTTTTTCACCAAAAAGACAAACTGCTAGTCTAAAAGGGATTTCCCCCCTTTTCACATGTGGGTGTTGCAATACGCAAGTATTCAGTGGAGTCTCCACATTGGGGGGGGGGGGGGGGGGCAGGAGCTTGCTTCATCTACATAAATGCTTTTTTGCATTTTTTTCTCTCTCCTGAATGTTGCATTCGTATATTTTGGTCACTTGGAATCATATGATTCATGGACTTTTCAGGGAGACAAACAGAAAAAAACAAGTAAACCACAAAAACGCACTTTTCTCCGCTTTCATCCAGAAGGACTTCATCAGAATAATTATTCTGATCAAGTCCTTCTCGATGAAAGCAGAGAATAAAGTGGTTTGACGCTATTTCTGCGTTTGGGAATTCAGTTATTTCCAGTCAATGAAGTGCATGTTTGTGGTTTACTTGTTTTTTCTGTTTTTCTTCAGCGGTATGGTTTCATGCCGGGGAAGACAACTACAGATGTGGTGTTTGCTTTAAGAGTGTTGATGGAGAAATATAGAAAAGGTCAGAATTAGTTACACTGCATCTTTGTGGACTTAGAGAAAGTATATGACAGGGTGCCTAGAGAGGAGTTGTGGTATTGTATGAGGAAGTCAGGAATGGTAGAGAAGTATGTGTAAGTGGTACAGGATATGTACGAGGGTAGTGTGACAGTGGTTAGGTCTGCAGTGGGAGTGACGGATGCATTTAAGATGGAGGTGGGATTACATCAAGGATCAGCTCTGAGCCCTTTCTTATTTGCAATGGTGATGGACAGGTTGGCAGATGAGATCAGACAGGAGGCCTCATGGACTATGATGTTTGCAGATGACATCGTGATCTTCAGTGAGTAGGGACCAGGTTGAGGAGACCCCAGAGAGGTGGAGATATGCTCTAGAGAGGAGAGAAATCAAGGTCAGCAGGACTAAGACAGAATGTCTGTGTGTGAATGAGAGGGAAGATAGAGGAAAGGTGAGGATGCAGGGAGTACAGTTGGCAAAGGTGGAGGAGTTTAAGTACTTGGGATCAACAGTTCAGGGTAAAGGTGAGTGTGGAAGAAAGGTGAAGAAGAGAGTACAGGCAGTGTGGAATGGGTGGAGAAGAGTGTCAGAAGTGATTTGTGACAGACTGGTACCAGTAAGAGGGAAAGGGAAGATCTACAAGAGGGTAGTGAGAACCAGCTATGTTATATGGATTGGAGATGGTGACATTGACAAAAAGGCAAGAGTCAGAGCTGGATGTGGCAGAGTTAAAGATGTTAAGACTTGCAATGGGTGTGATGAGGACAGACAGGATTAGAAATCAGTATATTAGAGTGTCAGCTGAGGTTGGACAGTTTGGAGACAAAGACAGAGGCGAGATTGCGTTGGTTTGGACATGTGCTGAGGAGGGATGCTGGGTATATTGGGAAAAGGATGCTAAGGATGGAGGTGCCAGGTAAGAGGAAAAGAGGAAGGCCTAAGTTTAGGTTTATGGATGTGGTGAGAGAATATGCAGCTGGTTGGTGTGACAGCAAGATGCAGAGGACAGGAAGAAATGGAAACAGATGATCCACTGTGGCGACCCCTAATGGGAACAGCCAAAAGAGAAGACAGTGAGTTCTACCACTGACATTGCAACTTTTCTTATTGGTTTCAGGGAAAACTTACTTAACTATATAGACATACTCAATCTATAGTTAATTACCTTCTCTCAAGCAAAACAAAAATTCTCCACACCTGTTTTTTTACCCTCTCCTGGTATGTGTACCTAGTCTCTTCCCCATTCACAACAGTATCCACTTTAACCCTTCATTTCCCTTGGGGGAGCTTTGCTGGTTCGTTTTTGGTTTAGTTAAGATGCATGGAATATGGATTTTGCATTAGTTACATCAAAGAGAAACAAGGTTGTCTTTTTGTTGCAGATATTTTGGGAGGAGTAGAACAAATAACTGGGTCATAAGTTTAAAGGTTTCGCAAAAAAACTCTACTCTGTTGGTCAGAGAAACCCAATGCCTTGGATCCACAGCCAGAACTTGCAAACTGCCAATGCAGTCATTCAAATCATTTTTGAATGCAAGAAATGTTGGTCTGAATTTTACTGAATTGGCATTTATTCCATAGGAAAGTCTGAGATATGCAGCTGGTACTTTTCACAGTACAGATCATCTTTCACCTTACAGTGTGTGCCCTCTTCAAGTCAGAATGTTGTGTGGGGGGATTCTAAGTATTAGCAGTGGCTCCTCAAAGCAAACATTTCCGCCAAGAAGGTGGCGACAAAAAAAAAAGTGAAACCCTTTCTTTGTGAAGAATCTTTGCACCTTCTCCAGCTGCACCAGATGATATACAAGGAGTAGCCTACAGATAGGATACAATATTCCATACATGGTCAAAGATGAGCTGTGCAAAGGGGGGCAAATACTTTTCTAGCACAGCTTTCAACTCCATGGAGAATAAGGAAGGCAACTTTAAACCCTACAGATAGCAGCAGCTACATGGGCATTAAATGAAAGGTATTTGTACCAAGGATTCCGAAAGTCTTACTATTTAACCACTGCTTGGCAATGATGTAAAAAGTTGATTGAGGAGGAGGCAAAATCTAAAATGTTGCATTTTTGATAGAATGTAAGACTCTTTTGATACTTCCAAGATGGCTGCACTGAGTAACAGCTTGTTTTTTGTTCTCAGAGTGTGAAATCAAACTTAGCAGAGGTGGCCAGTAGACTTGTATTTATGGGTAAATTTCAGCAACTGGCTAGTAAGTACACTGACTGGATGCCAGGAATAAAGAGAAACAGATGACCTGGAAAAAAAATCAGCTACAAAAAGTGAGGAAGAAACAATGGCAGAGGAGAGTTCTGTAGCTCTTCAACAAAATGTAATGCAACCTTCAGACATGACTTCCAATAACATACAGGAAGATAAAAGACAACTGCATACAGACCTGGTTAAACAAAACACTGGTAGAATACATCAATACATACAAATGGAAGAGGCTTTAAACACATTTTTTTTTGATGAAATGCATGCTAAAGAGGAAATACAAAAACTGAGCTGTGAAAAGGATTCTGCTTCTTGTTCTTCTGGTAATAAAGACCACAAAGCTACTGTACCTGTGAAACCTTTTCCAGTATTTCAACGGAAAATGTTGGAGAGAAGGAAGGGAGCACAAGAGTTGACTAAAAGAATCTACAGTACATTGGAAATGAAACAGAGACAGGACTTGGGTGATGGAGAACGGTAATAAAATCAGTAACTTAATGTGGGATTACAATGCAATAATTATATTTCTGACATATGACAGAAGAAAATCTGGAAATATTGGACTTTCAAAATTTGTTTGATAGGTGGGGGACTCTAAAGTATATGCCCTACTTCATGTCATTAATGTTCGGAAAAATGCTTTGGGATGGAGAAGAAAGGGGAAAATGTAAAGAAAACTTTTTCTTAACAGTACTTAGTATTTGTGGTGCATGGTTTTCTTTGCATGCTATTTCTAAGTGTAATGGGGATTGTAAAGAGGTGTTTTTTTCTCCCCTCTTCTCTTTTTCTTCTTGTACAGTTTTGAGAAATATAGGCTATTCAATGCTTAAAAAAGAGCCCGGTTAAAAAGGCATAACAATGTGTTTTTTTCATTCTTGCATGGGGAAATGACTGAAAACCTTTGCGTTAAGAGAGCAAGTAAATTAAAAATATTGATTGACATGAGATTTTTTCTAGCAATCGGATGCAAGTATACCAAGTAGCATTTCTGCAGCTGGTCTCCATGGAGACAATCTGATACAGAAACTGGAGACAGTCTGGTGGAAGGGGATTGGCTGAGGGAAGAGAAAAAAATAGAAATTGGTTAGGACATAATGTTCTCTGAAAACTATCAGGCGTTTTCCCAGGTGTGACAGCTTTAAAGCTAATGCAAAACCAATTAGACCTGAAGTAAAAGTTTAAAATGCATGGGGATATTAATATGAACAGATGCTTTTGTTTTTTTTTCTTTTTCACACACCTTTTTCTTTGTTCAGTTTTAAGAAATATAAGCACTGCAAAAGAAGGAAAAAGGAGGGAGAGATGATGGGGGGAGAGAGGAAGAGTCTTGTTAAGAATGTGTGAAAAGAAAAATCAGTGTGCTTTTTCCCATGCTTGTGACTGGGTTAAAACCACAGTAGTTATCTGGTAACAAGTTTATTGCAAAGCATGTAAATGAAAAAATACTGAATATTGTAAGGCTTTTTTTCAGATAAACAAGGTACCCTTAGCAGCTCTGTGTCTGGTTTGCATATCACTAGAAGACAATTTAGTATAAACAATGGCTTGGAGAAAGTGCTTACTGAAAGCATTCAAGTGCTTTCTCAACTGGGAAAGCTATAAAGACCAACAAAATCAAATAGCATTTACTAGTAGCACAGGCTGCACCATGCGTCTTAGCATGGCTAACCTTTCATTTTGGTTAACTTCAGCCTGTCTGTGTAGCTATCAACTTAGAACTTATGTTCTTATTAGGAAGCACAAACAAATAACTGAAGATGTACATAGTTGTGTGTGTTAACAGGTTTTAGGAGGATTTGGGGGGTTTGTTTCTTCTGAGGGGGCTTTTAAAAAAAATGTTATGCAGGATGTGGCATAGGAACAAGTGGATATAACAAACAACTGTATAAAAGACCAACCTGCCAAACAGTATACACAGGTAACATAAAAGTTGGAACTAGACAGTTAACAAAAAAGCAGTCACACATATGATAACTACACAAGAAAATGCTTTCAGTAATGAATTTCAATCTGAATGGTCTTACAGATAAAGAAAAGAAAAGAAAGTAGTAATAATATTTAAAAAATGTAGAATACAAATAGCTCTGCTACAGGAGACACCTGGAAAGAACTGAACATGTAAATTTGATAAAGAAAGGTTTTCAGGATGGTTATTTAGCAGAATATCTGAGGCAAAGGAAAAGAGGAGCATTTGTATTAATTGCAAGAGGAGCTCCAATAGTGACAGAAGAGGAAAAAATGATAATGGAAGATGCACAGTACTAAGGGACTACTGGCTAGGGAGGAGGATTACACTGGCATGCATTTGCATCCCTCCTAAAATTACTATAATGGAGCTTAAAAAAAATTCTGGAAGAAATAATCAGCTTTCAGCAATGAATATTACTTATGGGTGAAGACTGGCATTTGTGAAGATCGGTCGGGGGGGGGGGGCTAGAAGGGAAAATACAACAGAGGGCAGATTTTTGAAGAAATTTATGAGAATGTATGGCATGGAAATGCAAATTCAGTACTAGGAGTTCAGAGCGAACTTGCATATTACTCACAGACATACAAAAACTGGGCTAACAGGAGCATGTGCACTTGAATGAAGGTCTTGAAACGCACCCAATAACTATTTCAGATCATGCAGCCAATAACTAAGATAAAAATGCAAGGTAATGAAATAAAAATGACACTGGAGCTTTCCCACCTATCGGTTGAAAAGAGGAATTTATGGAACAGGTTTTGAAATTAATTCAGGAGCTACTAGAGAAGACAGAATTTTCTTCTGAAAACATAGCTAGGGAGTGGAATAAAATTAAAGTGGAGTTTAAAACTAGGGTGGAAATAAAGGCATGGTTAAACAGTAACAAGATTTATTTAGAGGAACTGATAAATGTTAACGTATTGCAAAATAGGGGGAATCTCTCAAGAAAAGGAGCAACTGCAGAATGCTTAACAGAAAATAAGGGATTACTTCAACAACATGCACAAGTTTAGAAAGATTGCTGTTAAGCAACTGCTTTATAATTCTGGAGCAGAAAAACTTTTAGCACAACTTAGCCAACAGAAAGTGGAAAGTGCTGTCACCAAGCTTAGGGAGCCTATAACAAGGAAGATAACAAGCGATCCTGTAGAAGTAGAACTATTTGAAATATTTCAGAAATTTTATGAAAGTTTGTGTAAAGAAGAGAAATATGGAAATCATGAAAAGGTACAAACGGAAATGTTTATGGAAGAATTACATATGCCCAGGTTAAAGGCAGATGAGGCTAAATTACTAACAGTTAGGAAGGGATGAGATAAAAAATGGCTATGTATAACCAATCTGCAGGAAAGTCCCAAGGAACAGATGGTACTCCTGTGAAAGTTTGGAAGTTAGGAGGGAAAAAACTGGTAAAGATCTGGAAGGTTTTAACAGTATTTTAAGAGAAGTATCAGCATCCTGGAAGAAGGTGGTGGTAACTGTGATACCTAGAGAGGGTATGGATCCATCAGATCCAGCTTCATACAGGCCCCATTTCAATACTAAACCATGATAACGTGTTTATGTCTACAATGGCTAAAAGAATGGCAAAAGTGACACCAAAATTGACAGATATAGATCAGTATAGTTTTGTAGAGGGGAAGCAAACATCTAACAATATTAACAGAACACTGATGATCCAGAGGGAAGCAGAATGTAAGAAAATACCACTTTTATTGGTGGATCTTGATGAGAAAGCATTTGACAGAGTAGACTGTGACTTCATGAGCAGGACAATGGAAGCATTTGCTTTCCCTGATACAATTAAGAAGATTAGAAGACTATACAAGGGGTCTGAGGTGCAAATTAAGGTGGGTGTCCTCTGATAATTTCTGCTTGAGTAGAGGAACCAGGCAGGGTTGTCCACTTTCCCCTTTGTTTGCATTATATTTAGACCACTGGCAAAGAAAATAAGGTATTCTGAAATTCAAGGATATAATTGGTATGGTAATTAGGAAAAGCTGTCTCTACTTGCAGATATTTTATACATGGCAAAACCAGAAAGGTACATTACAGTGCTGTGGAACACTAATACAGTTTCATATCTTCTGTGGTACAAAATTAATGAAGCTAAAACAAAGGCAATAGTGGTAAATTATGTACCCACACACAAAATGGACCAACAATATCCATATTTATGGGGACATGATAAAATTAAGTACTTAGGCGTATGGATTAGAAATGACTGTTGTGGCAGTTAAGGATATGTGGGAAGAGACTAAACAGAAGACAAAAACCGAGAAACTGGAAGCTTTGTTATATGGATACTAAGATACAAGCCATTAAAATGTTTTTAGTCCCTTTAGTCTTATTCCCAAGGTCAGGCATATTTTTTTATCAACCAGAGGAGAAGCTGAGGATAGCAATTAAAGAGGTGAAGGATTTTATCCGATAAGGGAAGACAGCAAAGGTCAAGTGGGATAAGCTGATTCTTTCAATAGAACAAGGCAGACTAGACTAGACTAAATTTGAGGGGGTATTTTAGAGCAACACAGTTAAGACTTTTGTACATAGCACAAAACAGAAAACTATAATTCAAAGTGGAAAAGAATGATGCTGACACAGGGAGGAAGCTCAAGAAATAAGGATAGATTGGGATTTTGGATGCAGACTCTTAAGGAGAACAAAAAACATACAGAGTATTATATTCATAAAACAGCAGCGAGTATTCTAAGAACTAAACCATCACGAGAATGGAGAAAAGAGATTTTTGCCGATAAGAATGACTGTGGTTATGGATAAAGATAATAGGCAAGAGGGGGCTGGAATTTATTGGAGAAAATTGGCAAAGGAACCAAGGTATTGGAAGCAAATAACTGGAAAGGGAAAGGTAAACCAGAATGGGAAGAGGCCAATAATTTACTTGGACTGCAGGTCAGAGATGGCTTTCCCTATCAAGGATTAATAAGAGTATAGGCAAAGAGAAAGAAATAGGGAATTCATGAAAGACTGACCAGTACTGGTAGAGTTTCTAATAGAATCTAGTACAGAAGCTGCCATTAAAAAAGGAATAATTAGTAAAACATATAAAATACAGCAAGATAATTATAAGAATCAATCAGAAGAGCTTAGAAAGGATTGGGATGAGAGACTGAATAAGCAATTCACAAAGACAATGGGAGGATGTATATATATTTCCCAAATATGCAACAAAGTCTACAAGATTAAGGATCTTTGCCTTGAAGTGTTTACAGAGGTATTTTTAATACCCCAAGTAGACTCAAGAATTTTTCCTCAGGTGGATGGCAAATGTTGGGAGGTGTGACGGGCAAGAAAGAGGTGGCTGGGGGCCAATTTTTTGGGAGTGTAATGGCCTGGCAGACTTTACAGATTCCCTGCGAACCACTCTGGGTAAGCAAATTTGGATTGACGGGAGATTTTTTTGAGTTATGCTACAGAATTGGAATTGTCTAGACATAGTAAAGCCTTGCTAAGTTTAATTATGGTGGCTGCCAAAAAGCAATTACTAGAAAATGGAAATCAAAGTCTAAACCAACTTTACTACAAGTAGTGAATATAGCAACAGAGATAAAACTGGAATTGGGATCTTTAGAAAAGGGAGGGAGCAAACTACATAAAAAAAAATGGAAACAATATATGCAAAGCAGGAGTGAGGTTTAAGAGGCAGGATCTGAATGAACCACATAATGCTTAACTGACAATGACTGGACAGATTTTAAGTGAGGTATAATGTTTGCAACTACAGTTGTTTCAATGGTGTCTGTGATGTATATTGTTTGCAACTAAAATGGTGTCAATGTTTTTCATTTGTATAAATGTAAGATTACCTAGGTCATGTGTGAAAATTTAATAAAGATGTTTGTTGGGGAAAAAAAGAATGAAAGACGTTTTTATTGTGCCATAGGTGTAGACTGTCAAGTGCTGTTTGAAGTGAATTAATGTCAGTGGTGTTAAGGACAACATCACCAAAATATGCAGCTTACTGCAAAGTTGAGAAACACATACTGGAGGCACTTCTGAGATCTGAGATAAAGATGGCAAAGCCCCAGACATAGTCCTGAGAGACTCCATCGGTGACAAGGGATAGCGGAGAATAATTCTCCTGTTCTTGTAGCAAATTGTGGACTTAAGATTCCAAAGTTTATGAAACATTTTATTTTATTTATTTTTAATAAATCTAGTTTACAAAGGTAGAGCACTGACAAAGTACAGTTGTGTACACTTACCATAAATGTAGATGTTAGAGTGTATTCACTTGTTGCAGTCCTAACATATGGGTTATCCAGCTCCCAGTAGCCCTCAGCCAGCCCGAATACCAGAGTCCTTGGTATATGACGTTGGCTGCTGTCGGTTGTAAAACTGATGTCAGAACTTAAGGTATAAGAGGAAGGCAGCTGACACAGTTTCCTCAGTTTTTCTGGTCTTACCTGTCAGGAGCCCCCAAAAAAAGGCTAACCCAGGAAGGAAACGCCCTGGAAACATGCCATCCAAAAAATAAAAATAAGTAGTCTGTGCCTTAGGAAAAGAGGGGGAATGGAGGGTGGGAAACCAGGGCTGCAACAGTGAATACACTCGAACATCTACATTTATCTTAAGTGTGCACAACTGTACTATGTTCTCCGTGTTTCACTGTTGTAGTCCTAGCATATGGGTTTATTCCCAAAGCCCAGGAAAAGGACAAAGGGAAGAGGATGAATCACAGATTAAGGGTTGGTAAGAAGGCTCTGCAAAACTGCACAGGCAAAACCAGCACTGGATTTAGAAAACAAAAGTAGATTGTAATGCTTTGTGAAAGTATGGACAGAAGACCAAGTAGCTGCTTCTAGAATATCCTTAGTAGGCACACCTCTCAGAAAAGCTGCAGAGGTAGAGGCTGCTCTATTAGAGTGGGTCCTAATACCATGAGGAGGAACCTTCCCATGCTGCAGGTAACAAAAGTGTATACAATGAGCAATCCATTTGGAGATGGTTTGTTTTGAAATAGCTTTTCCTTGAGGCCCAGGAGCAAACTAACCAACAACTGTTCAGATTTTTGAAAGAATTTAGTCCTGTTTAAATAACATCTCAGCTGTCTGTGCACATCAAAGGAGTGCAGAATCCTTTCCCCTGTATTCTGGGGATTATTGAAAAAGGTAGGCAGGTGAATAGATGGTTAAGGGTCACACTGGAAACCACCTTGGGCATAAAGGAGGGGTTAGTTCTCAGAGAAATCCAATTGGAATGTGAAATGAAAGGTTCTACTGCCATTATGGCTTGTAGCTCCGAAACTCTTCTGGCCGAAGTAACAGCCAAAAGAAAAGCAGTCTTCCAGGAGAGAAACTTCAAATCTGCAGAGGCAACTGGCTCAAAGGGAGTTAGAGTAAGCTTTTCAAGGACAAAATTTAGATCCCAAGCAGGAGTAGGAGCTGTTCTGGGAGGTCAGACTGCTAGCTTCCCTCAGGAAATGCTTCATTAAGGAGTGAGAAAAAATGGGCTGCTCAAAAGAGCAACGAGCAGAAATTGCTGAAGCATGAATTTTGATTGAAGAAAACGAAAGTCCACCATTAAGCAAGCCTGCTAGGTAATCAAGAATGAGGGAAAGAGAAGGATGAGAAGTGTCTTCTCCTTTAGCCTGCATACAAGAGCAAAATCTCTTCCATTTACCTGCATAGGATTTTCTGGTGCTAGGCCTCCTGGCCTCATGAAGAACTTCCACCACCTGTTGGGAAAGATTTAAATAATTAACCAGGCAGTCAAATGCAGAGTTTGAAGATGAGGATGAAGAAACTTTCCCCCTTCCTGAACCAACAGATCTGGTACCAGGGGAAGATGCCAAGGCTGATCCTGGGAAAGGCGGCGAAGGCGATACCATTGCTGCCTGGGCCAATCTGGTGCTATAAGAATAGCCTTGGGTTTTTCGTCCCTATCTTTATTAGCACTCTGGGAAGAAGAGGCATAGGAGGGAATGCATAAATTGAGTGTTGTGTCCATGATAAGAACAGCACGTCCACTCTCCAAGCTTTGTTGTGAAATTCCCTGGTGCAGAAAGTTGGAAGGAGATGATTGGTGTGACAGAAAAGATCCACTTGTGGAGTGCCCCAATGCTGAGTGATGCAATGGAAAATAACTCTGTTCAGTTGCCACTCCCGAGGATCCAGAACATGTCTGCTCAATTGATCCGCCAAGGAATTCAGCCTCCCTGGAAGATACTGGGCTATTAGATGTATGCCCATGGAAGCTGCTAATGACCATAGTCTCATGCTTTGTCTGCACAAGGGATAAGAGTAAGTCCCCCTCCTGCTTGTTGATGGACCACATGACTGTGGTATTGTCTGTCCTGATCAGCAGAGTCCCAGGGTACAGTAGGCCCTTGAAAGCCAGCAAGGGCTGCTACACTTCCATCAATTCCTTTAAGTTTATGTGCAGGTGAATCTGCTGGGTGCTCCAAGTCCCCTGAATGCCCCCGCCTTCCACGAGCCCCCCCATGCATAATCTGAGGTGTCTGTGGTGAGAGTCTGGCTGGCAGGTGGTGGGCAGAAAGGCAGACCCTTGTTCGGAGAACAGGCTGTCGCCCACCAGACGAACTCCATTTGTAGACAAGGAATTAAGGGAAGAATCAAGTCTAAGTCCTGTGTGTGTTGACACCAAAGACTCTTGAGGTAGCATTGAAGTTTTCTCATATGCAGCCGTGCATATGGGATTATCAGAATACATGAAACCATGAACTCCAGTGCTTGCAGGAATTGCCTTGCAGAGAGATGGGTCATGCTTGCTAAATTCTTGAAGTAAACCGAAAGATCTTCTTTCTTCTCTTGAGGGAGGAATACCATCTGGGTGGCTGTATTCAGACTCCGCTCCCAGGAAAACAATCTCCCTTGTAGGAACCAATTTTGACTTCTTTTCGTTGAATGTGTAACCCAAAGAAGTGAGCATGTTCTTCATGAATTCCAAATCCTTTTCTAGTTGCTCTGGGGAGTTTGCTTGAATGAGACAGTCGTCCAGATAAGGATAAATGTGGATATTTCTCTGCCTGCAAAAAGCAATGGCTGGAGCCAGGCACTTTGTAAAAACTCTGGGAGCAGTAGATAAGCCAAAGGGCAGTGCAGAGAATTGAAAGTGTTCCTCCCCAGCCCTGAAGCGAAGGAACTGCCTGCAACTTTCCCTTATTGGAATGTGCAGATAAGCCTCCTTGAGATCCAAAGTTATAAGTCATGAATCCTTGCCCAGCATGGGTAGCAACTGTTGAACAGTGAGCATCCTGAACTTGGGAATCACCAGAAAAGTGTGGAGACTAGACAGATCCAGAATAGGGTGCCAGGTGCCCCCCCTTTTTGGGTACCAGAAAAAGTCTTGAATAAACACCTAGGCCTGCCTGATTTGCAGGGACTGGCACTATAGCCCCCATGGTCATTAGAGAAGAAATGTGACTTTCTACCTCTGTCCTGAGAGTTACGGGTATGTCTGGGTACCCTTTCAGAACAGGGAAGGTATGAAAATGAAACTTGTAACCTTGGTTTACAACATTGAGCACCCATTTGTCATCTGTGATTGTAGAACCATACCTCTGCGAACCTGGCTAACCATACACCCAAAGGAAACCCAGGGCCCACAGAGGTAGGCACAAGGCGGCCAGAGTCATTGAGAATGCTTGCTTTGGGAAGCTGGCTTAGAACTCCCCGATTTAGCCGAAGAAGAATGCCATTGTTTAGCCCTTTGAGGGGCAGAAGCCTGTCCTCTGGAAGATCTGAAACCCCTAGGCCTAGAGCGACCCTGCTTGCCAGGATCAGGGAAAGACCAATTCTTGGAAGGGTAATGCCTACTGAACCGAGGAGGCTGAACCTGCAGGAAGTCTTTTACAGCTTGCATAGATTTTGCCTTATCCTCCAACTTCTTCAGTACCTCCTCAGCCTTATTACCAAAAAGACTGTCCTTGTGCAAAGGAACAGCCAGCAATTTAGATTTAACAGGTTCAGAAAGAGGTTGCTCCCCGAGCCTGGCACGCCTTCTAATAAAGGAACCAGTGGCTGCTGCTCTGCAGGCAGCCTCCAAAGTGTCAAAACCACAATGTAATGAAGAGTGGCCCAGTAAGTCTTGTAAATCTTTGTTCTCCAACATGGAAGGAATATCCCCAAGTTTAGTCTTAATAGTCTCCAAAGTGTGTTGCTGATACTTAAGCATGTGAAAAAGGCAATTCACAGATCTAATGGCAAGTGTTGCACCTGTCCAAGGCCCTAGACTCTCTATCAGAAGGAACAGGGTTTTTAGCAATAGTAGCCTTAACACCCTTGGGGCCTTGAGAAATAATCTCAGGATCAGCAGTAGGGTTTTTAAAAAAGGAATTGGTGAGAATCAGAAACCTTATAAATACTCATCAGGTTTTCTGGGGGCAGGAGGGACAGAATTAGGAGTTAAAGAATTTTCCATGAAGACATCATCCACAACTTCCAAAACTGGAGGTATAGCCAGAGGCTTATGCTGTGGCAGATCCAAAAATTCCCAATTCTCTTCTTAGACTGGCGGAAATCCTGACATTCCCATTTAAATTCCTCCCTAAGAGTAATCAAAGTATCCCCAAAGGAAAAATCTTCTGGAGAGGAGACAGAAGTGATAGAGTCCTCAGCATCAGAATCCTCAAAACCAGAAAAAAGTTGAGAATTTCCTTCATCAGCAGAAACACTGGAAACCTCAGAATCTGAGACAGACAAAACATCAGGAGACAATTCCATGCCCTCTTTGAAGGGGGAAGGATCACTAGCCATCTTTACCAACTGGGACTGAGGCACAGGAGAGGAGGCCAATTCCTGCCTGGTGAAGGTTTGCAGCTGTAAGATTTGATAGCAATATGTTGGGATTTGGGAGGCCTAGCGACTGCAAAAGTATGGCCTAAGGTAGTCTATCTGGATCTGGTCTTGTGTTGAAGAGAAGAGGTGTCAGAAGCCGGTGCTTGCACAGCGGCTCCGGACCCATCAGAGGCAGGGACAGGCGGAGGGTCTGAAGATGAAATAGCAGACTGCGGCATGGAGGACTCGGTAAAGGTCTCGGCAGAGGCCTGCGGCTGAAAATCTGCGGACTGCAGGGGCTGCGAAAGTGCCTCACTGACTACCGCTGGGCTGACTACCAATTTCACTGGTGCATTGTCAGCCGATTTAACCCTAGGCCTGCGGTCCATGTCTTTGCATTTCCTAGGTATATCCAAAACCGGGAGACAAGACGACGCCATACCGACTAACGTAGGCCAGACTCCAAAATGTTTATACAAAATCTTAGCTCTATGGCATATGGTAACACGGGTTAAAGGAGGCACAGAGATAACAATTAGGGATGTTGTGCTCAAGGCCCAAACAAATTATACAATAGGAATGAAAATCAGGGTGCGGAATCCATTTTCCACAGGCAAGATGGTTATTAACTATCTGACATTCGTTAAAGCAAGAAAAGAGGATCCCCAACGGGGTACTTATCTGAAGGAGTCTTCAACTTGGTAGTCAGAAAGCAAAAAGAAGGTAAACGGCTGACCAGCACTAGTGCATATTGCATCTGCTTCGAGCTCCGCGTCAAGAAAGACTGAGGAAATGGCATCAGCTGCCTTCCTTTATACCTGACGTTCTGACATCAATTTACAACAGACGGCATCCAATGTCATATACCAAGGACTCTGGTATTCGGGCCGGCTGAGGGCGACCTGGAGCTGGATAAAGTACAGTTTTGTACCTACCATAAATGTAGATGTTCGAGTGTTCACCCTGCTGCAGTCATCACACTTGGGTTATCCTGCCGTCAAGCGGTCCGAATTCCAAAGTCTTGGTCTGGCGTCGGTTGCTGTCGTTTCTTCCCTGACGTCAGTGCGCCAGGGGTATATAAGAGGCATCCGACGCCTTTTTCTTCAGTTTTTCTTGCCCCAGATGTCAGGTGCCCCCAATACGTCAAAAAAAAAAAAAAATATATATATATATATATATATATATATATATATGTATATATGTATACACACACACATATATATATATATATATATATATATATACATATACATATAGCTATATAAAAATAAAACAAAAACCCTTAGGCGCAACAAATACACCACAGAGGTAGTATAGGACAGAGTGGCAGAGATAAGTTCAGCTGTTTCAGAGGGGATGGAGGGAGGGTAACCTGGACTGCAGCAGGGTGAACACTCGAATATCTGCATTTATGGTAGGTACAAAACTGTACTATGTTCATCGTGTTACCCTGCTGCAGTCATCACACTTGGGTTGAATCCCAAAGCTAAGGATGGGAGGTGGAGTCAAACAGGGTTAGAAGAAGCTAGTAAGCCCTGCAAAACTAGCTCTAGTCTTAGAATATAGAGGTAGGTGATGGTGTTTGGTGAAGGTGTGCACTGAACTCTAAGTTGCAGCTTCCAGAATATCCTTGGTTGGCACTCCCCTGAGAAATGTTGCTGATGTAGCTGTAGCCCTGGTGGAGTGGGACCTAATGTTAGCAGGTACTGGTTTCCCATGATGTGAGTAGCAGAAATGTATGCAATGCCCTATCCATTTAGAAATGGTCTGTTTTGAGATAGCTTTTCCTTGTGATCCTGTAGCATACGCTACAAAGAGCTGGTCAGTTTTTCTGAGAGCCTTAGTTTTTATCCAAGTAGTAACGTAATTGCCTGTGAATGTCCAAAGAGTGCAGGAGTCTTTCTCCTTTGTTCTGGGGATTTGGGAAGAAGGTGGGCAAGTGAATGGTTTGGTTTAGGGCCACACTTGATACCACCTTTGGTATGAAGGAAGGGTTAGTTCGTAGAGAGACTCTGTCGATGAAAAATGAGGAAAGGCTCTACTGCCATTAGTGCCTGTAGCTCTGAAACTCTTCTAGCAGAGGTTATTGCTAGAAGTAGGGCAGTTTTCCATGAAAGAAATTTTAAATCAGCTGAAAAAGCTGGTTCAAAGGGCGGCAGTGTAAGCTTTTCCAGAACAAAGTTGAGATCCCAAGTAGGTGTTGGAGCTTTCCTTGGCGGTCTTAAGTTCTTAGCCCCTCTGAGGTACTGTCTTAAGAGTGGATATGAGAATAAAGGAGGTTCCGTGCTGTAATGAGCTGAAATTGCTGAGGCGTGGATCTTAATAGATGACAAGGAAAGTCCTTTGTGTAACATCTCAGTTAAATATTGTAGAATCTGAGGGATGTTTGGATCAAGGGGATTTAGGCCTTCTTCCAGGCGCAAAATTTGTCTGAATAGGTTTTCCTGGTACTGGGCCTCCTGGCCTCCAGAATGACATCCATAACAGCTTTGGATAAAGGTGTTGGCTGGTTGTTTAGGTAATTTGCCATGCAGCCAGGTTTAAAGTCTTGAGCTGGCTGTGTAGAATCTGATTGTCTCACTGGGTAAGCAGGTGAGGAATTTGTGGCAAAATCCATGGTGGGCTGTGGGCCATATTCCTTAAAATTGGATACCAATGCTGGCGTGGCCAGTCTGGTGCAACGAGAATCATTTGTGGCCTCTCTAATCTGGCTTTCAGCAGTACCTTTGCTTGAAGATGCAGTGGAGGGAAGGCATACACTGTTAATGTTTTCCAACTAAATGAGAGGGCGTCCACTTTCCACGCTAATGGATGGAAGGTCCTCGTGCAAAATTTTTGAAGTTGGTGGTTGTGGGGGCTTGCAAACAGATCTATGTCTGGGCGTCCCCATTTTTGAGCTATCATTGCAAATACTTGTGGATCTAGTTTCCATTCGTGTGGATCCATGATGTTTCTGCTTAGGTTGTCTGCCAAAGTGTTTTTCTTTCCTGGCAGGAATTGTGCTTGTAATTGAACCTGGTAAGACAGTGCTGTGTTCCACAAGGTCATTGCTTGCCTGCATAGAGGGTAGGAATGTGTGCCCCCTTGCTTATGTACCACATTACTGTGGTACTGTCCGTCTTGATTATTAGTTGTCCTGGGTGTAGAAGGTTCTTGAAAGCTGTTAGGGCATTCTGTACTGCTAGCATTTCTTTTTGATTGATATGCAGATGCCTCTGATCTGACGTCCATTTGCCCTGAATGCACTGTCCTGCCATGTTTGCTCCCCAGGCATAGTCCGATGCATCTGTTGTCATAGTTTGCCTGGCTGTGGGTAAGGTGAAAGGCTGACCCTTGTTGAGGTGACATGCCTGTGCCCACCAGAGAAACTCCTGTTGAAGGCAGGGAATGAGTGGTATCATAGTTTCCAAGTTGTGGCTGTGCCGAGTCCATACACTTTTCAGGTACCATTGTAATTTCCTCATATGCAGTTTTGCAAATGGTATTAGTAGTATGCAAGATGCCATGAATCCCAAGGCCTGCAGAATTTTTCTTGCAGGGAGTTGGGTCTTTGTTGCCATTATTTTGAAATATTCTATCAGCTGTTGTCATGTCTGGCGTGAAATAAGCCATCTGGGCCGGTGTATTCAAGCCGGCACCCAGGAATATTATGTTTTGTGAGGGCACTAGTTTTGATTTCTGGGTAGCAGAACCCCATTGGCGAGGTTTGTAAGGGCCCTGTGACTGACCTCTGCCCCTTGGGCGTCTGTATTTGCCCCTCTATGATCTGTCTGAAGCTGGAAAGGATGTTTTTTGTTGGCCAATTTCTGCTGAAATGAGGGGGTTGTACCTGCAAAAAATCCTTGACCGTTTGCATAGACTTTGCCTTATCCTCCATTTTCTTTAAAACCTCTTCTGCTTTGACACCAAGTAATACATCCTGCTGTAAAGGTGCATCCAATAATTTTGCTTTAACATGGACAGGGAGGGTTTGTTCTTTTAACTAAGCATGTCTATGTATGACAGAGCCAGTAACAGCTGCTCTACAGGAAGCTTCCAATGAATCAAATCCGCATTGTAAAGTATGTTTGCCCACCTGTTCAGCTGCATGCAACAGATCCTGCATTTCCTTGAATTCAGACTGTTCTGAATGTGTGCTCATTTTTTGTTTTAACGGAGACATTAGGAATTGCTGATATTTCAACATGTGAAACTGGCAATTTAATGCTCTCATAGCCAGAGTTGCTGAGGTGTACATTTTCTTTCCCCATCTATCTAGGGCTCTGGAATCCCTTTCAGAGGGCACATGATTTTTAGCCATAGAAGCTTTTGCTCCCTTAGGACCCTGGGAAATTTTTTCTGGATCAGCTACAGGGCTTTTATAAAGGAATTTGTGTGAGTCAGGTACTCTGTAGTATCCGTCTGGT
This sequence comes from Protopterus annectens, assembly GCF_019279795.1. Classification (NCBI taxonomy): domain Eukaryota; kingdom Metazoa; phylum Chordata; order Ceratodontiformes; family Protopteridae; genus Protopterus; species Protopterus annectens. The sequence goes on along the minus strand of NC_056726.1, from coordinate 1,342,935,655 downwards.
TTGGCTGGAGCAGGAGGTAGAGAATCTGGATTTAAACTAGACTCCAAGTAAACATCATTTACAATATCTAAAACAGGAGGGATAGCAAGAGGTCTATGCTGGGGTAGTAAAAGGAACTCTCTGAGCCTTTTCTTAGAATCTGAGTAATCCTGGCCTTCCCAGTGGAAATGTTCCCTCATGGTATGTAAAGTTTCCCCAAAGGAGTAGTCTTCAGGGGGAGATGCTGAGGGAATAGAGTCTTCAGCATCAGAGTCTTCATAAGGTGGAAAAGTGTAATCCTGTTCTTCAGAGGAATCTGAGGAGAGTGAAACCTGGTCAGAGGATGCATAATCCTCCTCTTGTCTTGGTCTTTTATCAGGAGGGGGTTAGGAACCCCTGATAAGGGTAATCAAATCTTCAGCCATCTTAAGCATCTGTTTCTTAGGCATGGGGCCTTGAACTGTAGACTGATGTACAGTTTTCTTAGGTTTTAAAAGAGTTTTAAGCTTAGCATAAGATTTAATGGTGAGTGTAGTCAGTCTGAAGACACCTTCTGCAACCGAAGGTGTTTCTGCTGCACCGGTGTCTACTTCTGCTCCGGTGTCGGTAGATGGCTGCGTCGGCCTGGTAAGCTCCGCTTGAGAATCCGCAGCTGTCTGGGGTTCCAATTCTGCGGTAGTCAGGGGCTGCGAAGGCTCCTCACTGAAAACCGGAGAACCGGCGACAGGCCCAGCTGAGGCCTCGGAGTCTGGCTTGCTCCTAGGCTGCCTGTCCTTATCCTTGCGTTGTTTATATATGGCGGTCGTCGGCTGCTCCGAAGGCATGATATAATTAAATTTCCTACCAAAGTAATGCCGTGCAAAGTCAAAACGGCGTTTGATAGTTCGTTTATTAAACCTAGCGCAAAACCGACAACCTGTGACGTCGTGGTCTGGGCCTAGGCAAGGAATACAATAGGAATGGAAGTCCTTATGAGGTATTTGCTTCCCACAAGAAATGCAATTGTTAACTTTTTCTGACATCGGACTGAGGAAAGAATATGTTCCCCAATGGGGTACTTAGCTTTATTGAAGACTTCGGACTGAAATTCAAATCGAAAATCTCAGGTGTCGGCCAACCTGCACTTGCGAACTGCTTCTGCTTCGGGCACCGCGCGGCAAGAAAGACTGAAGAAAATGGCGTTGGATGCCTCTTATATACCCCTGGCGCACTGACGTCAGGGAAGAAGCGACAGCAACCGACACCGGACCAAGACTTTGGAATTCAGGCTGACTGCGGGACCGCCTGACTGCAGGATAACCCAAGTGTGATGACTGCAGCAGGGTAACACGAACATCCCACGTTAGGACTGCAACATTGAAACACGAAGAACATGTAACCAATTTTAGTCTCAATCCAGGAATACAAAGAAAATCAGAACATTTAATGAGAAATGACAAGAGTACAACAACCACACCTGTACGTCATCATCGATTAATAAAATAAAAGCATCTACAATTGTAATACACATTTACAAAATTCAAGACAAATCTCATTTAGAAAGTGAGGTATTCACATGATAATTAGAGCAGTGTGTTTATATGGATACTTCAAGAAAAGGATGTTAGACTTAAGTTAAACTAAAAAAATGTATTATACCTATCAGCAAAAACACGGCCCCTACTGACTGCCACATCAACAGCAAACCCCTAAACACACAGCCTGTGGTGAGAGACCTGGGTACACACGTTGACAATCTCACATTCGACCATCATGTAGCGGCAGTGGTCAGAAAAGTCTTTTAGTTGGTTCATCTCATAAACACAGGGATTGCATCCAGAAAAAAGAAGGAGGTTATTACCTCTGTATTCCTCCTTCATTAGGCCAATAATTGAGTATAATGCCCAGTTTGGTATGTACCTCTCCAAACAACTGCACCAGCTGGAAAGGCCACAGAAACTGCCTCCCAACACCTCTCCTATGTGGACAGACTAAAATCACCATCACTCTTACTCGGTATCATATAGATTGCTCAGCGGTGACCTGTCTCTCACCTACAATGCAATCTCGGACCCTGCCCTACTAGAGATGCTCCATATCCGTAAGTCTAACTCCTCGCGGACCACTCACTCAAAAGGCCCAAATCTAATAAAAACATTAACAAAACCTGCTGGAGAGAGGTTCGTTTCCCAGAAGCTGCTCGTCTCTGGAACAGACTTGCCATACGCGTCAGAGTAATGTCGCTAACCCTCTTCAAGTACAACCTTGACGAGTGGGATGGGGAACTGGAAATTTGTCCCAGGGGTTCTACCCATGTCCCTCATTGACAAGGGCAACAGGAGCCGACTCAAAATCATAGGAAGTTACTAGGCTATTGGCCTTGAAAAGCCCTTCTAAGCCTAGCCAAGAGTTTAGTCCATGTTTAGCTAAATCAGTACCCGATGCCCCAGTCCAGCAGGGGGACAGGTGGAATCCCAGGGGTTTATTTTCTGTTTCTCATCCAGTTAGGTTGTGCTTAAAAAGGAGTAATGAGGTACTGTTTGATGTGGAGAGGGAGCCTATTCCACAGATGGGAGAGTCTCTGGGACACAAATCTGTCCCACCAAGTCCTATTGATGTCACAGACCAGACTGAGATTGCATGTGCGAGTTACTCGAGTGGAGCTTGCCTTGCGGATATGCAGAAGTTCCCTCAAGGCAGGGTCTGAGATTGCTTTGCATGCCAGACAGAGGTCACCTCTGAGGAGTCTGCATGAAACTGAGTAGAGGGGGACAGGGCTTTTATCCTGTGTAGGACTGAGGTTTGAGGCCCTGGATTCTCCTGGCGAGAAACCTTTGTGGTCTCACCAGCTGCTGCATGTGCTTTGAAAGATACATGCCAAAAGGGGTGTTGTACTCAATAATGGGCCTTATAAGGGGAAGAATACAGGGATATTATGACCTTGTCCCTGGATGAGATAAACCTTACCTTTAAAGTGGGCCATGCAGAAAGCTTTCTGTACAACTGAAGCAACATGGTGGTCAAAAGTCAGGTTGCTATGAACCTGGATGTCCAAATCCCTCATGACTGACTGCGTACTTGGGATGTTATTAATGCGATAATTTGTGGGGACAACACTCTCCCCAAAGGGGATGATGCATTTTAAGGTATTCAGCTTGAGGCCATGCTTCTGGGACCAGTCACTCGTCTGGGTGAGACCCTCTTGGAGGATGTCCACATCACTAGGGGAATTGATGACAGCGCTCAGCTGCCATCATCTGCAAACTTGGTCAGCCATAGCCCATTGGTTTTGCCCTGCACCTGAGAAAAAAAGATCCCAAATAACAGAGGCCCCAAGACCTATCCCTGGGGTACACCGCTCGTTACGGGTCTACTACTTGAGGTGGCTTCCCCTATTTTGACTAGGTAGGTTCCATCAGGGAGCCAGTTTGCTACCCATCTGGTAACATTCGGATTGATGCCTAGTTGAGAGTGTTTATTATACCTGAGTGGGGAATAGTGCTGATTGCTCTGGCCAGGTTAAGGCAGGCAGTGTGCACAGTCTTCCCCGGAAAAATTAATCTAAGCACCTGGTGTGGGAAGAGAAGATACAGTCTTCTGATTTTCAAGTACCCACAACTGTGCTACCCGTTGACCCACTGGCACTGAAACTGTTGCATGACAACTAGGACTGAAACTCAAACCCTTCACATTACTATTCCAAATGCTCCAATGACTGAGCTACTGAAAGAACTGCACTGGGAAAAGTAGGACGTATATACTGGTGGTGGTGTCTGGAACAGTGTGCAAAATATTTACATGAATACACACTACACTGGAATACTGCCACAGTTTCAAAAAATTCCAAAATGCCAAGTTGCAAAGTGCCAATGGTGCCAAAGCTGCCAACATCAAAGAGGCCTGTGTGGAAAAGAATGACCCCAGACAGCATGTGAATGAGGGATGCAGCCTACTAATGTTAGAGCTGGAGAAATTTAAGACAGGGGCAGAAATGCACCTGGACAACTGATACTGGGTACACAGGTTATCATAAGTCAAGTGTTTAGAAAAGAGGCAGTTACATTTAGAGTCTACAAACGCTGGAATCAAAAATACCCATGCCAGGGAAAGAGATGCACTGGCTGTCTGGTGCCTTTTCTTTGAGTTATAAGACACTGTAGCAATAAATACTGGAGGCTCTGTGGATTTCTCAGTCCAGGCTTTCAACTCCTTTTTTTTTTGAATGTTTTTGTGATGGGTGAGAAAAAAAAATGCATGTTGGCTAATCCTATCAGCCAGACAGTATGGCAACAGACAGAAATACTATTATACTTGATTAGTAGTTTATCTTATTTACTTATTTTTTGCTGGGAGGGCAACTGTAAATAGGTTTTATACAAACTTTAGCCTTGTATTTAGATCAAAGGTAAAATGGTAAACACTTGTACTCAATTCAGGGTTACTACGGTAAGGAGGAGTGTTTTTCTTCATATTAGAAATGTCACTGCTCATGATACTTTCGCATGGCAAGGTATAAGCAAACAGCTAAACACCTTACATTGTGTGTTTTTTTTACCCTCCTCAGTTTTCCATGATGAAGCTAACTCAGTGACTGTAATGTAAAACAGTTAAGCTGATGCATACAATACTTGACACCGTATACTACAGTTCCACAAAATTGTTCTGCTCTGTTACAGCAGTACATTTGAAATGTACTCAGACATGTCATATCCACGCAACTTATTCACAAATGTAGGACTGTACTCAGTCTGACGAAGGCCCTGCTCTGATGCCCACTGATTTGCGTATCTGCCAGAAATTACACACAAAAGCAAATTACTCCGCTCAAGGTGTAGCACACGTAGCTCTGAAGCAGGAGCATCAGAATGTTGTAGGTTTTATTCCCAAACCAGGTGCTTAAGACTACTTTTACAGTAAGGACACTGTATTAAAATATACAGGAAGGAGCGCTACACTCCTCAGCAGTTGTCCTTTATGTGAAATTTTTAACCACAGTACCATCTACCTAAGCCGGTGTCAGCTATGATAAGACGCAAAAGGTCCCATGGCATTTGTCAAAAATATTGTTTGGCAGTTGAGTCCATCACCTTTTATTTTTCTGCTGCAAATCTGAGCAAGTCACGTAACCAAACAGTGCTCTTAGTGCAAATGGATAACTGGATTACGTTCCTCAATGGTCTTTTGAAACATGCTTAAAAACAACCTACGATCTGAGGGGGAATTGCCTTGTCAACATGTTTTCTTCATCTGAATCTTGTAACTTTGTTGAGATCAAAAGCTAAAGAGAAGCTCAGCTATTATAGTCTGACATGCCACACTGTCATATCAGCTGATGCTCCATGGCCCACCACTTGAGAACCCTACAAGCTTACCACTTCGGACATCTGAAAGGAAGGCAACCCTAGTAGAAGCATTAGAGACACAAGTGTCTCTTTTGTCTCCCACATACTGACACACAAATATTGTAAAGGAAAAATCTGTTGCCAGAAGTCGTTGATGTCAGATAAAGGGACAATCACCAGAAATCAGATGCTAAGACATGCAAGCATCTCTGCAAAATGCATGAATGAATAAAAGTGGGGCAGAAATGGAACTACACTGCATGCAATTAAACAAAGCAGACAAAGTTAAATTCACGGTTGGGTAAAAAAGGGGAACATTACATGATTACAGAAAGAGGATGCCCAGACACTTTAAAGAAAAGGGTTGGGGAGGGCTAAATGGCTTCACGCATAAAGGAATTATGATTTTAAAATGTGTCATGTACTGCTCCATGCCAGTGGCTTTTCTCAGTTCTTCCAATTTAAACTAGACTTTGCAAGTTGCGCAGCCACAAAAGTAAAAAAAATCAAACTTGCAGCTTAGCAGTAACATGAAGCAGCTACTGATGTATCCATACCAGCTCAGCTTTCACTTTAAAAGAGTCGTATCTCTTCTTATTACTCAAATAAAATGTTACTTTTTAAGTGGTCTTATTCCTAATCATGGCTCAGCGTTGCTTTACTGACCGATCATATTCTTGAGAAAAGGAATTTTAAATTATACCAATAAGAAGGTTAGTGATAACAGTGTACATTTAACACTAACAATCCATACAAAATATGCTTTTCAACTACACATGCATGCCAGCAGTGAGCACAGCTTTTTATTCTAGACTACCAAACACAAGTCATTTTTAATGAAATGATCTTGACAAAACGTGAATTCTGGTACTTTAACTGTACAGCTTTAGGCATGCCTGCATAGTAATCTAAATCAAACAAATAAATGCTACCGATTATTCCACTACAATCCCATACTGCAAAAACAAAACCAACTTGCGTCCTCCATGTACTACTGACAATTTGTTTTAATCAGTCATGACATCTCACTCCCAATGTGCCCTCCCCAGTCTGATTAATTCACTCTCAATTATCTTTTCCCAATGAAAATAATATAAAGCAAGCACATCTGAGCCATCAGTTGATGAAAGGGTCAGTCTTATAGACCCATATGTGAAGTGTTAATACCGGTATGACGAAATCAAATTCTGCCCCATGTACATTACCTGATATTTTACCACTGTAAAAATTCTTAATTTTTAAAAAAAAATTCAATATTGTGTACCAAAAATAAACCAACATGTCACACAAAACAAATGTTTATTCCAAGGGAAAAGGGAATACAAGTAAACAGCAATAAAGAAAGTAAAGTTTATGTAACAGTTTAAATGATACAATTTCATCTGTGTCTAGCCATAATTCTGTCATATACTTAAAGATCAGGTTACAAGCATCAAGAAACATTACATAAAGCATCACAGAAGTCAAAAAGAAAATGCAGGAATGTCAGCTGTAATGTCTAGCTACTACAGTATTACTATGATTGTCAGCACTGAGTGCAGATGCAGGAAGAATTAGTAGCTAAATCATTCAGAATGTCTGCAGTGGCCTGTGAGAGCAAGAACAGCCCCAATCACACAAAATTAACTTATCAGCAGCTTGTCTCTCCCTTTTTTAATGTTTAGCTGTTAACCAGCTAAGTCCATTAGGCTTCTGAATAATTCTTGCTAAATACTATTACATACGTGCTGGATGTCAGAAGCACAAGTTCAGTCAGTTTCTTAATTACTACTGCAATCACAGCATCAGCTACCATTACCACTACAATCAGACAGAGTTGGTGATAAACACAGTTCCCCAGTAAGTCTACGGCAGAAATCTGGACTATTATGTGGGAAAACGTAATACAGCTTAGTCATGCGACTACACCAGTGCTGCACTCGAAATCAATGTCCCACAAGTTTTTAGGTGGGGTCCCTACATCACACGATCTGGCTGGTGCTAGCGTTGTATTTACACAGTTGCAGAGAGGACCCTGATCTTCAAACAAATGAAGAAAGCCACCCTGATAAAACTGGAACAAAGTACCCCTATCTAACCGTTTGCAAAAAGTGACAAATATGGGAATAATGCTGTTTTAGCCACATTTGACCATTTCACTATATATAGGGATACAACAAAAAAGAATCTTTAAGGTACTTAATGAGATCTCTGATCTGTATCCTAAAAAGACCATCAGAATATGTTACAGTTGAACTTGAGGAATGATACAGATTCCAAAGCATTGGTATCTTCTAGTCTGAGTGCTAACACAAAGAATAAACACACTTCAAAGTAGAACTTCCACAGTAAAATCTATGTTACTGTCCTAGGCAGTCCATTACTACCATGACCACTGCAGGTAGTAACAGTGGACATGCTCCCCTTGTACTTTCAAACTCAGGATAATGCCTGAATCTTGCTGCACTGAGCCTTATAAAATCATCAGGCTAATTCTACAATTACCAAGTAATGTGCCTGCCTCTGCGCGTAGGGGAGTTGAGATATCAACTGGGATTGTTCTAGTATGAACAGTCAAGTAATGTCCAGCCAAACTACAAGCAGAGGAATCAAAGCTGAAACTTCTACTGGTCAAAAGGGGGAAAAAAGGCAGAAGCATTTTTTTTTACTCTGAGGCAAGTCCTACTGCACACATTACCGAGGGAATATTAAAAATATATTTGTTATACACACACACACTTGCTGCACACCTGCTGAGAAAAGTTAAAAGCCCAAATTCTCAAAACTCACTGCCGGCATACTAACAGAAACTGTGCCAGCAATTAACTCCCAATGGGCAACTGCAAACATGATGCAACTTGTGGAACTGTACTCCCAAGTTGTTACAACCTCATTCAACTAAAAAAAGCAGACCCCGAAGGCTTCCCTACACTCTCTCTTACCCTAGAAAGTACTTCTCCTGACCGACCATTATGGTTAAAAATCTGCAAGAACTCGTACTCTAATAATAAATCGTACATCAATCAAAGGTTAACTTAAGATCTCAAAAATATTTCCCATCCTTACAACTCTCAACTTGAGCTTTTTTATTCAATACATGACTTAAGACTTATTTCAACTTCTACCATACCACACAATAGTCTCTGGGTTATTTATATGCAAAAATATAAGGGCTAAAATCTACCATGGGAATGTAAGGCTAGGCTACTTAAGATCTTCACAGATCTAAGTTCTAGTAAAATACTTATGAGCACATCTAGAGTTCTGTCTTAAAAGGTAGTCTCAGAATTGCACCCAATTAAAAACATAGTGGCAAGGATATTAAAATACAAACTGAACTTGCCATACTTAAGTTCTGCTATGGCCATCAGTTACATGGTGAATGGTCTTGAATTCTGCCTTAGTAATCTGCATACCTATATGGGATGGGAGATTAACTTTATATTATGTCCTCCAAAACCCAGGTCAAGCAGTATGCTAACTCAAGTAACCATTCTTAAAATATATACGATTTTAAATTCAATAAAACATTTAATAAACTTAAAGCAATAGCACAGCAAGAACTGTGGATTAGTATCCAGTAAATAAATGCAGCCTTAGTTAACATCCATACCAGCTATTCAAAAGTGTAACATGCACTTGCAGTTTGACAGTGGACTAAGTTGTGCATCATGGTCTGGGGCAATATTAACATATATTCCTAATTTACCTAGAAAGTTAACATGAGTTGTCAATTAATGTTGTAACCAGTGAATAAAACACAGTAAGTGGCATAAAATTTCAAAGACGCTTAAAAATGTTACCTTAGGTGCTATTTTATTTTTCCCTGAGAGTAAGGCAAGATGCCCAGTCAGCTCTGTGGTTATAAACAATAAATCAAAAGGCAGAATAATGGAATCAAACCAGCTTTATTCAGTGCTCAATTATGTGACTTACAACCTTAGCACTGTTATAATTTTACAATTCAATAGACACCTACATGCAGGTACATGAACACAGTGCAAAACATTCCCTAAAAGATTTATCCAAGAGAACTTTTCTAGTACAGCTTCAACAGCCATTACACTTATAGCATGCTGCTAGTCAGTGTAGCATGGGAATCCGTAAGGCACCTGGTAGGTTTCTCATCAGGATCCTTGGCAGGCATTAAAAGGGGTACAGTGTGGGTCGCCAGAATGAGAATCAACACACTGGGTTACTGGTACTTGTAATTTTAGATTTTCCTTGGTTTTCTGCATTCTGATATGCTTAATTTGCAAGTCCAGTTTTCATATGCTGTCCAACACCTGCTGCTCCATCATCATACAAGACAGACTCTGAAAGACTCCATCAGCTGTGCAGCTTTAACTGTTTTCTTCTTTTTGGGCAAGTCCTTAAGGGCTGTTTTAACACTGTTTCTGCATGTCTGCTATTAAAAGATGTACATAGCGTAACCCATCTTCCTGGCGCTGGGAGTCTTTATCTGTAAAAAACACAATTAGAAAAAAATTCCTGTGAAGACCTGACAAAATATGTTTTACTCTAATTCTCTACCTCCTGTACTTGCTGTTATCACCGGCCCACACCTTAATGACTATAGCTCTCTCGTTTTGGAAATATACACGGACTTTCTTCAAAGTCATGCGACCACTGTTCTGGGGTTAGCAAGCTAGGGAAAGCAATCAAGGAACTCTTTCTAGTATTCATGACTTGACAGTTTCTTATTTAAAATGGCATGCGAGTTTAGGCAAGGGAATGTCACAAATGCAAAACATGAAAAAGCCACCTGAAATAAAGGTTATTGCACATGCAAAGGTTTGCAACAATCTAAATTTAAGACTATGCTTCTCTAAGCTACTCTCCACCGAAGTATACATGTACTGTGTAAAAGCAAAATTTTTATGCATTAGAATGGCTGCTCTCATTCATAGCGGTACACCACAACGGTGTAATTTCATACAAGTACGAGACAACATATGATACCTACAAAATTAGAACCGATAAATCAAAAATACATATTTATGCTACCCCCCCCCCCAATTTTCAATTTCTGAGCTATCACTAGGTGCTTTCTGTTACAGTTATTAGATGCACTTATGAAGGTCAGTCAGCAAAGTAATTCCTCCCACTGGATTGGCACCTTTTCAGATCATGACATGGTAGGTCTCAACAGTTTTTAGGCCATGCGGTAATGGTACAAAATATTACATCAAAAGATCAGCCACTCCTTTGCTTTCTCTCCCATTTCATATTAGGCACATACAATAGCGTCAGTAAAGTGCCAACATTTAACTGTCACAACCAAAACATCTAGTACTTCTACAATGTCAGACTTCATTTTCACCAGGTGTTCAAGTGCACCAAACATTCCTTCTTAATAAGAGTCCCTATGACATAGAACATCCACTGCTCCAGACCACCTTCCAACCAAAGGAACTTCAGTATCACCTACAAAAACGTATTTAATGTGAAATACATAGCAAAAGGGCATATTTGTGAAGGATCATGCTTTTGCAGCACGACTTGTCATTATGACCAACTTAACAAATGTTGAAAACTCAGAAGTAACTGGCCTATCTCTACTGGCATTACAGCCATTATCACTACAAACACGTTTTTCAATTTTCTCTCCGATAAATGAAAATGCGACACAAAACACTTCAACATTCACAGTCTAAAGTTTAATAAAGCCCTATATTTCTAAAGCTGCACCACCTGCACAGAATCCAGAAAGTTCTGAAGTCAGAGAACACACACATACAGGGGCAGGAGAAAGGGATGCCTCCTCCTGAAACAGCACAGCCAAGTACACACTACTGCTGCTGTCTAGCGTGGGGGCACCAAGCACAAAAGGCACCGAATAGACCACCAGAAAGGAAAAAGCAGCACACAAGGAAGTAAAGCTCAGGAACCAACTAAGCACTGCTGTACCCCCCCCCCAAAAAGTGTTTGAGATCTAAACATTGCACCCCGCTATGCAATGTTCTGTATACAATACTCATGAACAAGCTGCTATGAAGTCAGCACACAAATCTAAGTGGAACAATGTGAAATAAAGATGCGTCTCCGCAGAAAACGCCAAGTGGAATGACTGACTATAGCTTAAATGTTCACAAGAACAAATAATTGGACAACCTGAGGCATCCATGAACCATGGCTTCAAAAAATTAGCTCCCTTGCATTAGCTTTCTTCACGAAGAACAAAAATGTCTACAGACTAACTAAAGATGGATGCTGAAGCAGCAACCTTACATTTACATTTATATACAAAATCAGAAAGGATCTTATAAAAATCAATGAGGTCTCAGATCAGAGATCAACAAAGCTTGCAAATGAGCTCTACAATACCTAACACATTCTGTCTCATACACCAGCCAGCTGTTCAAACTTGCAGGTATGACAATGGCAGTGTCTTGTCAACTCTGGCCACTAAAGATTTAAAAAAAATGGCATTTTCAAACAACTTTTTGCACAAAGCCACATCACCTCAGATTGCCAATGGAAGGTACTCAAAATACAGTAGAGTACAAGTATCTGAGAATACATACTGGAAACAATTTAAGATTTATTAAACACTTACAGTGAAGCCACAAAAAGCTCATAAGAAAGTATTACGGACTGAAAAAAGTGATGATAAAATGACCTTTTGTCTCCATCTTCATTCCAGAAATCTGTGCTTAAGTCATAAGCAGGGCACCGGCATACGAAAGATAAGCAATTAATTAAGCGTAAAAAGGCTCATCAGTGCCTTAACTTGTACTCCCCCTGGGTGGCTTAAGACAGAAAAGATCAAATCAGCACATCTAACTAGTACATAAAAATCCTCTACACATGATTACCAGTCATTCAGTGACACCACTAGTTAAACGGATGAATCTTTCATACTTTCTGATCTTTAAACAACTATAGGACATATCAAGACTCCCAGATCATACTGCATAAAAAAATACAGAACTTGCTCTGCGGTAAACTGCACAATGGACTCTGTGCCTTAAAAAAATCTTAACAGAATGAGCACAAATTACTTTAAAGTGTAAAGTTGCCAGAAACTATTCATACCTACCCCTTTTACCCTACCTTACCCTCTGTCAAACCATTCTTCTACATATCCCTGTTCTAGGTAAGCTCAACTTTAACTTTTTTTTTTTTTTTTTTTTTTCAAAGAATACTGGTCAGGAGGACTGGTTTAAAACTGTTCTGGTCAGAAGTGACCCCCTTCCCCTTTAACTCATACCACTACCACTTGTAAGGCCATGGATATCTGTATCCACATGCTAACATTTTGTTTAGCATAGCTCATAAGGATTTTGTGGTGTCCTACACAAAAAAGAAAAAAAAGAACTATGATCGTCTGTTATCAGTGAAATTGAGTTTCTAATTTCACTGAAGTTTCCCCTTGTTCCTATTAACGCTGACATCTATCTCTGCTTACTGTGAAGTTTGCATAAAAAGTTTCTGCAAGCATGCTCAGTATAGCCTGAAGCTAGGTAATTTTCTTACCAATTACTGTTAAAATGTTGTAGTCACAAATTTCCTGTTAAGATTTCTGATTTAATTAAACCACCCTATTTTTTTCTTTAAACCTCTGACACCAATCTAGGTTAATAGTTAAATCTGAAAGACTAGACCTAGCTAAGAAAAATTAAATAGCTTCTGCATTTACCACATTCACCAATCAGAGCAAAATAGCAAATCTACTGGATAAGCATACTACCCCCAACTATTAGCAGGGTATAGGTGCTGACAACACTCACTAAAGCCAAGAATACCACCTCCATGGGTCCCGACAACATCCCTGGTTACCTCCTCAACAGTCTAAAACACAACCTAATAGGATAACTACAGCTTTGAAACAGGCTATGTTCCAAGTGAATGGAGGACCAGAACAGCCAGCCATCAACTGACTCCGGAACTACAGACCCAGAAGTCTACAAAGCCTAACATGCAAAGCCATGTAATGGATCATCATGGAAATGATAAACAAGGACATTAGCAGCCTACAGACATTGGGCCCATCCCAATTTGACTTTAAGGGAAGGTCATGCCTACTACACATGATACAATACACCCCACTCAAGCATTTTTGTCAAGTTCTTTCAGCTAGGCATAAATCCCTACATAGCTTGCTACATTAGCGGCTGGCTAACAGACAGGACCCAAGAGGTTAGATTGGTAATACTGCCTCCACCAACAAGCCAGTTACCAGTAGGGTACCCCAGGGCTCCATAAATAGACCACTCCTGTTTGGAATCTATTTCTCTGAAGTCAAGGCCAACATTCAAGGACTCTGGCGCACCAAGTTAAGATAGTAAGAAAATCATTCTATGTTGCCCAACTTATAACTAGCAGTACGGCATCCAGGTAGAAGGACGTTACAAGTACTACTATACTCACCCCTTATTAGACCTACCATACACTTGCAACAGCCGGAATGCCCACAAAGGTTTCTCACCAGGAGAATTCAGGGCATGAATATCCTGTCCTGGACTGATCACCTACAGGCTCAGTCTCCTACAGGCTGCTGAAAGGGATTCTTTGGCTGGCTTACAGGACTTCCTCAAATTCAGCCCTGGTGGATTTGTTGAACATGCCCAAAAGAAACAATACCAGAAATTTCTTCTCTTATGACAAACAGAATCTGCTGGAAAGACATGCGTGCCCAAAGGATCTCCGCACTATGAACAGGATCCCCATCCATGTAGATCAGAATTCAACTCTGGCCCTACTGAAACAAAACCTTGACAATTGGATGGGAAAATCACAAATCTATCCTGTCTGGTCCATGTCTATTAAGAGTTGCCTCCCCACCAACATGCTGCAGCCCCATACAGGCAACCATGACATTTTAGACCTAAATGGTTTGGGGTGCTCAGATAGGCTTTTAAGGGGCCCTGGTGTTCGTAACCTAGTAACAACCTATGAACCTATTTTTTAATCCAGACTTTTTTGGACTAGGACAATTTTTTGAAAGCTAAATTGTACCTTATTTTATAGCTCATTAATTCAGTGATTCCACCACTTTAGCTCTATGACACAGAAGAATGCTGCGCTGACTGCAACCCACACAACCAGAACCAGAACACCGACTCAGTCACTGGAAAAGGTGGTGAGGGAGGCTACAGATTGTCAACCCTGGAAGGTGGGTGCAGTGGCTCCCAACCAGCACCTGTGCTGCATCAGTTTATCAGTGCTAAAGGGCAGAAAACCAAAATGCATGGAAAACGCATGACTGTATCAGGAGGGAAGTGTGTGCTGAGGTTACCCACACCAGTGATCACAGTCTCGCTATGTATGGAAAACAGCACACACAGTTGGGTAGTAGTCCCTGCAGTGATGCAGATGTGCATGTCACCACCAGGGGCAGTGTTAAGGCTCAATGCATTAAACATGTCCTCACTGTTGGGATGCTGGGAAGAACACAAGAAACCGTCATGGGTGCCTGAGATTCTCCCCCCCCCCCCCAGCCAGTTCTTGCCCTGATGCAGCTGGTGGTAAGTTTTGCCACCAAGAAACAAATGATCTCAAGTTTGACTGGGGGATGTTTGAAGGTTGGTAGGAGTGGGCAAAAAGAAAAAACTGATGCATCCAAAAGGATTTTTCATTTAATTCCTGTTGCAATAACTAATGCTCTACACAGAGAGATCCCAGTCTGTAGCCAAAACCACTCAATTTATCCAAAAGGGTACAGGGTATATTTTCATAATCATGTTGTTGTACGAGTTGCATAGGATTGCCAGCAGTGATGAGGTGAAAGTTTAAGATTAAGTCTTTTATATGGAGTCCTATAAAAATCTGGGATCCTATCTAAAGGAGTTACTGCTCCTTAAATCCTGGCTCACTCATCCCATTCAAGGCCAATAGTTTCCAAGATGCACTCAAACTTCTTGTAACCAATTTCTTCCCTTCCTTGCTGCCAATTTGTATTATAAAACACTGCCTTTCAAAATTCTAATTCAGCTGAAGCCAAGGTGTCTCAGATTTTCTAAACAGCATCCTACTCGGAAGCATTTACTTTATCCAAGACCGTTTAAAATGAATATTTAAATGTACAATTTTTGTTACACATTTTTGCTGCTGTTTCTTGGTACTGAACCATTTATATTGTATTGCACTGTTTGGGTTCAAGCATTTAAAGTGTTAAATGAGCCCTGGTCTCCCTCTTTTCTTAAGCTGTAGCTAATCATTCCATTTTGAGTGTCTTGATAACTTATGCTTTTCCCTTTCTTGCCTATAAGTGAGAACATGCTTCTTCAAGCACTCTTATGCTCTCCTCATACCCTACATGGCTCATTCCTTTTGTTACACCCTGGTAGCCCCTTCTCTGTACCCCTCTTTTCAAGCTGGATCATTCTATGCAAGGTCAATAACGTTTACCTATGGCATGGTCAGGGGATCTGTAAAGAGGCAATATAGGGATCTATCTGGAGACTAATATAAGGATACAACTTAATACTCAACTGCCACTGCCTACAGTTTGTCCAGTCTGTACTTTTTTTAAACTAAAAACCAATTAGGCACAACTGCCTCCAAGTGTGCTATGGGAGCACTCTAGTCAAATTACCTGCACAGAGTCATAAAGGCAGGAAAATGAAGACTGAGGGACTCGAACCTAGGACAAGAGAATGAACCTCAACAGCAGCAAATAACCATCAATCCCCTGCATTAAAATGACACACAAAACTGAGAGGGATGCTATCACACCAATGTCTTTTTTTCTGGCTTAAGGTTTCACCTTCAAGATGATACTTAACCTTGGCTTACTTGAGCCCTCGTAAAGAATCTTCAGCTGCCACTTCTCAGGACTTTGTCAGTTTTCCCCAGGTTTACTGCCCTCCATCTGCCACCATCTCTCAGTCTCATACAAAAGGAGTATCTTATTTTCAATGTTACACACGATCTCTAACATGAGGCTACAGGACAGCACTGATTACATGCACAAACACTACAAACACTCAGCACCACACACTTTCCTCTGAAAGGGTTTCCTTCACCACTACTTTTTGCTTCCAGCCACTCGTCAATCCATCTGTTCAAATGCTCTCCTATTCTAAAGAACCGTTAAGCTCATAATCAAAGTCTTTACTGAAGCTGAGGTATTCCACATCTATCGGGTTTCCTCTCTCAATGTCCAGCTGTAACCCAATCATAACACTGGTTCAGGGTGGACTGACAACTTGTCTGCAAACAAATCCACGCAGTTCTTAAACTGAAGAACGTTCTCTAAGAAATAATCAACCTTTCCCTGATGGTCAATTTCAGGCTTACACATCTATGGATATCTGGATAATTTCTAGTTCCTCTCTTCTAGGACAGCACCACCATGATCCCATTTCCAGTCCTCTTGAACCCATAACACTACTAGATGGTAAAGTGAATAGCTTATCAGGGGGATCAGCAATCACACTCTCCAGGTTCCTTGAGATCCTGGAAGGCAAACTGTCATGGCACCTATCACTAACTCCTAGAGTTCTTCATGAAGGACCTCATCTTGTAATAACTCTAAGCTGTCCTTTATGGTTCCTCCGCTGCCTTCCCCTCCCAAGATGACACACCGTTTCCTCTTTCTTTGAAAAAACAGGCAAATAGTTTAATCAATTTCCTGCATTTTCATCATCCTCACTAAACTCCTTCCTGTTCTTGGCAAGTCTCTACGTATGTAAAACTTTTCTTTCAAATATACCCGCTAGATTTTCCCTTCCTCTTACAACCACACATTCAAAAAATGAATGAAGGATAGTAAGAGTTGAAGAGCCGCAGCCAATCCCAAACAGGCAAGAGATGCAAAACCAAAGAACCTGTCCTGAATGGAACAATTTCATTGGAGGGTGCATGCTGTACTACATCATACACCTACCCCTTTTTCCCTTTAACTTGCGGATCATCTCCTTCCATGACCTGTCCCCTCAACAGCCTTGCTGAATCACACGACTCCTCTCAGCCTTGCACAATTTTCCTAGCCCCTTTGCCACAAAAGTTAGCATGCTATTGTCAACCATAAACTGCTTAGCATACTCACTGCCAGTCATTCATTTTACTCCTAAAAATGTTTCCCTACCCTGCTGAAATCTACCTTCCTACAGTCCCATGATTTTTGCATGCCTGCTGCCCTCACATGAGAAAAACAAATGTTGTACGGTCACTGTTTACCAAGGTCACTTTTATCTAGCTTACAAAATTCCTCAACCTTACATCCATGCCCAATATTTTACTTTTCCTATACTAAAGTGAAATCCTTTATAATCTACAACCTCCACTATTTTACTATAGCTATGACTTGGAAGGAGGCATATCTACCCCTCCTGTACTAGCTAAATGACAGCTTTCATGATCTAGAATGTACATTCTTTCTCTCTTGGATTTGAAAGCAGGAATGTCCCTATCTTCTTTTTGGTGACAGAAGTCTGTTCAAAACTTTTTTTCCAGTAGAGAGATATTGATAAGGAGCTGAACATATCAGGTGACCTGTAAGAAGGTCTTATGTAGTGGCTAACTGTTGAAACTTCCACTTTTACTGCCAGCTTTGCACATTTCTGAAGCCTCTCTAGCTCCCATATTTGGAGGCATTTGCTTCTCTGGCAGGTACATAACGTGTGACGTCATGCACAGACCTTGTAGAATGCACTTAGTCCTCATTCTCCATTCTGATTCCTTTCACTAGTAAACATAACCTAAAACATAAAAACTAAAACAAATATATATATATATATACCCAGCTTACAGGAAAAAAATGTAAACTGGTTGGAGACACCATCCAAGTGCTGGAGGGCAAAACGGACTAAAAATACCTCTCATACATCAAGTCATATGATGCATGCACATCTAATGTACCTGGTTTTAAAGGCTCTCGGGCCCTCTATACACTGGACAACTGCTAAAGGGAATCCTTAAAATAAAACAAACAAAAAAAGTTTAAGGGAATGCCAGAGCAATAAAATGGCAAGAAATCTGAAGGCAGATGTACTGAGGAACCAAGCTGCCAAAGGAGAACCAAATTCCTAGAAACACAGTCCTGGCGGTAAGTGCAAAGAAAGTGTACATAGAGAACAATAAATTCACAGCATGAATGCCTGGAATGGAGAGCGTCTTGTAAGTAAAGTAAATGAAGGAGAGTGGAGTGGCCTCTGACAAACACATAGCGAACAGTTAGCTTCTGACTGCTTTGATTTTTGCCACTGGATGGCTCACCTGGGCGAGCTTTGATTAATCACTGCAAATACGATTCTTACCTTGTGGGAAGGAGAGAAAAAATTATCAGGAGCAAATGCACCCTGGAAACGTAAAATCTATGCTGATGGTTACTGCCCCTGGATTCTATACCAGAGTTCTGACAACACACTGGGGAGGGGGAAAGTGGGTTAGTCATAGCAGACATGTGAAAGAAAATGCAGATGTTCCTATATAAAGCCTGCACCTCACAGTTCCTGAAAATAGATCTGATTATCAAGAAAGCACCCTCCAAAAGACAGACTTCAGAGCCACTAAAACCTAGTCAGTTTGAAAAGAGAAAATGAAAATGCCAATCTTTCAGTTCAAGTACCAAAGTCAAAAGTATGTAAAAGATGCAGAACCCCATTTAAAGAACTGCTTTACGAATCAGCATTATGCTATGCTAGGCTAATGTACTTGGGTGACAATAAAATTCACCAATTGTGAAATAAAGGAGCCTTGCATCACAATGGTGTTGGAAATTGGCTAGGATTACTTGCAAACTCACCAATGACATGGGTCAACTCCCGACATAACTTAATATTTTACGGATTATGAATGGAAAAACTTCTAGTGGTTTCCATCACTTCTGAAATACCTCCTGGGAAGTTTGGAGGAAGCAGGAGATACAACTGTATTGTCGCGACGTAGAACTGATTACTCAATGAAGATTGTCCCCCTTAGCTTGTACTAAGCTATCTTCTGCAATGCCAGAAATTTGAGCACATAAAAAAACACACTTTCTCATTATATAAATTTTATCACTACATGTGGAACAAAAGGCAAACAAGAATTTTCCTTGCCATGAACTACGTAGGACACAAGGACTCCACACACACTCAAGAAGTGAAAAAGCAGACCTCTAATGTGCCCTACATCTGCAAAACCCTGCTCAACCAGGCTTCTTTAACACTTAAATGAAGACATCAGGGCCTTCAGGTCAGCGATCCCATAACGATATTCACTTCTGTGATGATGTAAACCACTATAAAGGTGATGAAGGTTTCTAGGGCCACTGCCAGAATAGCACAGCCTCTCTTGTACAGGTGCTACAGAAGTACCACTTTCATTTTGCACAAACAGTAACTATTATCTAGCCTGAATTGGAAAGCCTCAGGTTCATCTCCTTTCCTACAGCTATTTATAGCAAAAATCATTTGAATTTTCTGATGGTGTATGGGATGTCTCCTCTCCAGAGAAAAGATTTCCATGTGACCATGAAGAAGCACAAGCAGGCCATTATCAGGAAATGCAAAGTACGCTGATGAAGGAAGGGAAGACTCATGGTTGGACTGGTGGGGAATGTCCACCACTCCAAAGCCTAGCAACAATGACATGACAACAGAAAACATCCAAAACTGAATGGCAACTCTGCATTCAGTTAACCCCTCCTGATCCACTGCAGTATGGTGGTTCAATGCTTAAAATCTCAGTCTCTCTGCCTTCCCCTCCCAAGACAACACAGTTTCTTCTTTCTTTGAGAAAAAAAAACAAAACAGGTAAATAGTTTATTTAATTTCCTGCATTTTCATCATCCTCACTAAACTCCTTCCTGTTCTTAGTAAGTCTCTGCACACCTGTCTGCCTTCCACATATGTAAAGAAACTTTTCTTCCAAAGTACCACTTTCATTTTGCACAAACAGTAACTATGCTGCAGACATTACACTTGGGTTATCCTGCCGTCAGGCGGTCCAGCAGTCGGCCAGAGTTCCAAAGTCTTGGTCCGGCATCGGTTGCTGTCACCTCCTCCCTGACGTCAGTGCGACAGGGGTATACAAGATGCAGCCTATGCCATTTTCTCCAGTGTTTCTTGCCCCAGATGTCAGGTGCCTCTAAAAATGTAGGCAATTCCAATTGCTAATAAAACATACATAAAAAAAGCAAAAAACAACTTACAGCTACAAGCAAATGCTCCCCATAGGTAGTAAGGGTAGAAAACATAGGTACGTACCAGCCAGTAAGAGGGGAAGGAGGGAGGGTAACCTGGACTGCAGCAGTGTCTACACTCAAACATCTACATTTATGGTAGGTACAAAACTGTACTATGTTCATCATGTTACACTGCTGCAGTCATTACACTTGGGTAGAATCCCAAAGCTGAGGAAGGGTGGCTGGTTCTATAAGGCATTAGGGGTGGCTATAAGGCCCTGCAGCACTGCAGTGGCGAAGCCAGCTCTGGATTTAGAGTACAGAGGCAGATGGTAATGCTTGGTGAAGGTGTGTACAGAACTCCAAGTTGCTGCTTCCAAAATATCCTTGGTAGGTACTCCCCTGAGGTAGGCAGTTGAAGGGGCTGTTGCCCTGGTGGAGTGAGATCTAATGCTGCTAGGTACCGGTTTTCCATGGTATGTGTAGCAGAAACGTATACAATGTCCTATCCATTTTGAAATAGTCTGTTTTGAAATGGATTTTCCCTGTGCTCCTGCAGCTTATGCTACTAATAATCGCTCAGATTTTCTGAAAGCTTTGGTTTTGTCCAAGTAGAAGTGTAACTGCCTGTGAATGTCCAAAGAGTGCAGTAGTCTCTCCCCTTTACTCTGTGGTTTAGGATAAAAAGTTGGCAGGTGAATAGTTTTGTTTAGAGCCACACTGGATACCACTTGTAGGGTTAGTTCGTAAAGACACCCTGTCCTGGTGGAAGATGAGGAAAGGTCCCACTGCCATTAGAGCCTGTAATTCTGAAACTCTTCGTGCTGATGTTATTGCCAGGAGCAGAGCAGTTTTCCAAGAGATATATTTTAATTCTGCTGTGTTGGCTGGCTCAAAAAGGAGGTAAAGTTAGCTTCTCCAAAACAAAGTTGAGGTCCTAAGTTGGAGTAGGTACTCTACGGGGCGGTCTTATGTTTTTAGCCCCTCTGAGGTACTGTTTTAACAGAGGATTAGAGAAAATTGGTGGATCTGTGTTGTAATGAGCAGAGATGGCAGAGGCGTGGATCTTGATGGATGAGGAGGAGTCTCCTTTGTCCAGCATCTCAGTTAAGTATTGTAATATCTGAGGAACGTTTGGGACAAGAAGGTCAAGGCTGTGAGCTTGGTTCCAGGCACAGAATCTCTTCCATTTATCCGAATAGGCTTTCCTGGTACTAGGCCTCCAGAATGACATCCAGAACAGCTTTGGAGAGAGGAACTGCTTGCTTCACTAAGGAATCTTCCATGCAGCTAGGTCTAAGGTCTTTAGCTGGCTGTGTAGTATTTGTTTGTTGTGCTGAGTCAGCAGATGTGGGATTTGAGGCAAAATCCAGGGTGATTCTTGTGCCAAGCTCCTTAAGATTGGGTACCAGTGCTGGCGTGGCCAGTCTGGTGCAATCAGGATCATCTTTGGCTCTTCCTGCCTGGCTTTTATGAGAACCTTTGGCAGGAGAGGTAGGGGTGGGAAAGCGTATACTTGTAGGTTCTTCCAGCTGAATGAGATGGCATTCACTTTCCATGCTTGTGGATGGTAACTCCTTGTGCAGAATTTTTGTAGCTGGCAGTTTATTGGGGATGCAAACAGATCTATGTCCGGGCTCCACCATTTCTGTTATCATTCCGAATATTTGTGGATTCAACTCCCATTCGTGGGGATCCATGATGTTTCTGCTTAAGTCGTCTGCCAGTGTGTTTTTCTCTCCTGGCAGGAATTGCGCTTGCAGATGAACTTGAAGGTTTATAGCTGTGTTCCATAAGGTCATAGCTTATCTGCATTGGGGGTAGGAGTGAGTGCCCCCTTGCTTATGTACCACATAACTGTGGTGTTGTCTGTCTTTAGGAGTAGTTGTCCTGAATGCAGCAGGTTCTTGAAAGCTATAATCGCATTTTGTACAGCTAGCATCTCTTTTTGATTGATGTGAAGATGCCTTTGTTCTGCGGTCCACGTGACCTGAATATATTTGCCTGCCATGTGTGCTCCCCAGGCATAATCCGATGCATCTGTTGTCAGTGTTTGCCTGTCTGTGGGTTGTGTAAAAGGCTGTCCCTTGTTGAGGTGACAAGCTTGAGCCCACCATTGAAACTCCTGTTGAAGGCAAGGGATTAGTGGTACAGCCGTTTCCAAACTTTGACAGTGTTGAGACCATATATTCTTTAGGTACCATTGTAGTTTCCTCATACGCAGTCTGGCATATGGAATTAGTATGCAGGATGTCATGTAACCCAAGGCCTGCAGAATTTTTCTTTCAGAGAGCTGGGTCTTTGTTGCAATCAATTGAAAGTATTGAGTCAGTTGTCTTTGTTTGTCTGGCATGAGATAAGCCATCTGGGCCATTGTGTTCAAGCTGGCACCCAGGAATATAATCTCTTGTGAGGGCACTAGTTTTGATTTCTTTTCGTTTACTGTGTACCCCAGGCAACTTAACTTTTTTTTACAAATGCCAGATGCTTTAGAAGAATGTCCTTGAACTCTGCTTGAATCAGACAGTTGTCCAGGTACGGATAAATTTGAATTCCTTTCTGTCTGCAAAATGCAATTACTGATGCCAGGCACTTTGTGAAGACCCTGGGCGCAGTAGATAAGCCAAAGGGCAATGCAGGGAATTGGTAGTGCATTGAACCAGCTATGAATCTGAGGTATCTTCTGCAGTTTTGTCTGATAGGGACATGCAAAGTCACGAGCCAAGCTTTCTTGCCCAGTATGGGAAGAAGCTGCTGTAATGTCAACATTTTGAATTTCGGAACATCCAGGTAAGTGTTTAGAGATGAAAGATCCAGAATGGGCCTCCAGGCTTTGTCCTTTCTGGGTACCAGAAAGAGTCTCGAGTAAAATCCTTGTCCTTGCTACTGTGATGGTACCTTTTGAATAGCTCTCATATCCATGAGTGCTGTAATTTGTTTTTGAGCCTCTGTCCATTGATTTGGTGGCAGATTTGGCATTCCTTTTAACCTTGGCAAAGTGTGAAAGTGGAACCTGTAGCCTTGAAATACAATGTTGAGAACCCATTTGTCTTTGGTGATCATTTGCCAATTGTGGTAGAAGAGTGCCAGTTTTCCTCCCAAGGGGGCTGCCAAGAAGGATTTGTTTGGCAGCTGTAGTGGGAAGTCATTGGAGCTGCTTTTTATATGGTTGTGGCCTGTCTTCCCCTTCTTTCTGGCCTGATGCAACCCATTGTCGAGGCCTGTAAGGACCTTGTGTTTGACCTCTACCTCTTGGACATCTGTATCTTCCCCTTTGAGGTCTGTCTGTAATTGGAAAGGACCAATTCTTAGTTGGCCAGTTTCTGCTAAATCTAGGAGGCTGAACCTGTAAGAAATCCTTCACAGCTTGCATAGATTTTACCTTATCCTCCATTTTCTTTAATACTTCTGCCTTCACTCCAAATAACACATCCTGCTGCAAAGGTGCATCCAATAATTTTGCTTTAACATGATCTGGTAACGTATGTTCTTTTAACCAAGCATGTCTTCTAATGACAGAGCCTGTAACTGCTTCTCTGCAGGAGGCCTCTAGAGAATCAGAACCACATTGCAAAGTATGCTTTCCCACTTGTTCAGCTGCATGCAATAAATCCTGCACTTCTTTAAAATTAGGAGGATCTGATTCTGGAAGCATTTTTTGTTTTAACTGAGACAGTAAAAATTGCTGATATTTTAGCATGTGAAACTGGCAATTTAAGGCTCTAATTGCTGAAGTTGCAGACGTATATACTTTCTTTCCCCATCTGTCTAATGCTCTGGAATCTCTGTCAGAGGGAACTGGATTCTTGGCTGATGAGGCCTTAACTCCTTTGAGCCCCTGAAAAACAGTTTCAGGGTCAGCGACAGGGCTTTTATACAGAAATTTATGAGAGTCAGGGACTCTGTAGTATCTGTCGGGTTTAACAGGGGCTGAAGGTAAGGAATCAGGATTTAAGCTTGATTCAGTATACACATCATCCACAATATCTAACATTGGCGGAACAGCAAGGGGTCTGTGTTGAGGTAATAAAAGGAAGTCTCTGAGCCTTTTCTTGGATTCTGAGTAATCCTGGCCTTCCCAGTAGAAATGCTCCCTCATGGTATGTAGGGTTTCCCCAAAGGAGCAGTCCACAGGCGGTGAGGCTGATGGAATTGATTCCTCAGCATCAGAATCCTCATAAGGGGGTAAAGAGTATCCTAGGTCTGAGGAAGAATCAGGAGAGATAAGACACCTGGTCGGATGAGTCCTAGTCTGCATCCTGTCTACGCCTTTTATCAGGAGGGGGATGGGACCCCCTGATCAGAGTAATTAGGTCTTCGGCCATTTTGTGCATTTGTTTCTTAGGCATGGAGGCCTGTCCTGGAGAATGCTGTATTTGTTTCTTTGACTTTAAAGGAGGCTTAGACTTAGCTGAGGGTTTAATGCTTAACTGAGTAGGTCTGAAGACACCCTCTGTAGCTGTGGGTTGCTCAGCTACCACGGATCCCTCTGAAAGGTTAGTCTCGGTAGGCTGAAGAGCTTGTGCGTCCAAAGGCCCAGCTATCTCCACGTGGGAGTCAGAGGCGGCTTGTGATTCTACAGAAGCGGTCGTCAGGGACTGCGAAGGCACCTCGCTGAAAACCGGAGAACCGGTGACTGGCCTAGAATAGGCTTCGTCGTCAGTTTTGGGCCTCGGATGCCTATCCTTGTCTTTGCGCTTTTTGTGTATTCCGGTCGTCAGAAGTTCCGACGGCATGGTATAATTGAATTTTCTACCAAAAGAATGTCGGGCAAAATCAAACAGACATTTAATAGTGCGCTTGTTAAACCTAGCACAGAACAGACAACCAGTAACATCGTGGTCAGGGCCTAGGCATGGGATACAATAGGAAAGGAAATCCTTATGAGGTATTTGCTTCCCACAAGAAATACAGTTATTAACTTTTACTAACATCAGTCTGAGGCAAGAAAAAGTTTCCCCAACAGGGTACTTAGCTTTGTAGAAGATTTCGGTTCTGGATTCGAATTGAAAATCTCAGGAGGCGGCCGACCGGCACTTGCGAACTGCTTTTGCTTTGGGCACCACGCGGCAAGAAAGACTGGAGAAAACGGTGTCTGCTGCATCTCTCACTGACGTCAGGGAGGAGGTGACAGCAACCGACGCCGGACCAAGACTTTGGAACTCTGGCCGACTGCGGGACCGCCTAATGGCAGGATAACCCAAGTGTAATGACTGCAGCAGTGTAACACGAACATCTGTACTATGTTCTTCGTGTTTCACGGTTGCAGTCATCACATTTGGGTCGATTCCCAAAGCTGAGGAAAAGGGTGGAGGCAGTCAAGAAGACTAGGGGCTGACTAGGATGCCCTGCAAGACTGCAGTGGTAAAGCCTGCCTTGGATTTGGACAAGATAGGCAGGTGGTAATGCTTGGTGAAGGTATGAACAGATGTCCATGTTGCAGCCTCCAGAATGTCCCTGGTGGGGACTCCCCTGAGAAAAGCTGCAGAGGTGGAGACTGCTCTGGTAGAGTGAGTCCTGACCCCCTTAGGGGGAGGTTTCCCATAATTCTTGTAGCAGAAATGGATGCAGTGAGCAATCCATTTGGATATGGCTTTGCCCTCTGCTCCTGCAGCAAAGCTGACTCAATTGATCAGTCTTTTTGAATGACTTAGTCCTGTTTAGATAGAATTTGAGCTGTCTGTGCACATCTAAAGAGTGCAGTATCATTTCCCCCTTGTTTTGTGGGTTAGGGAAAAAGGTGGGCAAATGAATGGATTGGTTGAGAGCCACACTGGATACCACTTATGGCAAGGATGGGTAAGTCCTGAGGGACACCCTGTCAGCATGGAAAATGAAGGGCTCTACAGCCATGAGTGCTTGTAGCTTGGATACTCTTCTGGCTGAAGTGATGGCCAGAAGCAAGGCTGTCTTCCATGAGAGAAACTAACTCTGCTGAAGCTGCTGGTTTAAGGGGGGCAGGGTGAGCTTTTCCAGCACAAAGTTTATGTCTGAAGCTGGGGTAGGTGCTCTTCTGGGCGGCCTCAAGTTGCTAGCCCCTCTTAGGAACTGTTTAATGAGAGGGTGTGAGAAACGTGGGTGCAGTGTTGAAATGAGCAGATATAACAGAGGCATGAATTTTAATAGAGGAAAAGGAGGGACCACTGTGTAGTAGGTCAGCTAGGTAATCCAGGATGAGAGGTAGGGAGGGCTGCGCAGTATCAGCTCCCTTAGCCTGGATCCAAGGTGCAGAACCTTTTCCATTTGTCAGTATAAGACTTCCTAGTGCTAGGGCGTCTGGCCTCAAGTATAACATCTAGAACCTGTTTAGAGAGACTGGCAGCTTGTTCAGTGGTCAGGGAATAAGCCAGACTGCCAAATTGAGAGTCTGCAATTGGGTCAGGAGGGTTGGGATCTGAGGGAGATGCCATGGTGACAGAGGGTACCAGCGCTGGCGAAGCCAGTCTGGAGCAATCAGCATTGCCCTCGGTTTTTCCTCCCTTATTTTCAGCGGTACCCTGGTAATAAGAGGTAGTGGAGGAAATGCATAGACCAAGAGGTTGATCCACTGGAAGGATAGGGCATCCACATTCCAGGCCCTGCAGTAAGGCTCCCTGGTGCAGAACTTGCTGAGCTGATGGCTGGAGTGGGAAGCCGAGAGATCGACCTTCGGGGTGCCCCATTTCTGAGTTACAAGAGTGAAGGTTCTTTGGTCTAGCTGCCACTCGTGTGGGTCCAGAAGATTTCTGCTTAAGTTGTCTGCCAGAGTTTAGAGTGCCTGGCAGGAATTGTGCTAACAGGTGTAGATGCATGGCTGAGGCTGAGTGCCAAAGGGTTATGGCGAGCCTGCATAGAGGGTAGGAGCGAGTCCCTCCCTGCTTGCTGATATACCACATTACATTGATGTCATCTGTTTTGATCAGTAGAGCCCCTGGGGAGAGAAGGGGCCTGAAAGCAGTCAATGCTTACTGGACAGCTAATGTCTCTTTTTGGTTGATGTGCAGATGTATATGATGTGCGCTCCATTGGCCCTGTATGCACCTGCAGTCCAGGTGGGCAACCCAGGCATAGTCGGATGCGTCTGTGGTGAAGGTATGGGCGGCGTGGGGTTGTGAGAAGGGAAGTCCCTTATTGTGGTAGCATGCTGCTGCCCACCAAAGAAAATCTTTCCTTAGACAAGGCATCATTGGTATAAGAGTTCCCAGGTCTTGAGAGTGTTGACACCAAAGGCTTTTTAGGCACCACTGAAGTTTCCTCATATGCAGTCTGGCATATGGAGTGAGTAGAATGTAAGATGCCAATAAACCCCAGAGCTTGCAAGATTTTCCTTGAGGATAACTGGGGTCTGGTGGCTAGTTGAGAGAAATAGGCTGTCAATTAAGTTTGCTTTTCTGGTGTAAGGAATGCCATCTGGGATGCTGTGTCCAGGCTTGCTCCCAGGAATATAATATTTTAAGTGGGCACTAGTTTGGATTTTGTTTTGTTGATAGTGTACCCTAGGGAAGTCAGAAGGGCCTTTACAAAGGCCAGGTGCTTGAGCAGCTTTTCCTGACTGCCTGAATTAGGCAGTCTAAGTATGGGTAAATCTGAATATTTCTTAGTCTGCAAAAAGCAATGGCGGTAGCCAGACATTTTGTGAAAACTCTGGGAGCAGTAGATAAGCCAAAGGGAAGAGCACAGAACTGAAAGTGCAGAGATCCTGCCCTGAAATGTAGATATTTCCTGCATGATTCCTGATTGGGATGTGGAGGTAGGCCTCTTAGATCTAGGGTGGCTAGCCAAGCATTCTTGGAAAGCATAGGTAGTAGTTGCTGGAAGGTGAGCATTTTGAATTTTGATATCACCAGGAAGGTGTTTAGAATGGATAGATAAACGATGGGGCGCTAGGTGCCCTCTTTTCTGAGTACCAGGAAGAGCCTTGAGTGGAAACCTTGGCCAATCTGTTCTGCAGGAACGTGCTCTACTGTCCTCAGACAGAAGGGAAAGGACTTGCTTTTTGGCCTCGGCCCACTGGTTTGGAGGAAGATCTGGGAACCCTTTTGGGGTTGGTGGAGTGTGGAAAGAAAATTTGTATCCCTGGGACACTATGTTGAGGACCCAGCGGTCGTTGGTAATGGTGGCCCAGGTGCTTGTGTGGAAGGACAGCTTTCCTCCCAGGGGCAAGTGCAGGTGGGCAGAGAGAGGGGGGTGGAAGTGGAGAGTCATTGTTAGTTCTTACCATGATGGGGTGGCTTTGCACTCCCTGGTTTTGAAGTGGAGGAACTCCATTGCTTTGATCTCTGCATTCCCTGTGGCTGTCTGGGGGTCTGCTTCTCTGGGGTCTGGGCTGAACTGACCTGTAGGGGACAGGAAAGGACCAGCGCTTGGAAGAGCAATGCCTATTGAACATGGATGGCTGTACCTGCAGAAAATCCTTAACTGTCTGCATGGATTTAGCTTTTTCTTCCATCTTTTTTAAGACCACCTCTGCCTTGGTGCCAAATATGTCGTCTTTGTGCAAGGGTGCATCCAATAATTTAGATTTGACATGGTCTGGCAAGGGCTGTCCCTTAAGCCAAGTATACCTTCTAAGGACAGAGCCGGTGAATGCTGCCCTGCAAGATGCTTCTAGGGAGTCAAAACCACAGTGTAAGTTGTGCTTAGTTACTTGACTTGCAGAATGCATTAACTCTTGTAACTATTTTCTGCACAAGCAGGAAAAGACTTTTTTTGAGGAGTTCCATGGTATGTTGCTGAAATTTTAGCATATGGAACTGACAATTTAGTGCTCTAATAGCAAGAGTAGCAGAGGTGTATACTTTTTTACACCATCTGTCTAATGCTCGGGAATCCCTATCTGGGGGGGTGGGATTCTTAGCAGAAGTTGCTTTAATTCCTTTAGGCCCTTGAGAAATAACATCAGGGTCAGCAGTAAGATTTTTGAAAAGAAATTTGTGCAGGTCAGAGACTCTAATACCGGTCAGGTTTCCTGGGAGCAGGAGGGAGTCAAACTAGATGCCATGAAAACATCCACAACTTCTGGGACAGGAAGAATGGTTAAGGGCCTGTGCTGTGGAAGATCTAAGACTTCCCTGAATCTCTCTCTAGACTGAGGGTAGTCCTGACATTCCCAATGGAAATGCTCCCTTAAAGGATGAAGTGTTTCCCCAAACGAAATGTCCTCAGGTGGAGAGGCTGAAGGAATGGATTCCTCTGCATCAGAATCCTCATAAGCAGAGAGGGGTTGCATGTCTTCATATTCAGATGCATCAGAGTCATTGGACTCCTGTTCACATAAAACTACTGCAGACAAATCTCTCTTTTGGAAGGGGTAGCTTGGCTTCCCCCGATCAGCATTATAAGGTCTTCCACCATTTTAGGCATTTGAGACTGAGGCAAGGAAGCAGGTGCCCGAGATTGGGTCATTGGTTTCTTGGGTGTGGTTCGTATCCTGGGCCATAACTCAGTAGTTTTAGAAAGAACGGTAGACGCGAAAGAATTTGGTTTCTGTCGAGAAATGGTAGTGCGAAGTCCTTCCTCGGAAGCCGGTGCCTGCTCAGAGTCTCCGGACCCAACCAAGGTACAGACAACTGCAGGATACTTAGTCGAAGAGTTTGGCGCCATACCGGACTCTGAAAGGGTCTCGGTAGTGGCCTGCGAATCCACAGAAGCAGGCATCAGGGGCTGCGAAAGCACCTCACAGAGGACCAGAGAACAGACTAGCTTAACGGAAGCGTCACGTCATTGGTAGGTTTGGACCTGTGCGGTCTGTCTTTATCCTTGCGTTTTTTCAGAAGATCTGCTGTTGGATGGCTTACTGAAGCCATATCTGAATTAGAGGACTGTGAGCGAAAATATCTAGCTACAATAAGGGCCTGATGACATAGTTCTGGTGCTGAACAAAGCACAAAAATGACAGCGAGGGACGTCGTTGTCTGGGCCTAAACAAGTGATGCAGTAAAAATGAAAGTCTCGGTTGAGGTATTTGCTTTCCACAGGCAGGACAATTGTTAACTTTTTCTGACATCGGTTAGAGCAAGAAAAAAGGATCCCCAATGGGGTACTTAGTTTTAGAAGACTTCAGCTTCAATTCGGAAAATGAAACTCTGGTAGCGGCCGACCGGCACTCATGCAAACTGCTTCTGCTTCGGGCTCCTCGGCAAGAAAGACTGATGTAATGGCGCTGGCTGCCTTACTTTATACTACTGATGATCTGACGTCAGTCCTGAAGTGACAGCAACCGACAGAGAAATAAGCCTGTGGTATTTGGGCCGACTGAGGGCTACCGTGGCAGGGATAACCCAAATATGTTGACTGCAACAGTGAAACACTAAGAACATCCAAAGAATCTGTCCTAAATGGAACTATTTCATTGGAAGCTACATGCACACATGCTCTTACGTAAACTGCATTTAACTTATGGGTACTAAAGTAAATGGAGAAACATGGTAGTTCCACACAGCAACACAAATTAATATAAATAGAGTAAAACTGGTAAGTGCTTTCACAGATCAACACCACTTCATCAGACCATAAAACTGTTCAGAACGAATTACAATTAAATAGTTCAAGTACAAATCAACCAATAGAATGCTTCAACTCATTAAAACAATTATATATAGACTGATCAAGTATACCAAAACATACACAAAAACTATATAAAACACTTGTAAAACACAAACACACAAAAAATGCAAAAATATTTATAAGTGTCCATGCATATATCTATATGCATACATACAACTTTTAATGTTTAAGTGCTCTATCTCTCAAAAAAAGTTTTAAAGAAACCTTGCTATTCAGGCCTGGTGACTTGAAGAATAACACTGAAGCCATAGAACAAAAATGGATATTCCTCCTTCAAGCTGATAAACCACCAGCCCTGAATAGTAAGGTTTCTTTAAAACCTTTTTTGAGAGCTAGAGCACTTAAACATTAAAAGTTGTATATATGCATATAGATATATGCATGGACACAAATATTTTTGCATTTATGTGTATGTATTTACAAGTGTTTTGTATAGTTTTTGTGTGTATGTTCTGGTATAACTAATCAGTCTATATACAATTGTTTTAATGAGTTGAAGCATTCTATTGGTTGGTTTGTACTTGAACTATTTAATTGTAATTAATTTCTAACAGTTTTATGGTCTGATGAAGCGGTTTTGATCCGTGAAAGCGCTTACCAGTTTTACTCTATTTATATTAAATTGTGTTGCTGTGTGGAGCTACCGTGTTTCCCCATTTTCTTTATTGCAATTTTTTCTTCACGTTGGTTCCTTTATTCGGTCGAGAGGTTGCTTTTCTTTTTATTGTAACTTATGGGTAACTACCCCGTACACCTAACCTTTCTTCCTTTAACTTGCGGAACATTATCTCCTTCCATGACCTGTCCCCTCAACAGCCTTGCTGAATCACACTTGACTCCTCTCGGCCTATCTTGGATTTATGCCTGATCTCTCCACTTTCTGAAGCACTTGCTAACAGCCTTCTCTAAAATATCCATTCATATTTCACTTATTTTGTCCTTGCAGCATATCTCACTGCTGAAAAGGGTCCACTTTCACCTGACTACTAAATAAATTACAAAAACAAGGCATTCCCTTGACAAGTGAATGGAACTGAAGTTTGTGGCCATAAATAAACCCCAAGAACAAAAAAGTACAGTTTTGTACCTACCATAAATGTAGATGTTCGAAGATCCACATTGCTGCAGTCCTAACACTTGGGCAGTCCGCTGTCCCAGTCGGCCCGAATACCAAAGTATAAGGCTGACGTCGGTCAAGGCGCATTAGTCTGCGCATGACCGACGTCATATCCTCAGTCTTTTCTTGCCCCAGATGTCAGAAGACCCTAAAAAAAATAAGGCCAAAACCAAAAAACACCAAACACTCCTGTACCAAATATATGTACAATATATACAAATTTACAAAAGTACAACCCCACCCACACAACCACCCCTAAACACAGAGGGGAAGGAGGGAGGGTAATTGACTGCAGCAATGTGGATCTTCGAACATCTACATTTATGGTAGGTACAAAACTGTACTATGTTCTTCATCCCACATTGCTGCAGTCCTAACACTTGGGTAGAATCCCAAAGCAGAGGTAAGGGAGGCTGGCAAATCATAAAGAAGCAGGAGCTGTCAACATGCCCTGCAAAATAGCCGTGGCAAAACCAGCCCTAGATTTAGAGTAGAGAGGAAGGTGGTAATGCTTAGAGAAAGTATGCACTGAACTCCAAGTAGCTGCCTCCAAAATATCCTTAGTTGCCACCCCCTTAGAAATGCTGTTGAAGTGGCAGTAGCCCTAGTGGAATGAGGCCTAATCCCAGCTGGAATCTCCTTGCCATGATGGGAATAACAAAATGCAATGCAAAACCCAATCCACTTAGAAATAGTTTGTTTTGACACAGGCTTGCCCTGAGAACTCAAAGCAAAAGAAACAAACAACTGCTGAGACTGCCTAAAATCCTTAGTCCTGCTTAAATAATAACGCAACTGCCTGTGTACATCTAAAGTGTGCAAAATCTTTTCCCCTTATTTTGGGGATCTGCATAAAAAGTAGGCAAATGAATAGTTTGGTTTAAAGCCACACTAGAAACCACCTTAGGCATAAAGGAAGGATTAGTACGTAATGATACCCTATCCTTATGGAAAATCAAAAGGCTCAACCGCCATAAGGGCCTGCAATTCAGAAACCCTTCTTGCAGAAGTAATGGCCAACAAAAAGCAGTCTTCCATGACAAGTATTTCAATTCAGCAGTAGCCGAGGCTCAAAAGGTTGTAGAGTAAGTTTCTCCAACACAAAATTGAGATCCTAAGCAGGAGTAGGAGCTCTACGTGGGGTCTTATATTCTTTGCCCTCTAAGAAATTGCTTGAACAAAGGATGAGAAAACAATGGTGGGTCACAATCATAGTGAGCTGAAATTGCTGCAGCATGAATCTTAATGGAAGAGAAAGACAAACCTTTGTCCAATAACTCAGTAAGATATTGAAGAGCCACACTCAAATTAGGCTCAGAAACCTCCAAATCCTTTGCTGCACTCCAAAATAAAAATCTCTTCCATTTTTCTGCATACACTTTCCTTGTACTAGGTCTTCTGGCTTCCATAATCACATTCAAAACTTGTTGAGGAAGTTGAGACCTGCTGTGGCTCAAAACAGAATATGCCAGGCTGTTAGATGAAGAGAGTGAAGCTTGACATTGAGTAGATGACCGTCCCTCTGTGACAACAGGTGTGGAATCAAAGGTAAAGGCCATGGAGGCTTCCTTACCAGACTCCTCAGTAATGGGTACCAGTGCTGCCGAGGCCAATCTGGAGCTATTAAAATCATCCTTGGCTTGTCTTGTCTGACCTTTAGGAGTACCTCTGGGAGGAGAGGCAGAGGTGGAAAGGCATACACATGAAGATTTTTCCAACTGAAAGAAAGAGCATCCACTTTCCAAGCTGTGTGATGAAACCTTTTCGTGCAAAACTTTGGCAGCTGGTGGTTTAGTGGAGAAGCGAACAGATCTATGTCTGGAGTTCCCCATGACACTGTCAATTTCAAAATACATGAAGATCCAGTTTCCACTGTGGGGATCCATGATTTGCCTGCTTAACACATCTGCTAAGGAGTTCTGTGCTCCGGCAGAAACCTTGCCTGAAGATTTAGTTGCAAGCTGAGCGCAGTCTCCCACAAAATCATTGCTTGCCTGCATAGAGGATAAGAATGTGTTCCCCTTGTTTGTTGATGTACCACATGACAGTTGTGTTGTCTGTTCAATCAACACCTGCCCTGGAAGAAGTAACTCCTTGAAAGCCATTAATGCAAACTGGACTGCTAACATCTCCTTCATGTTGATATGTAGATGCTGTAGTCTGGCAGGCCACTTGTCTTGTATCCACTTTCCATTCAGATGAGCTCCCAAGCTATGTCTGAGGCATCTGTCGTTAGAATCTGACTCGCCTCTGGCCGGGTCACAGAGAGTCCCTTGTTTAGGTGACATTCCTGAGCCCACCACAAAAATTCCTTTTGAATGCAAGGTATTATTTGAATGACAGTGTCCAAATCCTGGCAGTGCTGTGTCCATACATTTTTGAGATACCATTGCAGCTTCCTCATATGCAGTTTGGCATTGGGAAGCACCAGAATATAAGATGCCATGAACCCTAAGGCTTGAAGGACTGTCCTTGCAGTCAGCCCGGACTGAAGAGATAGTTGATGGAAGTAAAGGGAAAGATTCTTTTGTTTGTCCGGGGTTAAAAAGGCCATCTGGGTTGCTGTATTCAGTCTCGCACCCAGAAAGCACATGTCTTGAGAGGGTACTAGACTGGACTTTATTTCGTTCACAGAATACCCCAGGCATCTTAGCACTGCTATCACATATTCCAAATGCTGAATAAGGTCTTCCTTTTCTTGAGCCAGAATCAGGCAGTCGTCCAAGTAAGGATAGATTTGTATTCCTTTTAGCCTGAAGTAAGCTATCACTGGAGCCAGAACTTTTGTGAATACTCTGGCCGCAGTAGATAAGCCAAAGGGCAATGCAGAGAACTGATAATGGGAACTCCCAGCTCGAAAACGCAGATACTTCCTGCAACTTAGTCTGATAGGCACATGAAGGTAAGCCTCCTTGAGATCTAAAGTTACCATCCAGTGATCTTTGCCCAGCAGAGGTAAAAGCTGTTGTAACGTCAACATTTTGAACTTGGGAATGTCCAGAAAAGTGTTGAGGATAGATAAATCCAAAATTGGTCTCCACGTGTTCCCCTTTTTCGGTACTAGGAACAGGCGAGAATAAAATCCTAGGCCCCTTTCTGGCACAGGAACCAGCTGAATGGCCCCTATTTGGAGTAACAGAGAAATTTGCTTGTGGGCCTCTTTTCTTTGTAGATGAGGAATGTCTGGCATGCCTTTGAAAGGAGGCAAGGTATGGAAATAAAACCTGTAACCGTGGTGAATGATATCCAATACCCATCTGTCTTGGGTAATTAAACTCCAATTTTCTTTGAAAAGTGCCAGCCTTCCTCCCAAAGGTGCTGCCAGACGAGAAGGCTCTGGCAGCTGAAAAGGCAGGTCATTGGGTCTGTTTACGAAAGGACTGACCCCTGCCCTCACCAGAAGACTGAGTAGGTGAACTCCCTGTTCTAGGCCTAAAAGAACCTCGAGCTCTGCCCCTACCACGTCTAGACCTACCCCTAGACTGGGAATCATAAGAAGGATATGTCCACCCCTTAGTAGGCCAATTTCTACTAAACTTCGAGGCTGAACCTGCAAAAATCTTTAACAGTCTGCATAGACTTAGCCTTGTCCTCCATTTTCTTTAAAACTGCTTCCACAGGCGAACCAAACAACACATCAGATTGTAACGGAGCATCCAAAATCCTTGTCTTAACATGCTCAGCTAAATTCTGATCCCTCAGCCAGGCGTGCCTGCGAAGAACAGAACCAGTGGCAGCCACCCTCAAGAGGCCTGTACAGCATCAAAACCACATTGCAAGGAATGCTTACCCACCTGATCAGAAACATGAACTAAATCCTGCAACTCTTTACACTCAATACCTTCCGCCAGAGCATCCACCTTAGACTTCAATTGTGAAAGGAGATAATTTTGGTATTTTAACATGTGGAACTGGCAATTCAAAGCCCTCATGGCTAAAGTGGAAGAAGTATACACCTTCTTTCCCCATCTATCCAAAGCCCTTGCCTCTTTATCAGGAGGAACAGGATTTTTAACAACAGAAGCCTTAACACCTTTAGGCCCCTGAGAAACAGTTTCTGGGTCTGCCCTAGGACTCTTAAAAAGATACTTATGAGCTTCAGGCACCCTATAATACCTATCCGGTTTAACTGGGGCAGGAGGCAAAGAATCAGGGATCAGGGAAGCCTCTGCAAAAACATCTTCCACCACATCCAGAACAGGAGGTATAGCTAAAGGCCTATGCTGGGGTAGAAACAAAAATTCCCTAAGCCTCTTCCTGGAATCAGAGAAATCTTGACCTTCCCATTTAAAATGCTCCCTCATGGAATGAAGAGTCTCTGAAAAGAAAAATCCTCAGGAGGAGAAGCAAGGAGTAGAATCATCCACATCAGAATCAGAATAAGGAGGAAACTCCTGTAAGTCTTCAGTCAAGACTCAGAAGCCTCGAACACTGCTCAAAACTCTCAAGCTCAGGTTCCACCCTAGGCCTCTTATCAGGAGGGGGCATAGAACCTCTAATCATAGTAATCAAATCTTCTGCCATTTTAAGCATATGTTTCTTAGGCAAAGACCCTGAAGAACTAGGAGAGACACCCACTGAAGTTAAACCTGGCCTGCCTCTCGAAGAAGCCTTGGAAACAGAAGGGAGGGCCTAACCACCTTAGGAAGGGAGGGAGAACAGCTACCTGAGAAGCCCCTTCAGCCTGGCCTACCTCCTGAGAGGACACATCTTGTAACAGTAAAGTCTCTCCCTGAGACTCCAAAGAAACTTCTGGCAGAACCTCTGGCTCCACCGAGCCTTCTAAAGAACCGACGTCCGGGACAGACGGTTCTTCCAACCTAGGCTTTGCTGCTTTGTCCTTGCGCTTTTTAGACGAAGCGCCGGAGCATCCGACGGCATTTTATAATTCCAACGCTTGCCAAAAACTAACGTGGCACAGTGTGATGTTCTCTTTATAGTGCGTTTGTTAAATCTAGCACAAGAGCGACATCCAACAACGACGTGCTCAGGCCCTAAGCAAGGTATACACAAGGTATGGTAATCCCTATGAGGTATCTGTTTCCCACAAGAAATACAGTTATTCACTTTTTCTGACATCCGGTTAAATACTGAGGCAAGAAAAACAAAATATTCCCCAACGGGGTACTTAGCCAACTTTGATTCGGTCTGAAACTCCGACTTCAGAAAATTTCAGAACGCCAACCTGCACTCGCAATACTGCTTCTGCATCGGACCATGCGGCAAAAAAGACTGGGGATATGACGTCGGTCATGCGCATTTGTACCCTGACGTCAGACTAATGCGCCTTGACCGACGTCAGCCTTATACTTTGGTATTCGGGCCGACTGGGACAGCGGACTGCCCAAGTGTTAGGACTGCAGCAATGTGGGATGAAGAACATCAGATTTGAGCCTGCAAACTTCTCCATATCTTCATCCAAGATGCCACACGATGTTCTGTGCCCTCTCTGCAAGCTGGAAGGATTAACATTTTAGCTCCGCTCAAATGCAAGCCTATGAATCAGGCTCAATGTCACCAAACTGATGCACACTCTTGCAGCTTGCAAAAATAAAAGTACCACGATATCCCTAGATGGGGCCAAGAGAACTCAGTCATCCAAGTAACATAAAAGATGAGGGATCTTTTCATACAAAGCCTTTGTCGCCATAAACTTAAATACAATGGGACTAACTGGCTGGACCAAATAAAACCTTTGGGGATGCTCAACTAAAGCATACCAAAGGAGCAACTTGTGCAAGCTCCAGTCAATAATGTGCCAAAAGATGACCATTATGTTCAATGATACATTTGACCTACCGACACAGCACAAGCATGATCCCCTGGGCAGTCAATATCCAGAACTTGGCACACAGGATTGTGCTCTTTGAAGCTGCTAATATCCAAAATTAGGGAAGATGTCTCCTGAAATTCTTGACATCTTTCTAAAGGATTCTTTGAAAATACAGCCCAGGTCTGTTCCAATATCTCTGCCAGTGGCAACTTGGCTATTGTCATTCTTTCTGAGGGGAGGAACCAAAATAGCTCTGACACACTGCAATCTATGACCTCACACAGAAGCAAATAGTCCTTGGTGCTATCTAGGACAAATCCTTGGATTTCAGTCAGGATTGTGACTGCTGACCAGGTAAGTTGCCCTCCTGAGAAATTTATATATGAATGTACATCCTGATGTGTGGGTTAACTCTGTTAAGCAAAACCCATTTCCAAATGGAACCCAAACAGGAAAAGCATCTAGAAAATAAAAGTTTACAGTGTAGATGTACAAAAAAGCCAAATCAATATGCAACACATCAGAAAAATACAAACTACAATCCTAAAGTCAATACAAATAACTGAAGTTAACTCAAGCACACAAGAATATGTTTATGTATTAGATATTTATATTAGACATACATGGGCAGATGCAAAATATATATGCATGTATAGATACTAGGAAGAGAACATAACAATGACATTAAAGAAATGAAAGATAGACAGGAAATGCAGAAATGAGAAGGGTGAGAGTATGCAAGTATGTAAGGAAAGGAACTGTTGGTACAGAACTATAGGACTTAACAGAAAAAAAAACTTGCGTAGTATGGAAAACCAACTGATCAGAATAAAACCTTTGTTATAGATGTGAAGGATAAATGAAATTCTAGCTTTGACAATCATTAAGTACAGTGTACAAAGAAAATGAATGTGGGGGGGGGGGGTTAGACCATCAATGGACAGACAGCAGTTGTCTTTCACCTTAACTAATACAAGTCTTTATCCTGGTTGTGCTGACAAGTTGAAAGTGGAATTGATTTGAAGGCAATTGGATATTTAAGAAACTGCCTTACTGAACTGCATACTTTGCTAGTACATTGAAAATGTATTAGCAGTAACCTGAAATATTGACATGTCAGGAGATCTTTCAGTGGCATATCGTGGCGATATTGTAGTTGAGGGCCTCACCAGTTCCTTTTGCGTAGAAGTGGGCGTGTCGCAAAATGAGTGACAACCCGGTCTGCATATTACTTGGGGTTTTTGACAAACTGGCAATAGATTCTATAATTTTTTTTTTTTTTTTTTTTTTTAAATTTTAGGTAGATTAAAACTTGCCGTTAAACACAATATGTGCATATCAAAGTTCAGTCATGCTGCAACACCCTGTAATACTTAAAGACTTAACCCCACAACTGTGAAAGAAAGAAGAAGCGGTTACACTTCCGTTACGATTGCCTGCTGTACTGACAGCACATAACCGTTCAAAGTGTCAATATGAGATTTTGGTGACTGTTTTGACTATTAAAAGCACTGTGACAACGGAAACACTTTAGTTTAAATAAGAAGCTATTACACGTATCAAATCCATAATTTTAGCAGTTGGCAGTCCTCTTAAGAAACTGAAATACCCCAAGGTCGAGAAAGTGTTTTTTTTTTTTTTTTGTTTAAATGTCGGTCCACGCCATACCGGTAATTTACTTTCAGTTTACTGTTATATTCACTATCCTATTACAACGTCAAGTGCACTTTTTTTTCCCCCTTCGGTTGTACATTATTGGGAGAGAATGCATATTCATGAATGACATATCACGGGGGTGGGTTTTGGGCGTGGCTTGCTACTGCACATCTGGTGAGGCCCTCAACTATATTATCGCCCATATTGTCTTACCACGTACATTGATGGCAGTCGGGACGTCAACTATATTAACTACATTACAAAAGTAAGAGTCTGTAAGTTACTGAAATTAGTCTTGTTTGGCTATTCAAATTGCTGGTAGTGATTACTTACATGCTTTTCTTGTTTCCTGAGAGACCGTAAAGTTGAATCATCTATAGGAGCAAGTTATTCTGTACATGGATGCATGGCAAACCTATGTAGGCTGATGACAAAGACATTTAGTAAATCTGAAGGGAAAAATTACATCTTTGGTCTGATTAAGCATTTCCAATCCATATGAAATTGTTTTTCCTTTTACAATGCCTCTAAGAATACCATGGATATTATGAATACAGTGGGTTCTAGGAACAGATGGAAGTGGTGGTCAATGACATGGTTAGGCTGAGCACTACATTTATGGTTAGTGGATAACTTGGCAAGTATCTAATCTAGTGTACTTATATAGTTCCAATCACTTAATCTTTGTGAGCTGGTGCAGTTATTAGCAAAGTCAAAAGGAGATTTCGGAAATGTTTTTCGCTGGTTAGTTTATTCCAAGGAAAATTAGTCAGTAGTGCAAGTTCATTAGCAGCTCTTTTAGAACAAAGATTCTAATATTTTACCCAAATTCTTGTAATCTCTAAGTTTTAAGACAGTTGCTTCCAACAAGAAGCTTGTTTCTAAGGAAAAACTGTTTTTCCAAGAACATAGGAAGGCTGAATATGCTGTTGCTTGGCTTTTAAGGCTCACTGAGATAAGATGATTAATTCACTGGGTTTCTGGTCTTGTCAATCCTTGGGAAAGATTTCACAGCCTGGAATTTCAAAGTCTTTGTGTGTAGTCTGAACCGTTTTCCGATATGGAGAGGATTGTCTGGCTGCAGCCCCGATAGCCAGGCTAGCAAATGTGATGCTTTGAATATTAATATGGATACATTTTAAATCAGTCACAAATAATCCCCATCTTCACCCATGAAGTCCTGGATCCTATTTTAAGGAGTGGTGAGGCTTAGATTATTTATGGTATGCAAGACCTAAAGGCTCTGGGTTGATGTCAACATTGTCTAAAGATATAGTATGAAACTTTAAATGAACTTAAGATTGGTTTTAATCAGAGACTTACTGTACCTTCTTATTGTCAGCTTCTGCTGCATAGAAAGTTATAACAGGAAATGGGGGGATGATGTGCAATAAAATAAAGTTAGACTTTGATAATCATTACCTGTTCTAGTTTTACAGTTGTTAAGCTGAGCAATATTAGTACAAAGCAATTAAGCAACAGTTTACTGAGACTCGCACTGCAGAATGTTTGCAAGCATATACCAGAAAGTGAAGTACAACCACGAAAACTAGAGTTACTAATAGCAACAGATATTGAATTCCTCACTGTTGCAGTAGCCTTTAAGCTGTATGGTTTGTGTCCTGCCCAAGTCACAACAACGGCTAGCTTCCAAAAGCTCTGGCTCCCTCTCTCTCTTCCACTCAACGCTAACTGGTTAGTCCTGAGGAGGGAAAAATCAGCAGTTAGAGTGGAAAATCGTTAGGACTTTCTTGCCCAAAGGATAAGTAGCATGCTCATCCTGAACTATAAAAACAATACCACCACAGAATCTCCATAACAATAACTATATACAACAAATGGGGGTGGAGGATGGCAGCAGTTACTGCAGCAGTGAAGAATTTGAATAATTTACTGTTATGGTTAAGTGCAACTTGCATGACTGTACTATGTACATCATTCCCATTGATGTAGCAGCGTTTAGGCAATAAAGGTTAACTACCAAAACTTATCTAACCTAAGAGGAGAAAGGATATGGACCCCGGAACCCTGGAAAATAGCCTTATGAGACTCTGAGCAAGATGGCAAGACTGTTAACAGCTCTTGTAAAGAACTTCTCTGAAATAATTTCTAGACATGGTCTGCAGTTCTATTCTTTCTACTAAGATCAAGCTTCTTTGGACTAGAACTTCTAGTATACAGGAAAATTCTCTTAAGAAAATTACACAACAAAATACACCATATCAATAAAGACTCCATTGGACAGATTATTCTACTTAAAGACATGAATAAGCAACAAAGTACGAAAATAATCAGACAGTGATGCTGATGTAAGATTAAGTGAAGGTGAAACTCATACTGATTTTTAAGAAGCAAAATACTTTTTACTTGAACAAAATGGATGATCTAGAAAACAGGGAAAGATGGAATAATCTAAGAATATATGTAATTCCTGAAAAACAAAGGTAACATTACTGACTACCGTTCTTCATGGTTACCTAAAACTGTAAATCTTCGAGGCATTTTTGTATGGCAGCAAGAGCGCCAACAGATCAGTTTCCTCTACAAATAGAGAAGGTACACCTCATAGATCCATTACTGTCAAGTTCATTTTTAGCTCTGATAAAAACTTAGTACAGCTTGGTCTAATTCTCCAGTTAAATGGGTAATTCTATTTGTTTGGACAAGGACTACTCCTCTAAGGTTATGGAAAGAAGGAACAGTGTGTATTCCTTTAATTTAAGAACTAAAAACCATTGAGGTTCATTTTCGTTTCCCTACCAGAATTAAAAAGTTTCTACAAGACGGTTAAACTTCTGATGAAGCAGCAGCCTTAATTCAGTCAAATCTCTACAATTAGTGGAACAAATGGAGCTGTCTGGTATAAACCTCAAGGAACAAGCTGATAAGTCTTCACAGAAGTCTACCGGAAAATATAAAGGACAAATGACTTTATATATATACTTTTTTTCAGATTTCCTAGGTACATTAAAGCATCTGATACAGCTGTCTAGTTATTAGATTTTTAAGCTGCTCATGAAAAACTTGGAAGTTTTAATATATTCTATTACAGGGTAACTTTTATACTGGCTACTTAAGTTAAAGTAATCCACTGCAACGTATTAAATTATTTTTCTCATGAGGATTACTTTCTTAATGAGATACTCCCATATCTTGGGTATAATTATATTATTATGTACTCTTTGGGTCCTTTGCGTTTAGTTTTATAAATATAGTAGTGCTCCTAAGATACACAGTTGAAGCTGCTTTATTTAATTATGTTTTCATCATAGGTAAGATGTTTCTCATTTTTCTCCAGAAAAAGCTATATTTCTTTAAATTTCTTGGATGATTAACATTTTTATTTTTTGACATTTGATTATCGGGAAAGTCTGACTGGGCAAAAATCCCATTTTCATTGAAGTCCCAGGGGAAAAGCTCCACAATACATAATATAAATTGCAAATATGACCGTGGAAATGTATAATACATTATATAAATGCGATCAATAGAAGAAAAAAATTCGTGAGCACATCACAGAAGGCAAAAGCATACATACACATTTTATATATATATATATATATATATATATATATATATATATATATATATATATAAATAAAATTAGCTACTTGAACATTATGGAAAACAAGTAAAGGTACAGAAACTTGATGCTAAGATTACAGGCTAAGCGAAGTCAAAGAAAGGTGAAGGATGGGGTAGAAGATTTAAAGCTGATGATATAGAAGTAAATGAAATAAGACAAAGAACTAAGAGCAGTACAAGAGATAGTGGGTGTACAGCAGATTTCGAGAAAAAGAGTTGGTTTTCAGAGTCAATTTCAAATGTAGTTGGAAGACATTTTGAGTAATGGAGTGTAAATGAGGAAGACTGACAGGCACATGACGGTGTGTACTTGATGAGAGAAGCCTGTTGGGAAGATGTATGCAAGTTGCAAATAAAGATGTTACGAGACAATGTCCAAAAACAGAGCCTTGGGGCATACAAGTACTAACTGGAGAAAACAGTCGGTCAAACAGCTATTTTACAGACTGGTGCCAATGAGAAAGGTAACAAACCATCTGAGTGCTACATTATACAGATGAAGTGTAGACATTTGAGAGAGTAATTTGCAGTGACAGACTATGTCAAAGGCTTTGGAGACATCTAAAAACAGTAAACGGATAACAAGGCTAGAGAAAGTTATCTAAGAAGACAACCAGAGCAGTTGCGCTACATGGGCAAAACAGTATTGGAAAGAGGTTAGTAGAGTTTCTTGAATATATTGCAAGATTTGATGATGTATCGACTTTCCTAGAATTTGGGGGGGGGGGCGGGGGTTAGATAACAAAAGGCCTGCAGTTTACTTCAGAGGAGTTTCCACCTTTGTGAAGGGGTATGATGTAGAATTTTTAACAAGAGATGGGATGTGATTCTTGAATGGCTCTACTAATCAAGATAGATACTGGCTAAGCAATGGACGCAGCTTGCAAATTTAAATAATCTGTAGGCAGGTTGCCAAGGAAGGGTGACAGCAGGGCTGCTTGACCTTACTGAGGTGTTTTATATGTGAAATAAAGGCAATTTTTAAGGATGAGAGGTTTACTGGAAGTGGGAAACTCATCAGGGCCGTCGTGAGTTTAAATGGGATTTTGTGTTATCGTAGCTATAGAGTCTGTAAATGTGAGTTAAATCAGCAGTTTATACAAAACAGCTATCTAGGAAGGGGCTGTGAACAGGGGTTGTTCCACATGTAAGATTTTCTTAGGAGAGGACCAAAATTTCATGTGTTTTTTAAGTTGGGGATCCAAGTAATTTTTTTTTGAATCAGCAGTGACTCGAGTTTTAGCAAGGTTATGGAGATGTTATTGACATTTATTTACCAGGAAAGTCCACTGGGTCAAGATAGCCAATTTTCAGTGGAGGCCT
This sequence comes from Protopterus annectens, assembly GCF_019279795.1. Lineage (NCBI taxonomy): Eukaryota > Metazoa > Chordata > Ceratodontiformes > Protopteridae > Protopterus > Protopterus annectens. The sequence goes on along the minus strand of NC_056726.1, from coordinate 1,342,891,322 downwards.
GGGGAGAAAAGCTCCAATGTAAAAAAAAAAAAAAAATACATGAGATTACAAAAAAGTTTATAAAATTACATAAAATGAAATAGAACTGAATAAATCAATGTATAAACAAAAAGTAGACGTAATAATAGTACAGTGGCACAATAACAGCTTAAAAATAGTACAGTGCATAATACAGTGGTTTGAATTAAACCATTATATATAGAAAAAACTATTTGGGGCAATATTTAAATCAAGCAGTAGAAAAATATTAGTGTAAGTTAGTAAGAAAGGCATATAGGTATGAGATAACGGTATGGGTGTAAGGAAATAAATGAAGGAGAAACAAGAGGAGTATGGGGGGGGGGTCAAAGTTAAAGGACAATCAAATAGGAGATAAAAAGATTAGTCAAGTAGAAGGAAAGTGCAAATCGGGAGGGAAAGGTGGGGAAAAAAAAGAATGAGGAGGTAAGTAACAGTTTGAAGGTAGGAGATTAGGTTCTTTGCCAATTTCACAAAGCGTTGTTTCTTATGGATTACTATATGACTAAGTGTGGGATAGCCAGTCTGGTTGGATTGAACGCATTTTCTTTTGACTGGGGCAAGGCTACTTACGATACTGAAAAACAGTGAATAGAATTTAAATATATTTTCTAGAAGAAAGGTGTAAAGACTGGACTAGTTAAGAGATTGCAGAACACTGTTGAAAATATCAGATTTAAAAAAGTTGGCAAAATTATGGCATTCCTTCAGAAGTTGATCTTTACAGTTGCAGTTTATTAATCTCTGGATTTAGACAGGATAGTGGTCAGAGTATGGGACAATTCTTGTAGAGGTGTATTTTTAGAATTTAAAACTAGGAGCCAGTCTAGAATGGAGCCAGAATTTAAGGTTTTGTTGGGGCAAGTATGGAAGGTTGTAAGTTGTGTAAATCCATACAGGTTAATGCTATTTGAGGGACTATCTGTTGAAAGATGCTGCCAATCCATGCTGATACAATGAAGGGCTATAGTTTTGTAACGTATGGAATTTGATATCCAATTAAGATGTCTTCCAGCATAAGGATATTTTTACCTGAAGAGATACACAAGGCAAACGATACATAGATTTTTATGACTGTTTAGTTTCAGGTTATAAATTAGTATCTCTGCAGAGTGAAATGTAGGAGGGACAAAGCATAAGGGAGAAAGGGCATGGTGGTTTGAAAACAAAGAAGTTGGTAGTATAGCTATCCTATCAGCATGTATAATATAGCCAGGGGGAAGAATTTAAAGCTTTTGATGTGTGGTTTAAACATAAAACTGTTTTTCTACATAGCTTCTGGTAATCGCCTAAATTTGCTAATGCCACTCTCTAAAATCTTGGCTCAAGTGTTTCCGCACAGTTAATGTTACGTTAAATTTGGCATTTAAGATGGCAGTGAGCTACAATGACTTGTGAAAAGTGTACATTTAAGCCAGTCTTTTCATAAAGAGAACACATTTAGTTTACTATAAAAGTTTAACAAATTCAAAAACCAATACTGAATACTGCTCAATCATTTCTTTTCCAGATGGAAGTGACATGTGCACATCGGCTGCTACTAATTCACACCTTTAGTTGCTTCAAGCTGCTTTATGTCTTTTTTAGTTTAAAATGTTGTATTGTGCTGTTATACTAATGCATGACATAAGCTACCAAATAAGCAGTCTCACTGTTCTTTTAGGAATACAATGTGCTAAAATTAGTTTGTGACATGCAACTTTTGTATTTAGTTATGTCTGTAATGTTTCATGTTGCCACACAGAATAAGACAGTGCATACAAAAAAGATGTACAAATCAAATTAAAATGAAATCATTTACATTTAAATTTCAAGTTTGAGAGTAGTGTTTGATATGTAATATTATAATGTAAACACTGTCTAAGCAGATAAGCTGCCATTATTTCATCCAAATTTTTTAGAAGTCTGTTGCATTTATTGATTTGAAGGTGTGTAAGCATGTGTAAGACCTGGACGTTTGCCTACATTGGCTATTGATACTGCAGTCATTTCAGACACAATTTGGTGGCAATAATACAACTTGTATTTTAATATGTAGATGGCTTTGGTGATGGATCTAATTCATTGCATGCATTGTTTTACTAACTTTAGAACACAAATTAATAGAAGTAAGAAGGTTAAGTGCATTGGAGCAATTGTTTTACATCTGACTACTTCTATACACTACTTTCAAACTTGTACTTTTCTTGATCTCTGACTAACAACTTTCAAAACAGTTTGAATTTTCATTACTTAGATAAAAAGATTGATAGCTGGTAAAACTACATAGCATACATTACTGTACAAAATTATTTTTCAACTGCAACATGTAAATCATAACTACTTACAATATTATTTTTTTTTCTGATAAAAGTTTTTATTTCATTATATCTCATGACAAAATGTTCTTCCAGTACACTGGAATTTTTTTTTTAACATTAAATGTAACATGTTTACTTATACAAATATACACATACTCACCCCACACACCAGTACAGTTTGGCATAGGTAATTTTTCATTAATAAATATGCTCTGATCTTCATATACCCTGAAATGATTTCCTCAATGCAGATCTTATTGCATTCAATACCGTTTTTTTTTTTTTTCCAATTTGGTTATGTGAAGATACAGTGGATATAAAAAGTGTACACACCCCTGTTAAAATGCCAGGTTTTGTGATATAAAAAATGACACCACAATAAATAATTTCAAAACTTTTCCCACCTGTAAATGTTACCTATAACTTGTACAATTCAACAGAAAACCAAATATGTTAGGGGAAAATATTAAAAATAAAAAACGTACAATAAGCTGGCTGCATTAGTGTGCACACCCTTAAACTAATACTTTGTTGAAGCACCTTTGGATTTAATTAAAGCATTCAGTCTTCTTGGGTACACACCTGCCATCAATTAAAGAGACTAACCCCAAATAAAGTTCAGCTGTCCTAATAGGATTTTCCTGACATTTACTCAGTTGCATGCCACAGCAAAAGCCATGATTCACAGAGAGCTTACAAAGCATCAAAGGGGATCTCACTGTTAAAAGGTATCAGTCAGAACGGTAAAAAAATATCCAGAGCACTGGATATACCATGGAACACAGTGAAGACAAGTCATCAAAAAGTGGAGAAAACATGGGACAACAGTGACGTTGCAAGAAACTGGACATCCCTCCAAAATTGCTGAAAAGACAAGAGGAAAACTGGTCAGAGAGACTGCCAAGAGACCTACAGCAACACTGAAGGAGCTGCAGGTATTTCTGGCAAGTCCTGGTTGTGTACTACATGTGACAACAATCTCCCGTATTCTCCATATGTCTGGACTATGGGATAGGGTTTCATGACAGAAGTCTTTTCTTACACAGAAAAACATCCATGTCTGGCTAAAATTTGCAAAACAATACATCAAGTCTCCCAAAAGCATATGGGAAAATGTGTAATGGTCTGATGAGACTAAGGTTGAACTTTTTGGCCACAATTCCAAAAGGTACGTTTGGCGCAAAAACAGCACTTCACATCACCAAACGAACACCATCCACACAGTTAAGCATGGTGGTGGCAGTATCATGCTTTGGGGTTAATTTTCTTCAGCTGGAACTGGGGCTTTAGTCGAGGTGAAGGGAATTATAAACAGTTCCAAATTTGTTACTTTTGGCCCAAAACCTTCAGGTGTCCGCTAGAATGAAGATGAAGTGGAACTTCACATTTCAACATGACAATGACTCCAAGCGCACATCCAAACCAACAAAAGAATGGCTTCACCACAAGAAAATTAAAGTTTTGGAATGGCCCAGCCAGAGCTCAGACCTAAATCCAACAGAAAATCTGTGGGGTGACCTGAAGAGGTGCACAAGAGATGCCCTCACAATCTGACAGATTTGGAGCACTTTTGCAAGGAAGAGTGGGCAAATACTGCCAAGTCAAGATGTGCCATGCTGATAAGACTCCTACTCAAGAAGACTGAATGCTGTAATTAAATCAAGAGTGCTTCAACAAAGTATTAGTTTAAGGGTGTGCACTCTTACTCAACCAGCATATTGTACTTTAATATTTTTCCCCCTAACGGACGAGTTTGTTTTTCAATTGATTTGTACAGGTTATAGGTCACATTAAAGGTGGGAAACGTTTTGAAATGATTTATTCTGGTCTTATTTTTATATATCACAAAAACCTGGCATTTTAATAAGGATGTGTACACTTTTTATATCCACTGCACATATGTTTGAGGGAAAGTTTAGTGTCAGTTTAACTATGGCCATTTATTCATCAAATATTGCAATGAAACTAATGTTTGCTTTGGTACGTTTGTTGTGCATAAGTCTATTTAGGTTGAAATTCATAACTAAATTAATACCAATTTATAAAAAGCTATGTAGTATACAGTAACTAAAGCTTGTACAATAATCAAACTTTATTATATAGCCACTTCCAATTTCACCCACGTGTCACACTCAGTTCATGGAAAATATTTAAGATGGCTTACCTTTACATATCTAAGATTTGCCTCTAAATTACTTGCCCACTCAAAATTCTCATAAAAACTAGTTCATTTTTTTGCTGACATACCATTTACACAGAATATGCAGAAAATATGCATATATAGCTTCATTTTATGCATATTCCTATACTTGTCATCTATAAACTATTTTAAAACATTAAACCTAAAAGCTGCATAAAACAGAATTTTATTAGCAAAGAACTTACTTCTACACCCTAAATGCAGTACATTTTTAAATTGTTTAATATTTATTCAAAGTATTCTAATGCAATTAACATTTTGTAGTTCTTCAAACAGTAAATATGTATACACAATCCCTTAGATAATTATGTGGCATATATATAGCCCTAGATAATTACATGGCTTCAATATAATTATTTTGAAAACTACAACACTTAAATGTTAAAATAAAACATATACAATACGATTTACTCAATCAAGATTCCACATGCTTTTTATCTAGAAATAGATTAACAGTATATTTAAAAGAAGAATTTTTTGTTTTAATTAATTATATTACTGGTTTAAGTTATTTCTAGATAAAAAGCATATAGAATCTTAATTGAGTAAATCGTATTGGATATGTTTTATTTTAACATTGTAGTTTTCAAAATAATTATATTGAAGCCATGTAATTATCTAGGGTTATATATATGCCACATAATTATCTAAGGGATTGTGTATACATATTAACTGTGGATGCACAAGCCAGTGCATTTCTTTGTGCCGGTCCCAAGCCCGGATAAATGGGGAGGGTTGTGTTAGGAAGGGTATCCGGTGTAAAAGTTTGCCAAATCATACATATAGACAACAGTACAGATATACATACCAGATCGGTCGAAGCCCGGGTTAACAACCACCACCACTAGCACTGATGGCCAACAGGGTGCTGGCGGAAATTGAGCTACTGTTGGCCGAAAGAGGAGAAGAGGGGGAAGGCATGCCCAAAGGCAGGTAAAGGCTAGGACTGTGATAGTGAGGGTTGGAACTTTGAATGCTGGCAGTATGACTGGTATGGGGAGAGAGCTAGCTGATATGATGGACCGAAGGAAGGTTGGTATATTGTGTGTGCAAGAGACTAGATGGAAGGGGCACAAGGCTAGGTGTATCGGAGGTGGTTTCAAATTGTTTTATCATGGTGCGGATGGGAGGAGAAATGGCATAGGCATTACCCTGAAGGAACAGTATGCTAAGAGTGTTTTGGAGGTGAAGAGAGTGTTGGATAGAGTGATGTTTATGAAGCTGGAAATTGATGGTGTACTGATGAATGTTGTTGGTGCATATGCTCTACAAGTTGGGTGTGCGATGGATGAGAAATAATAATTTTGGAGTGAGTTGGATGACGTGGTGATGACTGTACCCAAGGGGGAGAGACTGGTGATTGGAGCAGATTTCAATGGACATGTTGGTGAAGGGAACAGGGGGGTTAAGGAAGTGATGGGTAGGTATGGTGTTAAGCAAAGGAATGCAGAAGGTCAGATGGTAGTGGATTTTGCGAAAAGGATGGACATGGCTGTGATGAAATGTATTTTAACAAGAGGGAGGAGCATAGGGTGACATACAAGAGTGGAGGAAGATGTACACAGGTGGATATCTTATGTAGAAAGGCCAGTCTGAAGGAGATTGGAGACTGTAAAGTGGTGGCAGGGGAAAATGTAGTTAGGCAGCATAGGATGGTGGTTTGTAGGATGACATTGGTGATCAAGAAGAGGAGGATGAGTGTGAGGGCAGCACCAAGGATCAAATGGTGGAAACTGAAGAAGGGTAATTGGGAGGTGATGTTCAGGGAAGAGTTAAGACAGGCACTGGGTGGAAGTGAAAAGTTACTGAATAGCTAGGTAACTACAGCACAGCTAGTAAGAGAGATGGCTAGAAAGGTGCTTGGTGTGACATCTGGAAAGAGGAAGGACGACAAGGAGACTTGGTGGTGGAATGAATAAGTACAGCAGAGTATACAGAGAAAGAGGTTGGAGAAGAAGAAGTGGGATTGTCAGAGAGATGAAGAAAGTAGACAAGAGTACAAGGAGATGAGGTGCATGGCAAAGAGAGAGGTGGCGAAGGCTAAGGATAAGGCGTATGAACACTTGTATAAAAGGTTGGACACTAAGGAGGGTGAAAAGGACCTGTACCGATTGGCTAGACAGAGGGACCGAGCTAGTAAAGATGTGCGGCAGGTAAGGGTGATAAAAGATAATGAGGGAAACGTACTCTCAAGCGAGGAGTGTGTGTTGAGCAGATGGAAAGAGTACTCTGAGGGACTGATGAATGAGAATGAGAGGGAGAGAAGGTTGGATGATGTGCAGACAGTGAATCATGAAGTGCAGTGGATTAGCAAGGAGGAAGTAAGGATAGCTATGAAGAGGATGAAGAATGGAAAGGCTGTTGGTCCCGATGACATACCTGTGGAAGCATGGAGGTGTTTAGGAGAAATGGCAGTGGAGTTTTTAACTAGATTGTTTAATGAAATCTTGGAAAGTGAGAGGATGCCTGAGGAATGGAGAAAGTGTTTTGGTACCGATTTTTAAGAATAAGGGTGATGTGCAGAGCTACAGTAACTACAGAGGGATTAAATTGATCAGTCACAGCATGAAGTTATGGGAAAGAGTAGTGGAAGCTAAGTTAAGAAGGGAAGTGATGATTACTGATCAGCAGTATGGTTTCATGCCAGTAAAGGGCACTACAGATGCGATGTTTGCTCTGAGAGTGTTGACGGAGAAGTACAGATAAGGTCAGGAGGAGTTGCATTGGGTCTTTGTGGATATAGAAAAAGCATATGACAGGGTGCCTAGAGAGGAGTTGTGGTACTGTATGAGGAAGTTGGGAGTGTCAGAGAAGTATGCAAGAGTGGTACAGGATATGTACGAGTGTAGTGCGACAGCGGTGAGGTCTGCAGTGGGAGTGACGGTTGCATTTAAGGTGGAGGTGGGATTACATCGAGGATCAGCTCTGAGCCCTTTCTTATTTGCAATGGTGATGGACATGTTGACAGATGAGATCAGACAGGAGTCCCCGTGGACTATGATGTTTGCAGATGACACTGTGATCTGTAGTGAGTAGGGAACAGGTGGAGACGACCCTGGAGAAGTGGAGATATGCTCTAGAGAGAAGAGGAATGGAGGTCAGTAGGACTAAGAGTATGTGTGTGAATGAGAGGGAGGATAGACGAATGGTGAGGATGCAGGGAGTAGAGGTGGTGAAGGTGGATGAGTTTCAATACTTGGGATCAACAGTTCAGGGTAATGGTGAGTGTGAAAGAAAGGTGAAGAAGAGAGTACAGGCAGGATGGAGTGGGTGGAGAAGAGTGTCAGGAGTGATTTGTGACAGACGAGTACCAGTAAGAGTGAAAGGGAAGGTCTAACAAGAGGGTAGTGAGACCAGCTATGTTATATGGGTTGGACACAGTGGCACTGACAAAAAGGCAGGAGTGAGAGCTTGACGTGACAGAGATGAAGATGTTAAGATTTGCACTGGGTGTGATGAGGATGGACAGGATTAGGAATAAGTATATTAGAGGGTCAGCCCAGATTGGAAGGTTTGGAGACAAAGCCAGAGAGGCAAGATTACATTGGTTTGGACATGTGCTGAGGAGGGATGCAGAGTATATTGGGAAAAAGATGCTAAGGACGAAGCTGCCAGGTAACAGGAAAAGAGGAAGGCCTAAGATAAGGTTTACAGATGTGGTGAGAGAGGAAATGCAGGTGGTTGGTGTGACAGAGCAAGATGCAGAGGACAGGAAGAAATGGAAACAGTTGATCCGCTGTGGCGACCCCTAATGGGAGAAGCTGAAAGAAGACTGGTTTAAGTTAGTGACTTGCTTTGTGGCATGAATACACAACTTTGATGTTACAGGGGCTCTACTGATAGTTTGATATCAGCATTTTGCGAAAGCAGAAAGTACAGTTGTGTATACTTACCATAAATGTAAATGTCAAAGAGTGTATTCACTGTTGCAGTCATCACTTGTGAGTTATCCCTGCTGTGGTTAGCCCTCAGCCGGCCCGAATACCAGAGTCCATGTTTTCTGCGTCGGCTGCTGTCACTTACTGACGTCAGGTCATCAGTGCTATAAAGTAAGGCAGGCAACGCCATTACATCAGTTTTTCTTGCCCTAACCAGTCAGAAGCCCAAGGGAATATGGTAAAGTGGTCCTTTTGGCTAAAAGCCACCATAAGAAAATTATGTCTCCCTAATGAAAGAGGATATAAGGAGGAATGGGGGACCAGGACTGCAACAGTGAATACACTCTAACATCTATATTTATGTAAGTGTACACAACTGTACTAAGTTCTTCTCGTTTCACTGCTGCAGTCATCACTTGTGGGAAGACTCCCTAAGCTGAGGAGAGGGATGGAAGGATTAGAGACCTAGGCATGGGTAAGCATGCCCTGCAGAACTGCAGAGGCAAACCTTGCCCTAGCCTTAGAGAAAAGAGGTAGGTGATAATGCTTTGTAAAAGGTATGGAGAGAGGTCCAGGTGGCAGCTTCCAAGATGTCCCTGGTGGGAACTCCACTGAGGAATGCTGTGGAAGTGGAGGCGGCCCTAGCAGAATGGGTATGAATAGACTTGGGGAGGTTTCCCCATGTAATGTGTAGCAGAAATGGATACAGTGTGATATCCATTTGTAAATGGTTTGCTTGGAAATGGGCTTTCCCACTGCCCCTGGGGCAAAGCTGACAAGAAGTTGGTCTGTTTTCCTGAAGGGCTTAGTATGGTCCAGGTAGTATCTGAGCTGTCTGTGCATGTCTAGTGAGTGCAGAATTTTCTCTCCCGTGTTTTGAGGGTTAGGGAAAAAGGTGGGTAGATGTATGGCCTGGTTGCGAGTCACATTACATACCACCTTGGGCATTAAGGAGGGGTTAGTCCTCAAGGGAGACCCTGTCTGCACAGAAAATGAAGGGCTCAACGGCCATCAGTGCCTGAAGTTCTGAAACCATTCTGGCTGAGGTGATAGCTAGTAGGAAAGCAATCTTCCAGGAGATATATTTCAGTTCTTCTGAAGCAGCAGGTTCGAAGGGTGGTAAGGTTAGTTTTTCCAAAACATAATTCAGGTCCCAAGCTGGTGTGGGTGGCCTTCTAGGAGGTCTGATATTAGAATTATTAGAAGCCCCTCTGAGGAATTGTTTAATCAAAGGATGTGAGAACAGGGGCAGATCTGTATCAAAACGAGCTGAAATAGCTGAGGTGTGGATTTTAATAGAAGAGAAGAGGAGGCCACTATTGAGCAACTCTGCTAGATAGTCCAAGATAAGTGGAATGGAAGGTTGAGAGGAACTGCTTCCTCTGGACTGGCCCCCAGGAGCAGAATCTTTTCCATTTCCCTGCATAAGAAATTCTGGTTCTGGGCCTTCTGGCCTCTGTGATGATGTCTAGGACCTGTTTTCTTAACAGGGGCCCCTTGTTTGCTTTTAGATTATTAGCCATGCTGACAGTTTGAGAGTCTGCAAGTCTGGGTGCAGCATCCCGCCCCCCACCTGAGTCAAGAGGACTGAGATTAGAGGAAGCTGCCTGGGAGGCTGTGCAGCAAGGGGTACCAATGCTGTCTGGGCCAATCTGGAGCAATGAGGATGGCCTTTGGTCTCTCCTCCCTTATCTTGATCAGTACCTTGGGAATAAGAAGCAGAGGAGGGAATGTGTACACAAAGAGGGAGTTCCAGGGGAAGGCCAAGGCATCCACCTTCTATGCTAGGTGGTGATGCTCCCTGGTACAGAATTTTTTTAGCTGGTGGTTGAGGTGTAAAGCAAAGAAATCCACATCTGGAGTTCCTACTCTTGAGTGACTTGCAAAAAGATTTTTCTGTGGAGCTGCCATTTGTGGGGGCCCAGCAAGTTTCTGCTTAAGTGGTCTGCCAGGGTCTTGTTGATCCCTGGTAAGTATTGGGCTATTAGGTGCAAGCACCATGGAGGAGGATGTCAGCCAGATGTTCATGGCTGGCCTGCACAGACAGCAAGATTGGGTCCCCTCCCATTTGTTGATGTACCACATTACTGCGGTGTCTGTTTTGAAAAGGAGAACCCCTGGCCTGAGATGGCATTTGAAGGATGTCAGAGCCTTCTGTACTACCATCATTTTCTTCTGGTTGATATGTAAGGGAAGGTGCTGGGCATCCCAAAGACCTTGGGTGCACCTGCCTGCTAGGTGAGTGCACCAAGCATCATCTGAGGCGTCAGTGGTGATGGTCTGCCCAGTAGGGCAGAGGATGAAGGGAAGACCTTTGTTCTTGGCACAGGCCCCTGCCCACCAGAGAAACTTGGCCCTTATACAGGGGATCAGAGAGAGAGAGGTCTCTAGAGGCTGAGAGTGCTGACACCAAAGGTTCTTTAGATACCACTGAAATTTTCTCATGTGAAGCCTGGCCAGAGAAATTATAAGGATGCAAGATGCCACGTACCCCAGGGCTTGCAGGAACTTCCTCGCCTTGAGGTGACTTCTGGAAGCCAGCTGGGTAGAGTAGAGAGGCAGGAAGCTCTGCTTTTCTGGGGACAGGAAGGCCATTTGGGATGCTGTGTCCAGCAGTGCTCCCACGAAAATGATCCTTTGGTGGGTGTTTGCTTTGATTTCTTCTCACTGATGGTGAACCCTAAGGAAGTTAAGAGGGTTTTGACAAAGAGAAGGTCCTGGAGCAGCTTTTCTTTGCACTGTGCCTGAATGAGACAGTTGTCCAGATAAGGATACATTTCTCTGTCTGCAAAATGCTATGGCTGGGGCTAAGCATTTGGTGAATACCCTGGGAGAAGTAGATAAGCCAAAGGGTAGCACAGAGAACTGAAAGTGTTGTGCGCCTGCTCTGAAGTGCAGGAATTTCCTGCAGGATTCCCTTATGTGGATGTGGAGGTAGGCATCTTTTAGGTCTAGCCACCCATTTTTTTGTCAGCATAGGCAGCAGCTGCTGCAAAGTTAGCGTTATGAATTTAGGGACCACCAAGGAAGTGTTCAGAATGGATAGATCCAAGATGGGGTGCCAAGTGTCCTCTTTTCTGGGAACAAAGAATAGTCTGGAATAAAAGCTTTTGCCTGTTTGATCTGCAGGAACAGGTTCTACTGCCCCCTCAGATGAGAGTTTGGACTTGTTTCAATGTCACTGCCCTCTGATTTGGAGGTAAGTCTGGGTACTGTCTTGGAATTGGGAGTTTGTTGAAGGAGAAGTTGTATCCCTGAAAAATGATCTTTAAGACGCATTGGTCCTTTGTTACAGAAAGCCAATTTTCTTTGCAGAGGGAGAGCAGTCCTCCTAGCTTTTGGTGAGTGAAAGGAAGGCAGAGGGGGGAGAGGGATGGCTTAGAACACACAGCCTTTGGGGCGGAAGTGGTCCACTGTTTGGTTGTCTGCTGTCCCTGGGATAGGAGCCTAGGTGGCCTGCCCCTGTGGGGATTACGTTGCCCCTGTCTGCTAGGTGCAGGAAAGGACCAGTGCTTAAGAGGGAAAATTCCTGCTGAACCTAGGAGGTAAACGTAAAAGAAATCTTTCACTGTTTACACAGATTTTGCTTCGTCTTCCATCTTTTTAAGCACCTCTTCTGCTTTTACTCCTAACAAGCAGTCGTTATCCAAGGGTGTATTAACTAATTCAGACTTGACATGATCAGGGAGAGGTTGTTCCTTCAACCATGCACGTCTCCTAATGACTGACCCCGACACTGCTGCCCTGCTTGAGGTTTCCAGGGTATCATATCCTCAGTGCAGTGAGTGTTTGGCCACTTGACAGGCAAAGTGCAGTAAATCTTCTAACACTTTCGAATTGGCAGAGTCAGGAAAAGTAGAAATCTTTTTTTAATAGTTATAAAGTGTGTTGTTGATATTTTAACATATGGCACTGAGAGTTGAGTGCTCTGACAGCTAAGGTTGCACAGGTGTATACTTTTTTACCCCATTTGTCCAGAGGTCTGGAATACTTGTCAGAAGGAATACAATTCTTTGCAGAACTAGCCCTAGCTCCTTTAGGTCCCTGTGTAATGACCTCTGGGTCTGCAGCAGGATTTCTGTACAGGTATTTGAGAGAATCCAGTACTCAAATACCTGTCAGGTTTACTGGGAGCAGGTAGGAGTGCATCAGGGGCTAAGCTGGATTAATGGAAAACATCATAAAAGATAAGGGGGATGGGCCAGGTGTATGTGCTGTGGCAGGTTTACAAACTCTCAGCCTTTTCTTAGACTGAGGGAAGTCCTAAGATTCCCAGTAGAAATGTTCCCTGAGGGTGTGAAGGGGTTTCCCCAAAGGAAAGGTCTTCTGGTGGGGAGGCAAAAGGAATGGATTCCTCTGCATATGAATCCTCATAAGCAGTCAGAGGTTGTTGTTCCTCTTCAAAATCTGAATAATCAAGATTCCTCAGAATCCTGCTCTGTCGTCATTTCAGGAGAAAGGGTGTCTCTTCCTTTTAGAAGTTGTGGCCTGACTACCCCTGATAAGGGAGATAAAATCGTCTGCCATCTTAAATATTTAGGCTTTGTGTGGTGGAGCAGGAGTAAGATGGTGGCTAGAGGTAGATTTTCTAGGAGTGGCCTGGCTTCTAGGCCTAAGAGTATCCATCGGTCTGAAAGAAACAGTAGATGGAGGAGAAAAGGTACAGCTGTGTACCTACCATAAATGTAGATGTTCCGAGTGTATTCACCGTTGCAGTCATTACAACTGGGTTATCCTGCTGGCAGGCTACCCGCAGTCGGCCTGAATTCCAAAGTCTAGGTCCGGCGTCTGTTGTTGTCGCCTCCTCCCTGACGTCAGTGCGCCAGAGGTATAAAAGATGCAGCATATGCCATTTTATTCAGTTTTTCTTGTCCCGGATGTCAGGTGCCCTGAAAAGAGTAGGCTAGAAATATGTCTATAAAGCATGCATGCCACAAGTAACAAGTTTTCTTCATCTACAAGCAAATACACCACATAGGTTGTATAGAATAGAGAAGTACAGATATGGTCCAGCAAAGAAAAGGGGGATGGTGGGTGGGTAACCTGGAATGCAACAGCAACAGTGAATACACTCGAACATCTACATTTTGGACATGCTTCACTTAAAGAAATCCCAATCCCTCAGAGCCACACGCTCCAGGGATCTAAACCTTGTCATCACAATAAACAAAACATGCTGGAGGGATAGGTTCCTGACCCAGAGACTCCCCAGACTCTGGAATAGATTGCCCATACATGTCAAGCAGAGTGCCTCTTTGGTCTTCTTCAAAAGGAACCTTGACGATTGGATGGGAGAAAGGAAATTCACCCCGGGGATAACATCAGTCGCCCTGCTAGACTGGGGTCCAGGGAAGTAAATAGTGTGGGAAAAAATAGCCAGGGAATTGTTATGGCTAGGCTTGTATAGGCCCTAGGGCTGATAGCCTAGTACCAACCTATGAACCTATGGTAGGTACACAACTTTACTATGTTCATCGTATTTTACTGTTGCAGTCATTACAATTGGGTTGAATCCCAAAGCTAAGGTTGGGAGGCTGGAACTAAACAGAATTAGGAGCGGCTATGAGGCTCTGCAAGACTGCAGTGGCAAAGCCTGCCCTGGATTTGGAGTAGAGTAGTAAGTGGTAGTGCTTTGTGAAAGTGTGCACTGAACTCCAGGCTGCAGCCTCTAAAATGTCTTTGGTTGGTAGTCCTCTAAGGAAGGCTGCTGAAGTGGCTGCTGCTCTGGTTGAATGTGGCTTAATGCCCTTAGGCACTGATTTGCCATGTTGAAAATAGCATAAACGAATGCAGTGACCTATCCACTTGGAAAGTCTGCTTTGAGATAGCCTTCCCTTGTGATCCTGCAGCATATGCTACCAGTAATTGCTCAGTCTTTCTGAAAGCTTTGGTTCTGTCCAGCAGTTGTCTGTGTATGTCCAAAGAACACAGAAGTTTCTCACCCTTATTCTGCAGGTTTGGATACAAGGTAGGCAAATGAATAGTTTGTTTGAGGGCCATACTGGACACTACCTTAGGCATAAATGTGGGGTTTGTCCTTAGAGAAACCCTATTTGGATGAAAATTATAAAAGGTTCCACCAGCCATGAGTGCTTGTAGCTCTGAGACTCGTCTTGCAGAGGGGTTATTGCTAGGAGCAGAGCTGTTTTCCATGATAAAAATTTTATGTCAGCTGTAGCGGTTGGCTCAAAAGGAGGCAGAGTGAGTTTTTCCAAGACATAATTGAGGTCCCATGCAGGTATTGGTGATCTCCTTGGAGGCCATAAGTTTTTGGCTCCTCTGAGGTACTGCCTTAATAAAGGATGAGAAAAAATATGTGGCTCTGTATTGTAATGAGCTGAAATGGCAGAAGCATGAATCTTAATTGATGAAAAGGATAGGCCTTTGTCCAGCATCTCAGTTAAGTATTGTAAAATCTGAGGGATATTTGGAACAGTCATGTTAATTCTTTGTGCCTGGTTCCAAGCACAGAATCTCTTCCATTTTTCTGCATAAGATTTTCTGGTATTGGGCCTCCTGTCCTCCAAGATAACATCCATCAAAGCTTTAGAGAGAGGCATGTTTTGAAAAGCTACATTATCCGCCATGCTGCCAGACTTAAGGTCCTGAGTTGACTGTGCAGGATCTGATTGTTTTGTTGGGTCAGTAAGTGAGGAATTTGAGGTAATGTCCATGCTGGGCTTTGGGTCAAGTTCCTGAGGATTGGGTACCAGTGCTAGCGCGGCCAGTCTGGGGCAATCAATATAATTTTTGGCTTCTCATGTCTGACCTTCAGGAGTACCTTGGGGAGGAGCGGCAGTGGGGGAAAGGCATATACTGTTAAGTTTATCCAACTGAAAGAGCATCTACTTTCCATGCTTGCTTGTGATAAGTCCTTGTGCAGAATCTCTGTAGTTGGCAGTTGTGAGGGGAGGCAAATAGATCCATGTCCGGGCACCCCCAATTCCTTGTTATGTTGAAGACTTGTGGATCCAATTTCTACTCGTGGGGATCCATGAGGTTTCTGCTTAGTTCGTCTGCCAGAGTATTTATCCTTCCTGGCAGGAATTGTGCTTGCAGATGTACCTGGTAAGTCAATGCTGTATCCCACAAAGTCATGGCTAGTCTGCAAAGGGGGTAGGAATGTGTGCCTCCCTGCTTTAGTACCACATGACTGTAGTATTGTCCGTCCTTATCAGTAGTTGTCCTGAATGAAGTAGGTCCTTGAAGGCTGTCAGGGCATTTTGAACAGCTAGCATCTCTTTTTGGTCGATATGTAGATGCATTTGGTTTGCGGACCATGAGCCCTGAATACATCTTCCTGCCATGTGGGCCCCCCAGGCATAATCCGATGAATCTGTTGTCAATGTCTGCCTGGCTGGGGGTATGGTGAATGGCTGCCCCTTGTTGTGGTGACGGGCCTTTGCCCACCATCGAAACTCCTGTTGCAGGCAGGGAATGAGTGTAATTATTGTTTCCAGGCTGTGGCAATGTTGAGTCCAAACACTTTTTAGATACCATTGTAATTTCCTCATATGCAGTCTTGCATATGGAATTAGCAGAACGTAGGATGCCATGAAGCCCAAAGCCTGCAGAATTTTTCTTGCAGTTAACTGGGTGTTTGCTGCCAACTTTTTGAAATAAGTAGTCAGTTGCCTTTGTCTGTCTGGCGTTAGATAAGCCATCTGGGCAGTTGTATTTAAGCTTGCACCCAGGAATATTATCTCGAGAGGGTACGAGTTTTGATTTATTTTCATTTACTGTGTACCCTAGGCATATTAATAATCTTTTTACAAACGCCAGATGCTGTAGTAGTATGCCCTTGTTTTCTGCTTGAATAAGGCAGTCGTCCAAGTAAGGATATATTTGTATTCCTCTCTGTCTGCAAAAAGCAATTACTGGTGCCAGGCATTTTGTGAAGACCCTGGGCGCAGTAGATAAGCCAAAGAGCAGTGCAGAGAATTGGTAGTGCATTGAGCCAGCTATGAATCTGAGGTATCTTCTGTATGATTGTCTGATTGCAACATGCAGGTATGCCTCTTTTAGGTCTAAAGTTACAAGCCAAGTCTTCTTGCCCGGCATGGGCAGAAGCTACTGCAGAGTCAACATCTTGAATTTTGGAATATCCAGGTATGTGTTTAGAATAGATAGGTCCAGTATTGGCTTCCAGGCTTTGTCCTTTCAGGGCACCAAGAAAAGTCTTGAGTAAAATCCTTGTCCCTGCTCTTGTTGTGGTACTTGCTGAATGGCCCTCATGTCCACGAGGGATGAAACTTGTTTTTGTGCCTCTGCCCATTGATTTTTTTGGCAGGTCCGGCATACCATTTGCCCTTGGCATGGTGTGAAAGTGGAACCTGTAACCTTGTGACACTATGTTCAAGACCCATTTGTCCTGGGTGATTAGGTGCCAGTTTTGAGGAAAAAGTGCTCGTTTTCCCCCTAAAGGAGCTGCCAGAAGATAAGTGCTTGGCGCTGGCAGGGGGAAGTCATTGGGACTGCTTTCTGTATTGGCTGTGATTTGTCTTCTCCGCTTTTGGAGGTAGAAGCACCCCATTGTTTAGACCTGTATGAGCCTTGGGGCTGGGATCTCCCTCTGGGGCATCTGTATCTGCCTCTTTGTGGCCTGTCTGACACTGGAAAGGACCGATTCTTTGTAGGCCAGTGTCTGCTAAATCTTGGAGGCTGTACCTGTAAGAAATCCTTGACTGTTTGCATAGATTTGACTTTGTCCTCCATTTTCTTCAACACCTCTTCTGCTTTAACACCAAACAAGGTATCATGCTGTAATGGAGCATCTAATAATTTTGCTTTAACATGATCAGGCAGATTCTGTTCCTTTAACCAAGCATGCCTCCTAATGACAGAACCCGTAACAAAGAATCAAAACCACATTGCAAAGTATGCTTTCCAACTTGTTCAGCTACTTGCAATAAATCCTGCATTTCTTTATTTTCTGCACATTCAGAAATTGTCAACATTTTCTGTTTAAGCAGTGACATAATATATTGCTGATATTTAAGCATGTGAAACTGACAATTTAAAGCCCTTACAGCCAAGGTATCAGAAGTGTAAATCTTTTTCCCCATATGTCCAGTGCCCTGGAATCTCTGTCAGAGGGAGTAGGGGGGTTTGCAGTGGAAGCCTTGGCCCCTTGGGACCCTGAGAGATAGTTTCTGGGTCAGCAGCAGGGTTTTTAAAAATAAATTCGTGGGAGTCTGGGACCCTGTAGTATCTGTCTGGCTTAACAGGAGCTGGAGGTAAGGAGTCTGGAGTCAGACTGGACTCTGAAAATACATCTACAATGTCTAGCACAGGTGGAATAGCCAGGGGGCTGTACTGAGGCAGTAAAAGAAAGTCTCTGAGCCTTTTCTTAGATTCTGAATAATCTTGGCTCTCCCCGTGGAAATGCTCCCTCATGGTAAGCAGAGTTTCCCCAAAAGAATAATCCTCAGGAGGAGAAGCTCAGGGGATAGATTCTTCAGCATCAGAATCCTCACAAGGAGGAAGAGAGTATTCCTGATCAGAAGAGGAATCAGATGAAATGGAAACCTGATCTGAAGATTCATATTCTATCTCTTGTCAGGAGGGGGATGAGAACCCGTTCAAAGTAATTAGGTCTTCGGCCATTTTGAGCATCTGTTTTTTAGGCATGGAGGCCTGTCCATGGGGCTGTTGCACTTGTTTCTTTGTCTTTAAAGCTGCTTTAGTCTTTGCCTTTGTAGCTGAAGTAGTTTTAAAATACAGGTTCATAGGTTCGTACTAGGCTATCTGCCCTAGGGCATTTATAAGCCTAGCCAGAGTGTATGTGGCTTACACCACCCCTTAGGATGAGAATACTACGCCCTTTTAGAGTTTAGTTTACTATGCCTCTGTCTAGTAGTGACACAGAGATGACCCCCGGGGTAAACTTACGATCTCCCATCCACTCGTCGAGATTTCTCTTGAATAGAGTCAGTGAGTGGCTCTGCCTAACATGGACTGGGATTCTGTTCCAGAGTGTAGGGAGCCTCTGGGTTATGAATCTGTCCCTCCAGCACATTCTATTTATTTCTGTGTTGAGGTTTAAGTCACTTGTTCTCGTGGCTCTGATGGATTTGGATTTTCTGAGGTGGAGCATGTCCATTAATTCAGGATTGGACATGGCCTTGTACGTCAGGCACAGATCACCTCTGAGTAGGCGGTATGCGACTGAATAGAGCTGGAGTTTTTTCAGTCGGGCAGAATATGACATATGTTTAAGATCCTTTATCCTCTTGGTGAGGAACTTTTGGGGTCTTTCCAACTGCTGCAGGTGTCGGGTGAGATGCATCCCAAATGGGGCATTGTACTCAATCATTGGCCTGATGAGAGAAGAGTACAGGGGCACAATGAAAACGTGTAGTTCTGAAAACGCCCTCAGAAGCCGATGCCTGCTCAGCGGCTCCGGACCCATCTTTGGGAATGGTTTCCGAAGGTCCAATGCCTTGAGTTTCTGTAGGCCTGGTTGACTCCACGTGGGAGTCTGTATCAGCCTGCAGCTCTAAAGTAGCGGTCATCAGGGGCTGCGAAAGTGCATCACTGAGAACTGGCCTAGAAGAAGCCTAGTCGGTTTTGGACCTCGGATGCCTGGCCTTCTCTTTTTCCTTGCGGTTTTTGTAAACTCCAGTAGTCAGCTGTTCCAACGGCATTATATAATTAAATCTTCTGCCAAAGTAATGAAATGCAAAATCGTACCGACGCTTAATAGTGCGTTGGTTAAATCTAGCACAAAACAGACAACTAGCAACGTCGTGGTCAGGGCCTAGGCAAGGAATGCAGTAAGAATGAAAATCCTTATGAGGTATTTGCTTCCCACAAGAAATACAATTAACTTTTTCTGACATCGATCTGGAACAAGAAAAAAGTTTCCCCAATGGGGTACCTAGCTTTTAATGAAGACTTCGGATCTGAAATTCGAGCTTGAAAATCTCAGGAGTCGGCCGACCGGCACTTGCGAATTGCTTTTGCTTCGGGCACCGCGCAGCAAGAAAGACCGAAGAAAATGGTGTCAGCTGCATCTTTTATACCCCTGGCGCACTGATGTCAGGGAGGAAGCGACAGCAAATGACGCCGGACCCAGACTTTGGAATTCAGGCCGACTGCGGGCAGGATAATCCAATTGTAATGACTGCAACAGTGAAACACGATGAACATAATTGTTTTTTGTCCAGACTCGGTAGTGCGAAAGGCCTCCTCGGAAGCCAGTGCCTGCATCACGGCTCTGGATCCAACTGAGGCAGAGACGACCAAAGGCTTGGAAGAGGAAGATTTCTGTGGCATACCCAACTGCGAAAGAGTCTTGATAGAGGCCTGCAAAGATATCATATCGGGCATCAAGGGCTGCAAAAGCACCTCACTGAATTCCGGAGAACAGACTATCTGCTTAGCGGTAGCATTGTCAGATAGACTTGTAGTCTGTCTCTATCTCTACGTTTTTTCGGAATGTCTACGGACTGTTGCCCGACAGGCGACATTTAGGAATACGAAAACAGAAGATGAAAATACTTGTCTACAATAAGAGCTCTACGATGAATGGTTTTCACGTTAAAGAGGACACAGAACCAGCAACAGGGGACGTTGTGGTCTGCGCCTAAATAAGTGATGCAGTAAAGTCTCGGTGTGGGATCTGCTTTCCACAGGCGAGACAATTGTTAACTTTTTCTGACATTGGTTAGTGCAAGAAAAAAGGATTCCCAATGGGGTACTTGGCTTTAGACGTTTTCAGCTGTAATTCGAGCTCTGGTAGCGACCCACCAGCACAATTATGAACTGCTTCTGCTACGGGCTCCATGGCAAGAAAGACTAATGTAATGGTGTCGGCTGCCTTGCTTTATAGCACTGATGACCTGACATCAGTAAACAAGTGACAGCAGCTGACAGAGAAAAACATGGATTCTGGTATTCGGGCTGGCCGAGGGCTACCACAGCAGGGATAACCCACAGGTGATGACTGCAACAGTGAAACACTAAGAACATCTACGGAAGAGTGCATGTGTAGTCCAGTGTAAACAAATTAGGTTATTTTTAATTTTCTGCAAATTTGATTTTAGTTTTATTTTATTTATTTTTTTATTTTACATTTGTTAACCGGGCTAGTCCAACTGGATACATGTTCATTTTCAGTGGAGGCCCGGGAGAAAAGCTCCGCTATCTACTACATGGCAGTTATAAGCAAACTAGAATGCATTACAAAAACATAAACAGGATGAAAGAAAAAGGTGATCAGGCAGTGACTTAAGTTCAGGTAAGCTTAATATGTTGCAGTTTTTTAAGTACAGGTAAGCAAAATATGTAACAGAATTAAATACACTGTTTAAAGTTTAACAATAGAAATTTGAGTAGAGTATATTTTAAGTAGAGAGAGTAAAATTCCCAGTGAAAATGGAAAGTGTGAAGTAACAGATTTGGGAGAAAGAGAATAAGAGGCAGGAGAAGAAAGGAGGAAGAAAGTTCAGCTAGGGTTATTGCAAGAGCATAGCCGGTGATTGGTTAGAAAGCGTTTCAGTCTGGTTTTAAATAGTGGGATAGAAGCTAGGGCTGTAAGGTCTGGAGGAAGTTGATTCCAAATCTTAGCAACTGAGTTTGAAAATAGAGTCGCCTGCGGAGTTCTTTGAGAAGTTTGAATCAGTATTTTGTTAGAAGAGCGTAGGTTTTTTTGGTTGTTGTAGGGTTTGATAAGGGTGGAGAGCATAGGTATATTCTCAGGGTGATGAAGGGCTTTGTGGGCAATTGTGAGCTGATAGTATTGAATTAGGTGGGGTAACTCCAGCCAACCGAAGTTTAGGAGATTCAGGCAATGATGTGTTTTATATGGAGGGGCAGTGGCAAATCTGGCGATGCTGTTGTATGCCGTTGTGAGCTTATTAAGGTTATATTTTGAAAGATTAGTATATATGGGGGAAGCATATAGTAGTGTAGAGATTAAGTGGGTTCTAGCTATGGTAGTTCTAGCTTCAGGAGTTGAGAAAGATTTGATTCTGTAGAGGGAACCTAATTTTCTATTAGTTGCTTTAATGATGGAGTTAATATGCACGTCAAATTTTAGTAGGTTATCAATAGTAATACCCAAAAGTTTGGTTGTTTGGTCTGGAGAGATAAGGGTGCCATTGTTAGAAGTAAGTGTGAAGTTAATAGTGGGAGACAGGTGTGTGGGTAAAAAGTGGAGAAGTTTGGTTTTCTTAGGGTTAAGGAGGAGACCGTGATTAGAGAACCATTGCTCTACAATGGTAAAAGTGTTTTGGGTAAGGGAGTGGAGGTCAGCTTGATTTGTGGCAGAGCAAATAATGGTGGTGTCATCAGCATATTGAATACAAGTAGAGGGGTGGCACGATACAGGTCATTAATAAAGATGGAAAATAGAAGGGGACCTAAGATGGAGCCCTGAGGGATTCCTACAGTTGTAGGAAGGAGTTCAGAAAGATGGTTGTCCCATAAAACAGCCTGTTTCCGATTATGAACATAGGAAGTAAACCAGTTTAGGGCAAGATTATCAAGAGAGAGATTTTAAATGATGTAGGAGGAGTTGGTGATTGACCATGTCAAAGGCTTTTGACAGGTCTACAAAAAATGCTGACGAGAGAATATTGTTATTGCGGTTTTTATTAATGGAGTCAATGAAGGATAATAAGGCTGTGGTGGTGCTGTGGTACGGACGAAAGCCATGTTGGCAGTTAGCAAGGAGATTATTGGATAGGAGATGATTAAGTAACTGTTTGTGGATACATTTCTCCATTATTTTAGCAATAGGAGATAGCAGTGCTATAGGGCGGTAGTTAGAATACTCTAACGAATCACCTCCTTTGAAAAGAGGGATGATGTGAGAGATCTTCCAGAGTGAAGGTATAGTACTTTCTTTTAAGGTTCTGTTGATTAGTATAGAGATAGGGTAGGCTATGGCTTTTGCACCTAGTTGGAGATATTCAGCTGGTAATTTGTCAGCTGAGGGGGTTGAAGGTCTGAGTTTTTGAAGTAGGTATAGAATATAGGAGGTGGGGTATGGGTTTGAGTTGAAATATTGGTGGAGTGCAGCTTGGGTTATCTAGTAAAGAGGTGTCAGGGCTTTGTTGGTTGGCTAGTTTAAGTATAGTAGAAGTGAAGAAGGTATTGAATGCATTTGCTGTTTGTAAGGGAGAATCAGGGCTGGAGCCTAGTGGATTTGGTGTTTCAACTTTGCCAGGGGATAGTAATGTATTAATAGATTTCCAAAATTTATGTGGCTGGTTATGGGAGGATTGTTGTAGATGGGTATAAAAGTTCTTTTTATCTTTTAAGATAGCTAGCTTTGTCTTGTTTCTTTCTTGTTTGAAGGTAAGGTGATCAAAAGAGTTTTTAGTGGTTCGCCATTTAGTCCAGGTTTTATTCCTACTAAGGATGAGTTGCCTAGTATTGCTTGTGAGCCACTGAGCTGTCTTATATTTCATACGTATTGAACGCAAGGGGGCATGGTGGTCAAGAATAGTAAGAAATATGTTATTAAAGTGGTTAACAGCGTCATCTATTGGGAGAGTTTTTAGAGGTGACCAGTTACCTAGGCTTAGTTCATTTTGGAACCGATAGGGGTCGAAATGTTTTTTGCTACGTGATAAACGAGTTAGGGGAGGTGTAGTTAGATGTGTTTTGTGCCTAATATATATGTTAGAGAGTGGTCACTAAGGTCATCTGGGAGGGTTCCTGTGGAATACTTTTGTTGAGGACTATTTGTTAAGATCCAGTCGAGTATGGTTTCTTTATTATTGTTTTTATTTGTTATAGTTGGGGAGTTAATGGTTTGATAGAATCCATGCAGATTAATCAGGGTGGATGGATTAGTTTGTTTGCATAAGTTCCAATCTATGTTAAAGTCACCTAAAAGTATAGTTTCCTGCAGGAAATTAAGTGAGAACCAGTTTAGTAGGTCTTCTAATATGGGAGGATTGTTGCCTGGGGGAAGATAGGTACAGATAATATTTATAGTTTTGTGAGGGTTGAGGGAAAGTTTGGAAATAATAATTTCAACATTAGAGTCCTTTGGAAGGGTATGATTTATTTTACTTATTTCAAGTCCAGATTTGAAGAGTATAGCTACTCCGCCTCCTTTTTTATTAAGACTATCTTGTCTTAGGATGCTATAGCCAGGGGGGATAATTTCATTATCATTTATTGTGGGTTTGAGCCATGTTTCTGTAAGACAGAGAATGTCAAACTGATGGACTTCAAGTAGGGCATGAAGAGCAGGAATCTTACTGCATATGCTACGGATGTTAAGATGAGCTATTGATAGAGATTTGGGAAGTTTAGTATGTGGTGTAGAGATTGTTTTCATTTGTTGGCATTTAGGGGATAGTATGAAGGTGTCTGGGCCAGGGTTGGGGTGTATGTCCCCATCGGGTAATGACAAACTTTGCATAAGGTGATTAAACTGTGAGGGCTTGAAATAGTACTTGCGTATTATGAGGCTATGAATAAGGTATTTGACATGAGAGAGACGATGATATTTAGGTTCAAGATAGGAGTTACTATATATATGACTGAGATGGGTTGTGGATGAAATTGGGGGGGGTAGATAGGGTTTGTTTGTGTGGGATGGTAAAAGTAAGATGTAAAGGTTGCTCATAGTAGGTTATAAGGTAGGTAGAGGAAAGAGTAGTTAGAAGAGTTAGTAATAGCAGAGGAAGGTGAAGGTTAGACATAATGAGTAAAATAAGAGTCAGTATATACAAGGTGTGTGTTCAGAGTGGTGGATGGGTGGGTGAGGGAGGAGATTATTATGGAGTGGGTGGAGAGAGGAAACAGGTTCAGATTGGTTATAGGTGGGGAGGGTGTGGCTATGTAGGAATAAATGTAGAGGTCCCAAGGGCGGGTGGGATTTGGGGGCAGGGAGGGGAGCGGAGTGAGCCCGAAGGGCGAACGGAGCGGGAAGAGCCAAAGGAGTAGAAAAGGGCTGAGAGGAAACAGTCAGGTAGGATACCAGCAGGTAAGTTAAACGGGTAATTGAGTTCCCAAAGTGTAATATATAAAGTGATACTTCAATAATGTAAGAAGTAAGACGTACTGGGGTATGTTATAGGCAGACCTGTGGTAGACAAGTTACAATAAGAGGGTAGTTTGGCAAGGGCCAGGGGAACAGAAAAGTGTATTTAATAGACAAAAGTTCCAGATAGAAGTCAGTGTAACCAGTGGGTATAGCAGAGAGCCAGATAAGTATAATAGAGAAGTAGAAGGGAGCCACCTAGAGGGCAAAGGTTTAGAATGAGATATGTGGAGGTGAATAAGGTTTAGAATGAGATATGTGGAGGTAAGTAGGGGGATAGAAATAGGAAAAGAGTAAGAAAAAATAAGAGCAGTATTAAGGGATAAGAGGTAGGAATAACAGGGGAAATAAAGGCAGTTTAAAGAATGAGGGACTGGTCTTAAAGGTGTAGGGGACTGGCGCTGCTGGCAGTCCTGGGCAAGTGGGAAGACTAGGCACGCAGATTGGAAAATTTAGGACCAAGCATATAGTAGACACATACTTAGACAGTCTTTCCTGTTAATATGAGATGATTTCCCCGACAAAATTCTTGGTTGGGGCTTACTGGACACAGTTCAGGTCTTCAGAAGGGCAAAGATTTCTATGTATGGGATAGCCGGGTCCCGGTAGAAAGTTAAAGAATATCTGGGAGAGAGAGAAAGATAGTGGAGAAAGAACAAGAAGGGTTCTTTTAATCTTCAACCAAATATGTATTAAAATGGTATACTAAAACATTTCTATATTAAACCTAAATGTCACAATTAAAAAGCAGATAATTTGATGTGAAGTTTGATAGTTTGATGTGAAGTTTACCTGGTATTTATTTTAGACTTCATAGGTCATTCAGAAACTAAGTCAAAAATGTAATGATACACTGGTCGACTTAAGCAATTTCATCAGCTATTACATACATATTGTAGATTTAAAGTGTTTTTCCTCTTACTATCAATGTGGCAATAAAGGGAGGCCGCGGTGGTGCAGCAGTTTAGTGTTGCCGCCTCACAGCGAGAGGTTCTCCGGTTCGATCCTCGGCTGGGGTGCCTTCTGTGCAGAGTCTACATGTCTTCCCTGTGGGTTTCCTCTGGGTGCTCCGGTTTCCTGCCACATCCCAAAGACATGCTATAGGTGGATTGGACACTTCAAATTGGCCCTAGGAGTGAGTGCATGTGTGCGCGCCGGACTGACAACTTGACACCATAAAACTCCACTGCCACTCATGAGCAGACAGGTAATCCGCTGTGGCGACCCCTAACCAGGAAAAGCTAGAAGAATCAATGTGGCAATAAAGTCTTTGTTAAAATAAAACAGATGGCTTTGTTACATCTTTTAGAGAAAGATATTAACTTTCTGTCTAAGGAATTTGACATTTCTTTAGCTTCTTTTAATCAAAAAAGAGGAACAGCTATTCGGTGGAAAAAGAGAGGTGTAGTCATGCCAAGGATAATTTTGTTAACGTTAGTAGTCCTAAAATATAACAGTTTGTACTACAGCAAATGTTTACTGGATTCCTGGATTAGAATTGAAAGTTGAACACTATCTTTCATATTGGATAATGTAATTGTTTCGGGTGATTTTAACTATACTCTGGAAAAAGGAAACTACTGCCTCTAAGAAAATTAAAATCTCAGCAACTGCTAAAATACTAAAAATGATGATCTGATCTTAAAAAATTTAAAGACACATATTTCATCTCTAGTGCATTTTTTTAATTGCACAATCGTCCATTTTTGGAACACAGAGGAGGACTGATCAGATCTGTGTCTATATTTTGGTGTCACTCTTATGAGACATCAGTAGTTCCTTGTCCAATTTCTAGCCATAGTGCTTAAAGTTTAGACCTTGAAATTAGTGCTGAAAGATTGTCTACTATTTCAAGTATTTTAGTTTATCTAATGAAATTGCAGATCTCAAGGATTAAAGAAATAAATGAATATGTGGATTTAAATGAAAATTTGTTCAGTGGTCTTTTACAGGATTAATTTAAATTTTAAACATATCAAAAAATGAAAGACTGGCAAGATTCAAGGATAGGACAAACTTCTTATGGAATTTCAAAAAAAAATTATATGATGACAAAATTCAAGAGAGGTTAACAAATATCAAATAATTCTACCACCACCAAAAAGTGTCTGTAGAAAAAAATTGCTTAACTTCTTAAGATTCTACATTGAACACTTAATGCTAATAAAAATGTATAAAAGAAATGGGGGAAGTAAACTGTTTTACTGGATGTTTTACATATGTAATGATTCTAAACTTAATGTTAGTGAGATAGATCAGGACTATAAGAATCTTTATATTTTTTTAAATATTAAAGACAATTTCTGAGGAATATGTGAAAAGCCTTATGAAAGAAATTACTATTTCTGAAATTACAAATCAAGTTAAAGGTCTTAAAAATAATTAAAATCTGCAAGGCCATCATACCTCAACTGTACAGATTTTTGCAGAATGTCCATATTTCTGCCTCATATTTTTGGTCTGTTCCTCATGAAATTGTGGTTTGCATTGAGGGTTGAAGTCAGAAAATAATGACAGGCATTTGAGTTCAAGACTTCACACCCTTCAGAAAATTCATAGTAATGCAAAACCCATCATTCTATCAACTTTCTAAGTTTGTAACAGCAATATTTAAAAGTGTCCCTATTTTTGGGCCTTTGTCCCCCTATTACTTATGGTTTTGACCAGACTTCTTGCTCTAAGAGATTGAGAGGTATGAAGGCCACTGATGGCCTTGTAACTGAAATATTTAAGTTTGCATTGACATTTTTATTAATAAAAATTCCATTTTCATGGAAATATTTCTTAATTTTCCCCATTTTAAAACAGGATAAACACCTGAAAGGATATTTTTCATACAGACCAATTTCTCTTTTAACCATAGATTAGAAATCATGTCCAGAATTATGAACGGACTTAAAGATCCAATTATGTTATCCAAAATGATTAAACTGTTTTCATACTTCACAGGAAGACTCAAGTTAATTTTAAAAACTAATAATCATTGATAAGGTCAATAATTTGAAACCTGGTATTTAGTTTGATTTGGAAAGAATGTGAGATACTTCTCTATTTAAATCTTTAGAAATGTTTGGATTTCTAAACTTACTCTGGATCCAATGCCTTTAAAATAGTACCCTTTTATCTAATGCTGTAGACATTAAAAAGGTACTAAACAGGCTTTTCCCTCTTCTTTTTGCCATTACCGAACCATTTGCAGAGTTTAATACAAACTCAAGATTTTAACGTCAATAAGCTTTACTCCTCAAAAGTTCAACTTTTTGCAGATGACACTGGATTACTACTTGATACACTAATGCATTTTTTAATATGAAAATCATTTTGAAGATGCATCTACAATGAAATTTCAATAAAACATATTAAAATAATAAAATTAAATACACAGGTTTATACCTCTGAATTTAGATCTAATAATTCCATTTTTATTTTAAAACAGAAACTAATTGATAATCACACTAAATTTTATTCTTTTGAGTTTGACACAAAAAAGATCTCATTACTAAAATTGTACATGTTATTCAATATATTTCCTTAACACCTAAAATTATAAATATGGCACACCCAATGAGACACAGTATTTTATAAATCACATTAGACCACAGAAAAGAGCTGGCTTTTTAAATTTTTCCAAATATTAAGTTATGCACAATCATGGATTATGCCATCTACTTTGGATCACTAACTTTTATGGTCTTCAACAGAAATTACTGCATAGCACTATTTGTGAAAACTCTAAAGCATATTCCCTATTCTCTATTGTGTGTGTGTGTGTGTGTGTGTGTGTGTGTGTGTGTGTGTGTGTGTGTGTGTGTGTGTGTGTGTGTGTGTGTCTTTCGGCTGAGGGGTTGCCACAGCGGAACTCCGGTCCGCTAAGGTTTGGTAGTGAATTTTTACGTGCCGAGTTGCCAGCCCTGACGCACAACCTTCAACGAAGGTACGCCCATTCATGCATGCCTCCACACAGAAGACGCTCTAGCTGAGAATCGAACGGGACAACGTCTTGCTGTGAGGCAAATGTTATGGACACAAACATTTCAAAGAAAGTCCATCTAAAACATAATTCCAACTACATTAACTCATTTTTCTCAATTAATTTTAATAAAAACACCAGTTTGAAAAGTTGGTGTCTGAAACTAAATTCCATTTCCAAGTGTTGCAGGTAAGCAATAGGTTTAATTTATCAGTTTAACTATCTCAATATTGAAGGTTTATGAAATTAAATAGCATGACATTGGCCAACAAATAAGCAAATATTAAAACCATATTGTTAAGCTGGAAAGTAAAAGGAAATAAATGTTATTAGAAAAATATAAGATGTTAAGTTTTTCTTCTATACAACAGGCCGTTTAGGGATTGGTTCCACAGTGTTCGGCTCCTTCCAAGCCCGGGAGGTGACCAGGTCCACCAAGGGATGTGGGAGGGGACTCCCAGGAAGTAGATGGGCCCGTGCCGAAAGCCTCCAAAAACACGGACTCATCAGAAGATGGTTTGGGGCGGATCAACCTCCCCGGTGGCGAAGGATTTCCATGATATCTCCAAAGGAGGCATCCTTAGGAGGTGACCTAGGGGAACCTTCCCCATCATCTAAATCCATGACCTTGGTGAGGGACTCAGGGGGAGGGGGGTCCAAGTGCCTCCTCTTACATGTATGCTTGCGAGGCACATCTCCAGTGGGGCTCTCCGGCGGGAACTCGCAAGCCACTTGTTCCTCAGGGGGAACCGTCTGGGGCTCCTCAAGCATGGCTGCCCCTCTAGAAAAATGAAGGGATTCATAGAAAGAGCCAAGGGGGTCGGGGCGGAGTCCGAGGGGATAGTCAAGGGTCTTGATCCGGCAGAGAGAACCCTCTACCACGTCGAATGCCAAGGGAGAACAAACCTCCTGGGAAGCCGGGCCCAAAGTGGACGGAGCTCCGAAGAAGGGAACTTGGCACGACAATGCCGGAGCCGATGAAAAAAGTTCCACTCCCTCGGATCAAACACCCAAGCTCCGGCTCCAAGAGCGGCTCGGTCTGAGATGATCGGATCCGACACGCTCCAGGCAGATGGCGTCGAGGAAGCAAGTACCATCGATCGGCGCCGACCCCCTAAGGCCATCCTCAGATCAGAGGACTCTGAACCCGGTGGACAGATAGGAGAAGAAAAAAAATCTGTAAAAAAAAAAAAAAAAAAAAAAAAAAAGAAAGTGAGCTCCACCCCTCCTGAGGGAGAGGGGGCTGGTAAAACCCCCATCTGGATCAGAGTACGAATGAACCTGCTCATCATTTTATCCATGTCAACTTCTGATTAACTCTGCGTGGACCTCGACAAGGCCACGGACTCGGACCTTACGGGTCGAGGAACCAAGGCCCTAGATGTACAGCGTGCCTCCTCCAGCTCCAGGGAAGATCTTGGACATCGAAACCAAGCAGTCTCACAGATCCTAGGCTGACTTTTGGCGGGAGAAGGGAGGTCCGAGGACCTCATGTTTTTCAGGTCTGTGGGATTTTGGCTCTCTCTCCTTCTCTCTGCCCCTTTTCCACTCCACTTCCGCAGGCTTTGAAATGGGAGGTTGAGTGCCAGCCTGGGAGGGAGGAGAAGCAAGGGCAAGAGAGGAAGGAGAGGTGGCCACAGCAGTCAATGTGACCAAAGCAGAGGACGAGGCAACCGCCTCAGAAGTGGGAAGAAGGCCTTTCAGGGTCAACTTAGCCTTCCTGTCTGCGCATACAGAGTAGTCAGCACTTAGATGGGCAATGCCCAAGCACATTACACAGAGTGTGGCCATCTGCTGGAGACAATTTATGGCTACACTCAGTGCACCTTTTAAACACAAGCTTATTAGCCATGCTTCTACCAGCCACTCAGACAAGAGAAGGGAAAAACAAGGAGAGAAAAAATTACTAGTTTTCCCACTTAAACCACTCAACACACTCAAGTCACACACTCAAGTCACACAGAACACACTGGGGGGGGGGGGGGGCAAGTACACTAACCAACTGTCTAAACTACAGCAAAGTTCAATTTCACAAAGCCCCAGCGAGGGGAGGAGAGAGGGAACCTATACTAACACACTATACTAATATTTAAAAAGAAAAAGCTTGTTAAAAGGGGGCAAAAACCCACTTACTACTCAGAGTTCAGGAGATCACGATGCTTCAGCAAGCCACAGCAAACGAGATCTGGGGGTTGGAAGGTATTGAAGGTGTATTATGGGTAAGGGGAGCGTGGAGCTCAAAGCAGGTGAGATTGCCGGCTTGGATCTGGTATCCCACAGACTGAAGATCACATATTAGTAGAGTGCACATATTAGTACAATGCAATAAGAGAAATATTTACAAAGTTAACAGTTTTACATATTAGAACAATGCAATAACAGTCAATTTTTTAATAGCTATGCTAATTCCTGCAGTTAATTTCTAGGCTACTGAATTGTATCAATCTAGGAGTTATGCTAATTCCTAGAGTTTATTAGGGGTACAAAACAATGGGAGGCAATTGTGAATTATAGCTTACAGAGAGTAGCTCTATAAGGCTCTCGATATTATGTTTAGCACCCAAGCACTATTTGTTGCCACAAACACTGCCTGCGGCCACCTTCAGCATGAAAGAAGGATTTGTTCTTAAGGAAACTATCTGTGAAAAATGATGTAAGGTGGCTTGGCTGAAAGCTTGAAGCTCTGATAGTCTCTTAGCGGAAGGAACAGCTACTAAGATAATAATTTTCCAAGAAAGAAATACTATGTCACAAGACCCTGCCAGTTCAAAAGGCTTCTGAGTGAGGCCTCGCAGTACCACAGTTAGATCCCAAGGGAGGAGGGATCTTTAATAGGAGGTTTAAGATGAAACACTCCCTTCATGAAAGCTTTACATAGTTTGGCAGAAAAGAAAAAAAAATCTTCCCAGGGTGAAAACTGGACATGGCAGCCATTTGGAATTTGATGGTGGAGAAAAGTACAGTTGTGTATACTTATCATAAATGTACATGTTTGAGTGTATTCATTGTTGCAGTCATTACATTTGGGTTACCTGCTTGCAGTAGCCCTCAGTCGGCCTGATTAACAAAGTCTTGGGTCCTGCGTCGGATGCTGTCTCTTCTTCCATGACCTCAGGTAATCAGGGGTATAAAACATGCAGCCGTCATTACATCAGTTTTTTCTTACCCCAGATGTCAGGTGCCCCTCTAATGAGAAGCAATTAAGTCTATAAATACAAGGATATACTTCCAACAAAAAAACAAATACACCAAAAAGCTTTTTGTGCATAGTGAGGGAGAGTAGAGGTATAGCCAAAAGAAGAAAGGGGGCTGGAGGGAGGGTAACCAGGACTGCAACAGTGAATACACTCGAACATCTACATTTATGTTAAGTGTACACAACTGTACTATGTACTTCGCATTTCACTGTTGCAGCCATTACATTTGGGTAGATTACCAAAGTTAAGGTTGGGAGGAGGAATTTGAGTAGAATTAGGACCAGCTATAAGGTCCTGCAAGACTGCAGTGGCAAAGCCAGCTCTGGATTTAGAGAAAAATGGCAAATGATAATGCTTGTTGAAAGTATGTACAGAACTCCAGGCAGCAACCTCTAGGATGTCCCTGGTAGGGATGCCTCTGAGAAAGGCTGTAGAGGTAGATGCAGCCCTGGTTGAATGGAGTCCGATGCCCATGGGGGACAGGTTTTCCATGGTGCTTATAGCAGAAATTAATGCAGTGGCCTATCCATTCTGAAATGATTTGCTTTGAAATAGCTTTCCCCTCTCTGTGCCTGCAGCAAATGCAGCCAGCAGTTCTTCAGATTTCCTTTGAGGTTTAGTCCTGTCCAAGTAGAATCCAAGCTGTCTGTGCACATCTAAGGAGTGCAGTATCAGTTCCGCTTTGTTCTGTGGGTTAGGAAAGAAGGTAGGCAAATGAATGGACTGATTACGAGCCACACTCTGGATACCACCTTGGCCATGAAGGAGGGACTGGTTCTGAGGGGCACCCTGTTCGCATGAAAAATGATGAAAGGCTCCACTGCCACAAGGGCCTGTAATTCAGATACCCTTCTTGCAGAAGTGATTGCTAAAAGGAAAGCTATTTTCCAGGAAAGGAATTTTAAATCTGCAGTAGCAGCTGGCTCGAAAGGAGGAAGAGTGAACTTCTCAAAGACAAAGTTAAGGTCCCAGGCTGAAGTTGGAGCTCTCCTGGGTGGCCTTAAACTTTTGGCCCTCTGAGGAACTGCTTGAGCAGTGGGTGAGAGAAGAGGGGAGTCTCTGTGCTATAACGAGCTGAAATGGCTGAGGCATGAATTCTGATGGAGGAAAAGGACAAGCCCTTACAAAGCATCTCAGTCAAGTATTGTAGAATCTGAGGTAAATTGGGCATTGCTGCGCTCATCCCTTGAGATAGATTCCAGGCACAAAATCTTTTCCATTTTGCAGCATAAGATTTTCTAGTCCTAGGCCTCCTTGCCTCTAACATGATATCCATCACGGATTTACTGAGGGATGGTAAAGGAGAGATTAGGTAATTAGCCAGGCTGCTAGGTTCAGGGTTTGCAGCTGAGGGTGCAGAATCTGGTTCTCTTGCTGAGACAACAGGGAAGGATTCTGAGGCAGGTGCCATGGGGCCAAGCGTGACAAACTGCGCAAGAGGGGGTACACCAGTGATGGTGTGGCCGGTCTGGTGAAATTAAAATCGTCCTTGGCTTGTCCTGTTTGATCTTTAGTAGTACCTTGGAGAGCAGTGGCAGAGGAGGAAAGGCATAAATTGATAGGTTTTTCCAGCTGAAGGATAGAGCA
Organism: Protopterus annectens; assembly: GCF_019279795.1. NCBI lineage: Eukaryota > Metazoa > Chordata > Ceratodontiformes > Protopteridae > Protopterus > Protopterus annectens. The sequence goes on along the minus strand of NC_056726.1, from coordinate 1,342,858,166 downwards.
TCCACTTTCCAAGCTAGCTTGTGGGGAATCCTTGTGCAAAATGTGTCCAATTGATGGCTCTGGGGTAAGGCAAACGGGTCTATATGTGGGCTCCCCCATTTGCTTGACAACATGTTGAAAATCATTGGTTCCAGTTTCCACTCGTGTGGGTCCATGAGGTTTCTGCTTAGTTTGTCTGCCAGTGTATTAAGTTTTCCTGGCAGGAATTGAGCTTGTGCATTCACTTGGTACCTCAAGGCTGTGTTCTACAATGCCATGGCTAGTCTGCAGAGGGGGTAAGAATCTGTACCCTCTACTTGTTTATGTACCAGATGACAGTGGTGTTGTCACAGCCTTTACCATTAGTTGCCCTGGAAGAATGTGGCCCTTGAAGGCAGTCAGAGCATTCTATACAGCTAACATTTCCTTTTGATTTATGTGCAGGTGCATTTGACATGGGTTCCATTTGCCTTGAATGCACTTCCCTGCCAGGCGAGTCCCCCCCCCCCCATGCATAGCCTGATGTGTCTGTTAAGGTTTGGGTAGCAGGGGGTTGTGTGAATGGTAGTCCCCTGTTTTAGTGGCAGGCTTCTGCCCACCAAAGGTACCCTAGGCACAGGCAAGGTATGACAGGAATCATTGCTTCTAGATCCTGTGAATGTTGACACCATAGGCTTTTGAGATACCACTGTAGTTCCCTCATATGCAGCCTTGAATATGGAATTAGAAGAATGCAGGAGACCATGAACCCCAACTGAAATAGGTTGTCAAATGAATACGTTTCTCTGGTGTGAGGAAAGCCATCTGGGAAGTTGTATTCAAACTTGCTCCCAGGAATATAATTTGTTGACAGGGTACCAGGTGTGATTTCTTTTCATTTGTGGTGTACCCCAGACAAATCAGCACCCTCTGAACAAAGGCCGGAAGATTCAAAAGTATGTCCTGGCTTTCTGCCTGAATTAGACAATCGTCCAGGTATGGGTATATTTGAATATTTCTTTGCCTGCAAAATGCAATGAATGGAGCTAGGCACTTTGTGAATACATTGGGCGCAGTAGATAAGCCAAAGGGCAGCGCAGAGAACTACATGTAGCATGCTCTGAAGCGTAGGTATCTTCTGCAACACTCCCTGATAGGGATGTGCAGGTATGCTTCTTTTAAGTCTAGTGTTGCCAACCATGCATCTTTGCTTAGCATAGGAAGCAGCTGGTGAAGTCAGCATTTTGAATTTTGGAATCACCAGAAAGGTGTTTAGAGTAGAAAGGTCCAGAACAGGACGCCATGTACTGCCTTTTCTGGGTACCAGGAAAAGTCTTGAATAGAAACCTTGTCCCTTTTCCTCTTCTGGTACTAACTGAATAGCCCCCGTGCTTAAGAGAGACAGTACTTAATTTTGGGCCTCTGCCCACTGATTTGGGGGTTGATTTGGCCACCCGCTTGGCGTTGGTAATGTGTGGAAATGAAATCTGTATCCTTGGGACACTATATTTAAAACCCATTTGTCCTGGGTAATGAGTTCCCAGTTTTTGGTCTACAGACCAATCTTTCCGCCTAAAAGAGCATTCAGTTAGGAAGTGCTTGGAAGTTTTAAAAGCAAGTCAATGAGACAGTTTTCCACAGGGGGGGTGTCTTACTACTACCAGATTTGGGTGCGGAAATCCCCCACTGCTTAGTCTTATGTCCCCTGGGACTGAAATCTAGGGTTTCTGCTGTGTCTGGGTTTGGCCTGAGAAGACCTGGAAGGGGCTGAAAAGGACCAATTCTTAGAGGGCCAATGTCTACTAAAACTAGGAGGCTGAACTTGCAAGAAATCTAACGGTTTGCATAGATTTAGCTTTATCTTCTTTTTTTAAGAACTTCCTCAGCTTCGTTACCAAACAGGCGGCCCTGATTTAAGGGAGCATCCAACAGTTTAGCTTTAACATGATCAGGCAAAGACTGCTCCTTAAGCCAAGCATGCCTTCTGATCACAGACCCAGTAACAATCCACATTTCAAAGTATGTTTTCTAACCTGTTCAGCAGAATGCATTAAATCCTATAATTCTTTATTTTCAGCACAGTCAGGAATCATCATCATTTTCTGTTTAAGCAACCCAACATGTTGTTGATACTTTAACATATGAAACTGGCAGTTTAAAACCCTAATGGCCAAGGCTGCAGTACTGCAAACCTTCTTACCCCATCTATCCAGCGCCCTGGAGTCTCGCATCAAAAGGGGTAGGATTTTTAGCAGTAGAAGCCTTAATGCCCTTGGGTCCCTATGAAATAGTCTCTGGAACCGCAATAGGATTTTTAAAAAGAAACTTGTGTGAATCAGGAGCCCTGTAATATCAGTTAGGTTTTCTGGGAGCAGGAGGCAGAGAGTCAGGGGGAAAACTAGATTCTGAAACAATGTCTAGTACAGGAGGTATAGCTAAAGGCCTATGCTGAGGCACGAGTAAAAAATCCCTAAGAATCTTTTTTGAATAAGAAAAATCCTGGCTTTCCCAGTGGAAATGCTCCCTTAGAGTATGTAAGGTTTCACCAAAAGAAAAATCCTCATAAATAGATAAGGGCAAATCCAGACCATCAGAAAAATCAGAATCCTGGTCAGAAGATTCATAAACAACTTAAGTCCAAGGTCTCTTAGAAGGGGGAGGTTGGCTTCTCCTGATTTAAGTTATAAGATCTTCAGCCATTCTTATTTGCTTTTTAGGCACAGAGGCCAAAGCATGCGGCCTGGGTGTCAGTTTCTTAGGCATGGTTTGAGATTTAGGCCTAAATGAAGGAGGAGACATTTGTTTAATATGCAAGCCCGTAGTCCTGAATACACCCTCAGAAGCTGGTGCCTGCACAGCGGCTCCAGACCCATCCAAGGTAGAGACATCCGCAGGTTCCACAGTTGAAGCATCTCGCGGCATACCAGACTCCGAATAGGTCTCAGTAGAAGCCTGCGAATCAGAAGTAGCGGGTATCAGGGGCTGTGAAAGTGCCTCACTGAGAACCGGCGAACTAGCGACTGGCTTAGAAGCGTCGTTGGCAGCTTTGGACCTAGGCGGCCTGTCTCTCTTTATCTTTGCGTTTTTTTCGGAATCCCGGTAATCGGATGGCTAACCAACATTTCTGGATAATTAAACAGAGAATCGAAATATTTAGAGGCAAAAATATACCAACGACGGATAGTGCGCTGATTAAATAAAGCACAAAATCAACAGCAAGGGACGTCGTGGTAAGGGCCCAGGCAAGGAATACAGTACAAATGAAAGTCTTTGTGAGGTATTTCCTTTCCACAAGTAATGCAATTATTAACTTTTACTTACATCGGAAAGGAGCAATAAAAAGTTTCCCCAATGGGGTACTTAGCTTTACCTGAAGACTTTGGTTCTGAAACTCGAAAAAGAAAATTTCAGGTGTCGGCCAACAGGCACTTGCAAACTGCTTCTGCTTCGGGTACAACGTAGCAAGAAAGACTGATGTAATGATGTCGGCTGCATGTTTTATACCCCTGATGACCTGACATCATTGAAGATGGGACAGCATCCGACGCAGGACCCAAGACTTTGTTAATCAGGCCGACTGAGGGCTACTGCAAGCAGATAACCCAAATGTAATTACTGCAACAGTGAAACACGAAGAACATCTAGCTCCTTCTTGAAAAAAACTGCTAAAAAATGAGAATAGACACTGGGTGCTGAGAAAGGATCAATATTTTCCTCTGATGCCCAGAACCTCTTCCACTTACTACTGCAGGCCTTTTTTTGTGAAAATTGACAGGCCAAGAAAATGTCAGAGAGGGAGCAAGCCTGGGCTTTCTTACAATTACCACAACTGGATCAACCAAGCGATCACCTTGAGGACATGAATACTGCAAATCTGTGTTTGACAGGTGAGATCTGAGATCCTGTATGGGATCAGGAATCCAAGAGGGAAACTTGAGGTGAGACCAGAGAAAAAGGAACCACACCTGGCAAGGGCAGAAAGGGGTAATGAAGATTAAGGAATTCTTTAACCTGTTTACTTTCTGTAGAACATTTGGGATCAATGGTAATATGGGATAAGCATAAAGGACACCCAGGGGCCAATCATCGAACAGATTATCCCTCAGTGACTCTTCCTCCATGGGGATCAGAGCAAAATACTTGTTGCGCTTGAAGTTCAGGGGAGAGGCAAAGAGGTTGGAACAAGTTTGACCCCAATGGCTGAATATTTTGTTCGCTACTGATTTAAGGGACCACTCCTGAAAAGTAAAAATTGACCTGCTGAGTCTGTCTGCTACAACATTTGTTACCACCGGAATGTGTGTTGCAATCAGAAAATGGTCTGAAGGTATCACCCATTCCCAAACTCTCATGGCCTCCCTGCACAACGGGTAAGAATAGGTTTCCTCCTTGTTTAATGCACTGACATGTCTGTGTTTATCACAATCATCCCCAGAGGGAGACCATCCTGGAAGGCTTGCAACATATGAGGAGGACTACTCTCATCTCTAAGACATCTGTTAAACAATTTGGTATCTACAGGCAACCATGTGCCTTGGACCATTTTCCCTAAGTACCACCCCCCTCCAGACTGGGAAGCATCCGTGGTCATTGTGGCTATAGCTGGAGGAAGAGAAAAGTCATGTGATTCTAGCCACCACTGTAGATTCCTGCAGATCTGAGACAGTTTTACAGCTGTATACAGCGGGTGACAAAGGCAGGACCACTGAAGGTACAGTTGTGTACACTTACCATAAATGTAGATGTTCGAGTGTATTCACTGTTGCAGTCATTACATTTGGGTAATCTGCTGGCAGGTTGCCCTCAGTCGGTCTGATTAACAAAGTCTTGGGTCCTGTGTCGGTTGCTGTCCCTTCTACCATGACGTCAGGGGTATAAAACATGCAGCTGATGCCATCAGTTTTTCTTGCCCCAGATGTCATGTGCCCCCCAAATGGGGAGCATATAAAATTAAAAACACAAAATATATACCTCCATTCCCAAAAGCATACACCAAAAGGGCTGTTAAGCATAGCAAAAGAAAGTAGAGGTAAAGCCAGAGAAATACAGGGGGCTGGAGGGAGGGTAACCAGGACTGCAACAGTGAATACACTCGAACATCTACATTTATGGTAAGTGTACACAACTGTACTATGTTCTTCGTGTTTCACTGTTGCAGTCATTACATTTGGGTAGATTCCAAAAGCTATGTTTGGGTGGAGGGAATTATACAGCATTAGGACCAGCTATAAGGCCCTGCAGGACAGCAGTGGCAAAGCCAGCTCTGGATTTAGAGAAAAGTGGTAAATGGTAATGTTTGGTGACCGTATGAACTGAGCTACAGGTAGCAACTTCTAGAATGTCCCTGGTAGGAACACCTCTGAGAAAGGCTGTAGAAGTAGATGCAGCCCTGGTAGAATGGGATCTGATCCCTGGGGAATAGTTTTTCCATGGTGCATACAGAGAAACGAATACAACGGCTTATCCATTTGGAAATGGTTTGCTTTGAAATAACCTTTCCCTCTGCAGCAAATGCCACCAGCAGTTGTTCAGATTTTCTTTGAGATTTTGTCCTGTTTAAGTAAAATCTAAGTTCTGTGTACCTCCAATGAATGCAGAATCCGCTCCCCCTTGTTCTGTGGGCTGGGAAAGAAAGTTGGCAAATGAATGGTCTGATTAAGAGCCACACTGGATATCACCTTAGGCATGAAGGATGGATTGGTCCTGAGAGATACCCAGTCCGCACGAAAAATGATGAAAGGCTCCACTGCCATAAGAGCCTGTAATTCGGAAATCCTTCTAGCTGAAGTGACTGCTGAAAGGAAAGCTGTTTTCCAGGAGATAAATTTTAAGTCTGCAGTAGCAGGTGGCTCGAAGGGAGGGAGTGTGAGCTTTTCCAATACAAAATTGAGGTCTCAGGCAGGGGATGGCGCTCTCCTGGGTGGTCTTAAGTTTTTAGCCCCTCTGAGATGCTGCTTTAGCAGAGGATGAGAGAAGAGGGAAGGTTCTGTGTTGTAATGAGCTGAAATGGCTGAGGCATGGATTTTTATGGAAAAGGACAGGCCCCTGTGAAGCATCTCAGTTAAGTATTGTAAAATATGAGGAATGTTGGGCACTGCTGTGCTTATCCCTTGAGACTGATTCCAGGCACAGAAAATTTTCCATTTGTCAGCATAAGATTTTCTAGTACTAGACCCTATCGCCTCCAAAATGACATCCATCACAGGTTTGCTAAGAAATGCTAAGGATGAATTTAGGTGATTAGCCACACTGCAAGATTCAATGTTTGGTGCTGAGTATGTAGAATTTGGTTATTCTGTTGAGACAGTAAGTAAGGTGTCTGAGGCAGGTGCCACAGTGGAAGGTGTGACATCGTGCAGGAGTGGGTACCAGTGTTGGCGAGGCCAGTCTGGAGCAATCAAAATCATTTCTGGTTTGTCCTGTTTGACTTTTAGTAGAACTTTGCAGAGCAGAGGCAGAGGCGGAAAGGCATAGACTGATATGTTTTTCCAGCTGAAGGAGAGAGAATCCACTTTCCAGGCTTTTTTGTGATGAGTTCTTGTGCAAAATTTGTCCAACTGATAGTTCTGGGGTGAGGCAAAATGATCTATGTCTGGGCTCCCCCATTTGCGTGTCAACATGTTGAAAATCCTTGGTTCCAGTTTCCATTCATGTGGGTCCATGAGGTTTCTGCTTAGTTCATCTGCCAGAGTATTCAGCTTTCCTGTAGTTGTACTTGATACGTCAAGGCCGTGTTCCACAATGCCATGGCTAGTCTGCAAAGGGGGTAGGAGTGTGTACCCTCCTGCTTGTTTATGTACCACAAAACCGTGGTGTGTCTAACATTAGTTGTCCTGGATGAAGGTAGTCCTTTAAGGCTGTCAGAGCATTCTGTACAGCTAGCATTTCTTATTGATTGATATGAAGGTGCATTTGATTTGGGCTCCATTTTCCCTGAATGCACTTGCCTGTCAGATGTGCCCCCCAACCATAGTCTGATGCGTCTGTAGTTAGGGTTTGGGCGGCAGGGGGTGGTGTGAATGGCAGTCCCTTGTTTTGGTGGCAGGCCTCTGCCCACCATAGGAACTCTAGCTGCAGGCAAGGAACGATAGGAATCAATGTTTCCAGACTGTGAGAATGCTGACTCCATAGACTTAAGTACCACTGAAGTTTCCTCATATGCAGTCTTGCATATGGAATTAGAAGAATGCAGGAGGCCATGAACCCCAAGGCTTGCAGTATTTGCCTTGCAGAAAGCAGGGTTTTTGTGGCCACCTGTTTGAAGTAAGTCACCAAATGAATTTACTTCTCTGGCATAAGGAACGCCATCTGGGCAGTTGTATTCAAGCTTGCACCCAGGAATGTAATTTTTTTGAGGGTACCAGTTGTGATTTATTTTCGTTTATAGTGTACTCTAGACAAGTTAGAACCCTATTTACAAACGCCAGATGGTTTAGAAGAGTGTCCTTGTTTTCTGCCTGAATTAAGACAATCGTCCGGGTATGGATATATTTGAATATTTCTTTGCCTGCAAAATGCAATTAATGGAGCCAGGCACTTTGTAAAGACCCTGGGCGCAGTAGATAAACCAAAGGGCAGTGCAGAGAACTGGTAATGCAAGTAGCCTGCTTTGAAGCGGAGGTATCTTCTGCAAGATTCCCTGAGTGGGATATGCAGGTAAGTCTCTTAAATCTAGAGTTGCCAACCAGGCATCTTTGCCTAGCATAGGAAGTAACTGGAAGAGTCAGCATCTTGAATTCGGGAATGTCCAGAAAGGTGTTTAGAGTACATGGGGTGGCCTAATGGTTAAGGTGTTTACCTTACAAACACAAGGTTCAGGGTTTGAGTCTCACAAGGGATAATTGGCTAGGCTTAAAATGGCTCACAAGGGCAGTTAGCTTAGTACTAACCTATGAACATAAGTCCAGAATTGGACGCCATGACTTGTCTTTTCTGGGTACCAGGAAAAGTCTTGAATAGAAACCTCGTCTTTTTTCCTCTTCTGGTACTGGTTGAATAGCCCCCATGCTCATGAGGGAAAGTACTTGTTTCTGGGCCTCTTCCCACTGATTTGGGGGAAAGTCTGGCCATCCGTTTGGGATTGGCAATGTGTGGAAATGAAATCTGTATCCCAGAGATACTATATTTAAAACCCATTTGTCCTGGGTTATAAGTTGCCAGTTTCTTGCACGAAGAGCCCGTTTTGCCCCAAAGCGGGGGCTAAAAGGTAAGTGCTTGGTAAGTGTAAAGGGAAGTCATTGAGACTGCTTACCATAGGGAGGTGTCTTATTGTTTCCAGATTTGGAAGAGGAGGCACCCCATTGTTTTGTTCTGAAAGTCACTTGTGAATGAAGCCTGGAGCCTTTGGAATGTCTGGGTTTGACTTGAGAGGCTCTCGAAGGAACTGGAAAGGACCAGTTCTTAGTAGGCCAGTGCCTACTAAATCTTGGAGGTTGCACTTGTAAGAAATCTTTCACAGTTTGCATATATTTAGCGATATCTTCCATCTTTTTTTAAAACTTCTTCAGCCTTATTACCAAAGAGACGGTCCTGTTGTAAAGGAGCATCCAACAATTTTGCTTTAACATGATCAGGCAGATTTTGCTCTTTGAGCCAAGAATACCTTTTTAGCACAGACCCGGTTACAACAGCCCTGCAAGAGGCCTCCAAAGAATCAAAACCACATTGCAAAGTAGGTTTTCCAACTTCTTCAGCTGAATGCAATAAATTCTGTAATTCTTTGTTTTCTACACAGTCAGAAATTAACATCATTTTCTGTTTAAGCAGTGCCATGATATGCTGTTGATATTTTAGCATATGAAATTGACAGTTTAAAGCCCTGATTGCCAAGGTTGCAGAAGTGTAAACCTTCATACCCCATCTATCCAGCGCCCTGGAATCTCTATCAGAAGGGGTAGGATTTTTAGCAGTAGAAGCCTTAATGCCCTTGGAACCCTGAGAAATGGTTTCAGGATCTGCAACAGGATTTTTGAAAAGGAAATTGTGGGAGTCAGGAACCCTGTAGTATCTGTCTGGCTTACAAGGAGCCAGAGGCAGAGAATTAGGAGCCATACTACATTCCAAAAAAAACATCAACAATGTCTTGAAGAGGAGGTATAGCCAAAGGCCTATGCTGAAGAAGAAAATCCCCAAGTCTCTTTTTAGATTCAGAGAAATTCTGACTTTCCCAGTGGAAATGTTCCCTTAAGGTATGTAAAGTTTCCCCAAAAGAAAAATCCTCAGGGGGAGAAGCAGAAGGAATGGAATCTTCTGCATCAGAGTCCTAATAAGCAGGTATAGACAATTCCTGCCCATTAGAAGAGTCAGAAGAAATAGAATCCTGTTCAGAAGAATCAATGTCTTTGCCTAGGCCTCTTAGAAAAGGGGGGGGGGGGGGTTGGCTACCCCTGATCAGAGTAATTAAATCTTCAGCCATTTTGATCATTTGCTTTTTTAGGCATAGGGGCCTGCACATGTGGCCCAGGCATCTGATTTTTAGGCATAGGTCGAGATTTTGGCCTAGTTTTGAAGATGGCGTCTGTTTAATATACAAATCTGTAGGCCTGAAAACACCCTCAGAAGCCGGTGCTTGCACAGCGGCTCCGGACCCATCCAAGGTAGAGACATCCGCAGGTTCCACAACTGGAAGCAACTTGCGGCATACCGGACTCCGAATGGGTCTCAGTAGAGGCGTGCGAATCAGAAGTAGCGGGCATCAGGGGCTGCGAAAGAGCCTCACTGAGCACCTGCAAACTGGCGACTGGCTTAGGAGAAGCATAGTCGGCAGTTTTGGACCTCAACAGCCTGTCTTTTTCTTTGCGTTGTTTTAGGTATTCCGGTAGTCAGATTGCTAACAGACGACATTTCTGGATAATTAAAGCATGAGCCAAAATATTTAGAAGCAAAAATGTACAGACGTTTGACAGTGCATTGATTAAAGCACAAAACCGACAGCAAGGTACGTTGTGGTCAGGGCCTAGGCAAGGAATACAGTACAAATGAAAATCCTTATGAGGTATTTTCTTCCCACAGGTAATGCAATTAACTTTTACTGACATCGGTAAGGAGCAAGAAAAAGTTTCCCCAATGGGGTACTTAGCTTTTTAGTTGAAGACTTTGGATCTGAAACTCGAAAACGAAAATTTCAGGAGTCGGCCGACCGGCACTTGCGAACTGCTTCTGCTTTGGGCACAGCGCGGCAAGAAAGTCTGATGTAATGCCGTCGGCTGCATGTTTTATACCCCTGACGACTTGATGTCATGGAAGAAGGGACAGCAACCGACGCAGTACCCAAGACTTTGTTAATCAAGCCAACTGAGAGCAACCTACCATAAGATTACCCATATGTAATGACTGCAACAGTGAAACACGAAGAACATCTGCTATGGTCCACTGGAGAATTCTCAAAGAACCTCACCAAGGGGACTAGAACAACTGCAGCTCCAATTTACTCTACAGCCCTTAAAACCAACTTGACCGGTGGTTGCGGGTAACCCAGTACATCTTGGACTTGTTGTCTCAGATAGAATAAGGTGTACTAGCAAGGAGGCCACTTGTGTCAGTGAATCAAGATGCATTCCAATGAACTCGAAGTTTTGCACCAGTATCAAGCTTGATTTTACTAGATTTATACTAATGCCCAGGAGGCTGAAGATTCACACTAGACAGTCCCTTGACTAACAGAAGATGTCTTGTTGCAGTAAGACGCCAACTGTGGAAACACCTGTAATCCCTTTTGTCTCAGGTGGGCAGCTACAACTGCCAAACATTTGGTACACACCCAGGTGGCTGTGGGGAGTCCCAAGAGCTGTGCACTGAACTGGTAATGACTGGCTCCCAGCTGAAAGCCAAATGAATTCTGGAGCTCCTGTCGATCTTGATATGACAGTGCACATCCTGAAGAAGGTACAGTTGTGTACACTTACCATAAATGTAGATGTTAGAGTGTATTCACTGTTGCAGTCATCACATTTGGGTTATCCTGCCAGGGTAGCCGTCAGTCGGCCCAAATACCAGAAGCTTAGTGTTTCTGCGTCCGTTGCTGTCGCTCCAGGACTGACGTCAGGTCGTCAGTGGTATAAACTCAGGCAGCCGACGCCATTACATAGCTTTTTCTTGCCCCAACTGTCATGAGCCACCAAACATGGAGCTAGGTTATGGTGGAAGAACACCACCAGTAGAAAGTAAATACCAAGAATTCAGAAGCTCACTTGTGTGAGAGTGAAAGCGCTCAACATTTCTACGATTTTTTGTCACAATAAATGTGCTTTGATTTTTACCACTCTTTGTGGTGAATTTATTCTGAGTTGCACTTTCTTACTCAGTACGAAGGCAGTTTATTGCTCTGTTGCTGTGTTCTGGATGAGCGGACATTGGCGTTCCTTTACCGCAGGTTCGTTGTATTTTATAATAATTTAGATTTGACATGGTCTGGCAAGGGCTGTTCCTCAAGCCAAGCATGCCTTCTAAGGATAGAGCCGGTGAATGCTGCCCTGCAAGATGCTTCTAGGGCATCAAAACCACAGTGTAAGGTGTGCTTAGTTACTTGACTTGCAGAAAGCATCGACTCTTACTTTTTTACCCCATCTGTCTAATGCTTGGGAATCCCTATCTGAGGGGGTGGGATTCTTAGCAGAAGTTGCTTTAATTCCTTTAGGCCCTTGAGAAATATCAGGGTCAGTAGTAGGATTTTTGAAAAGAAATTTGTGCAAGTCAGGGACTCTTAATACCGGTCAGGTTTCCTGGGAGCAGGAGGGAGGGCGTCAGGAGTCAAACTAGATTCCATGAAAACATCCACAACTTCCAGGACAAGAGGAATGGTTAAGGGTCTGTGCTGTGGAAGATCTAAGAATTCCTTGAATCTCTTTTTAGACTGAGGGTAGTCCTGACATTCCCAATGGAAATGCACCTTTAAAGTATGAAGCGTTTACCCAAAGGAAAAGTCCTCAGGTGGAGAGGCTGAAGGAATGGATTTCTCTGCATCAGAATCCTCATAAGCAGAGAGGGGTTGCAAGTCTTCATATTCAGATGCATCAGAGTCATTGGACTCCTGTTCACATAAAACTACTGGGGACAAATCTCTTTCTTCTGGAAGAGGTAGCTTGGCTTCCCTGATCAGCATTATAAGGTATTCCACCATTTTAAGCATTTGAGACTGAGGCAAGGAAGCAGGTGCCTGATATTGGGCAATTGGTTTCTTGGGTGTGGCTCGTATCTTGGGCCATAGAAACTCTGTAGTTTTAGAAAGAACGGTAGACGCGAAAGAAGTCTGTTTGCGTCTAGTATCGGTAGTGTGAATTACTTCCTCAGAAGCTGGTGCCTGCACAGTGGCTCCGGACCCATCCAAGGTAGAGATATCCGCAGGATCCTTAGTTGAAGAATCTTGTGGCATACCGGACTCCGAAAGGGACTCTGTAGCAGCCCGCAAATCCACAGAAGCGGGCATCAGGGGCTGCGAAAGTGCCTCACTGAGGACCGGAGGCCTGACGACAAACTTAACAGAAGCAGCAGCGGTTTTGGACCTGTGCTGTCTGTCTCGATCCTTACATTTTTTCGGAAGATAGTCGGATGGCTTACCAAAACCATATTGGAATTAGAGGACTGAGAGCGAAAATATCTAGCTACAATAAGGGCCCGACGTATACTTCTGGCATTGAACAAAGCACAGAAGCAACAGCGAGGGACGTCATGGCCTGGACCTAAAAAGGTGACGTAGTAAGAATGGAAGTCTCTGTGTGGTATTTGCTTTCCAAAGGCGAGACGATTAACTTTTTCTGACATCGGTTAGAGCAAGAAAAAAGAATCCCCAGCAGGGTACTTAGCTTTAGAAGACATCAACTTCAATTCGTGAACGAAAACTGGGGTAGTGGCCGACCGGCACTAATGTGAACTGCCTCAGGCACCTCAGCAAGAAAAACTGATAGAATGGCGTCGACTGCCTGATTTTATACCACTGGCAACCTGACGTCAGTCCTGGAGTGACAGCAACAGATGAAGAAATACTAAGCCTCTGGTATTCAGCCAACTGAGGGCTACACCTGGCAGGATAAGCCAAATGTGATGACTGCAACAGTGAAACACAAGGAACATCCTTGTGCAGCACAGTGGTGCAGCGGTTAACGTCGTCACCTCACAGCAAGAGGTTCTCCGGTTCGATTCTCGGCTGGGGTGCCTTCTGTGTGGAGTTTGCATGTTCTCCCTGTGTTCGCGTGGGTTTCCTCCGGGTACTCCGGTTTCCTCCCACATTCCAAAGACATGCATCTGGAGCATTTCTCCCCGGGCCTCCGCTGAAAACAGGCTCTGTGGAACCTAGTCAGACATTCCCGGTCAACAAATGTTAAATAAATAAATAAAATAAATAAAAACATCCATGGAGCACATTCAATTGTCCTTGTATAACAGTGGCAGGATGGACAAACCTAGCCAATCGGAACTTAGACTTCTTGACAAAATAA